>NW_019525493.1:416723-429914 GCF_002814215.2 Seriola lalandi dorsalis
GGCGTCGGTGACTGGTGGTGGTGTCCCCCTCATTTGATGTGCTGTGCTCCCTGGTGGTGGTTCCTTCAATGTGTGTGTGTGGGTGATTTATTTCTATTTATTTTGGGTGAACCGCTCCTGTTCACTAGTACCTGCCCACCTGGTAAGCCTCTGCTCCTGACTAGTTGCCCTTTTTTTTGGTGTGAATGATTTTGATTGTTACTTATTTTAACCAATTGTAATAAAATATATTTTTATACCTCGAACCCCGTCTCATGCCACCTGAATAGAACGAACCTGTGTGTCTAGTAGTTAGAACCGAATTTCCCTGGGTGCAATTCCCAGGGTGGCGTTGTTGAGCAACTATATAAATCTCTCAAACATATTTGACATCTGAGTGCAAGCATCCACCCTGCCCTTGCCACATTTATAACAGTTCATTCATAAGATAGTTACACCTCTTTGGTTTCTAATTGACCCCATACTGCTCATAGGTAATGTCACAATGAATGTGACACATTTCTTTGTCTGTGAATAATTTTTTGTAGAAAGTATAAAAGCATAAATACTGTATAAAAAAAAAAAACACAAAATATCTGTGAGACCCCTAACAATGAGGGATTAAAACCAGTGTCAATATAACACAGGGGTGAAAAGAATGATTGATTAAATCAAGTCATTTGAAACAATTAAGCTGATTTTACCAAAGAGCAGAAATATCCACTGTATCTGCACAGCAACACCATATATATAGTGTCCTATTGACCCATATCTCTTTAGAGACAAGGTAGTAAAGGGTTAAATGCCACTAATCCTCCATCTTCTATAGAGTAGTGATTTATCATTGGACTTGACAAAAGGTGATTTGTTTACTCATAGATCCGCCCCTTTAGATATACATCCTGCCGCCTGCTCCAGATTTCAATCTCTCTCTGTCCGGCGGAAATGTGTGACAACTTGACATGTTGACGTGTGGACGTAATTGTGTGTCACGCATATAAAGTTTACTAAAATGGAAATTGACCATCCTGGGATGTTTTACAGCAGAATTACCTAATTTACTGTATTGACATTATTGACCCCTTTACGGGCTGCAGAAGGGATTCTGGTGACCTCAGCCAGTAAACAAATTGGGGGAGATCAATACGACAAAGTCAGAGTTCACTTGGCTCCCCCGGCCAGGTTGATTGCAGAATGAACTCCATTAAAAGTTTCCACGGCACAAAAGTCAAACATCATTTGGCTCAGATGTCAGAAAGCGTCTGCGGGAAAACCCAAAGACACGCTGGCGGTAATGGAGTTTGTTTTGGGGGCTTTAATTGCAGGTGCACCCGTGCCAACAACTCAAAGAGCTTTGCTCGGGGAGAATTTGTTAAAGGGAGCAACTGTGTCTGAGATTAAAGTCAAAGGACGAAACTTCACTAAGCCCTGTCCAAACCACAGATTTCTGGCCCAGAGACATCTGCGTCTCCATTGACAGCTGTCCTCTTAGATCTGTGGCTGAGTCGCTGCAGCAGAACTCAGCTCTCTGAGCCAGTCGTTTGTCTGCAGCTCAGTGCTTCGCTTGTCATAGCCATCGCACTTGCAAAGAAGTTTTTTGGTGACACCTCTTTATGCGAGGACACCTGCCATAGTCATTACTCTAATTGTTCGTTTTGTCTCGTGACTGAAGGGCATACAGAATGAAATTAGGCACTCGAGTTGCCACCGCAGTGTTGATTCGATTCAGTGGTCAGACTTGGGAGGTCTACAGTAATTGCATTCACAAATTGAGCAACCCGCACACACACACACACACACATCCACACACACACACACACACCCTGCCATCTCCTCCTGATGAAGGCGGCATTTCTGGACCTATTCCCCCTCTCCTGCCACTCTGCGTATTCTTCCTCCTTTTTTCTCCGCCAGCCACAGCTCCGCACTCTCCTCATCAGTCACCTCACCCACTTCCTCCCTTTTCCCTCTCTCTGCTCCCCGACTCCTCCGCCAGCCCTTCATCCCTCCGTCTGCAGCCAAGACTCACCCACCCACCCCCCACCCCCCTATTTACAAAGATAAAGCCGTAATGGCTCTCTCTTTGTGCTACTGACAGCCACTCAGCCGTGGCAGCCCCGTCAACAGATAAATATTTCCTTTCTCTGTTTTCCTTTATCGCGAATTGGCTTCAATTAGCACAAGTTACAGTCATTTAATGAATGTCCTCTGTGACCTTTGCTCTGCTCGCTTCCTTTCAGGGGTTTGACTAATTTAACTTTTTGTGTGAAAGGCTTGCTCTGTACTGTGGATGTGTGTGTGGCTCTAGCTGGTGGGATTCAGGGGAGGCGGGGGCTGGACATGTTTTGTTTGCTGACTGATAAATGGATGTATAATGCTGGTAGATAAAGGTTTGCAAAGGGGATGGGGCTGGGGTTGACGATGGGATGGGAAGAGGCAAGGAGTATATTTAAACCCCCTCCCCTGTCTGTCCCCCAAGCTGTCCAAAGCTGTGACATGTCGGCCGACACTGTCCCTCTCTTCCTTCCCCTCTCTCTGTCTCCTTTCTCCCACCTTCCCTCCCCCTATTTCTGTAGATAGATATTTTTATTCCTTGGCACCTCACTGTAGATAGGCCATTGGGCTCCTGTCTGCTGGGGCAGCTGCAGCTGGGGGTTGGAAAGGGATGAAGGATAAGTAGATTCAATCAGGCGTTGCAAATCAACTTTTCCACCAGCATCCTGGGAAGACCTGATAATACAGGTTTCTAATATCTGACCTGTCTGGCAGGAAAGAGAGAGGGAGTGAGAGGAAGGGCAAGAGAGAGAGAGAGAGAGAGAGAGGGAGGGATGGGTTGTGAAAAAAAAAGAGAGGAGAGCAGTGGAGGCAAGAGAGAGCAATGAACACATTGATTTGATGTGCCTAATAGTTCTGCAGTTGATAAGCACGCTGGCGCCAGTCACAAAAATGAAAGGCGAGCAACAGAGTGAAATGAATTGGGTCTAGCTTTTTTGTCTCAGTCCCATCAGAGTTTGGACAGGTATCAGAGCGGCTTTGGCAGACTTGGCATCGGCGAGGTTTCCTGTTTGTGTCTCTCGACCTGTCAGCCTGCATCCCTCTCCTCCCCGGTCTGAATGCTGTTATCACCGCTGTTTGAAAAACCCAAACACATTCAGGGCTGCTTATGCGAGTCAAACTCACATCTGTAAAAGAGAGAAACAAGACAATGGGAGCATGACAGTCTGAACCATGCAGTATGAGCTGCTGCAGACAATATGGCAACACCGCGGGTGCATGTGTGTGTGCGTGTGCGTGTGTGTGTGTGTGCGTGTGTGTGTGTGTGTGTGTGAGGGACACTTTCAAACTGAGCAGATTAGCAGTTTAATTAACATCACATGTCACATATTCACACTGACAAGTACTGTAATACAACAATGTATTGGCTCAAATAAGTGTCATGTAAATGTTGTTCATCTATAATGTCAAAGCCTTTGTGGTTGTGTATCATCTTTTGTGAAAAAAACTCACATGAGAAATTCAAGTTTATGAATGTGTTGAAGATTTGTAGCTGTAAAAAAAGTGAATGGTGAGGTTTCGCAAAGATTCTGAGACGTCCCCACACCATCTGTGTCATGCACATTTACAAAATTTTAGCGCTGCTTTTGTAGTGGTTCATAAAATCCATAGAGACACCGTCACAATTAACAGTTGTGACAACTTGAACTTCTTATGCATTTTTCTTTCACAGGCTTACAGTGGGTGATTTACTACCACAGGCTTTGACATTATTTCTGAGCACCATTACACAAGCTGAAAATCTTACTTGAGCCCATACAATTGTCCTATTGAAAATGACAGTCTTGTTATATTTCGTTTACAGCTGACAAACAGATCCACTCCTCTCTGAGGTGTTTGTGTAAAAAAAAAGAAAAAAAAAAAAAGAAAGCTCAGCCTCCCAGGATCAGGCCTGGCCAGACAGACAGGGCAGAATCTGCTGTGTCTGTCCAGCCTGCGCTCAGTGTGACAGTGCAGACGCTGCCACTCTGACCTTTCCTGATGCTACCAGCTACGACGGAGCCAATACCAGCGCTAACGAGACACTGACATGGCTTGACAGCCAGGGGTGGCACGCAATTATTCTACCGAAGAAAACTGTATGTCGATGTGTGTGCGTGTGTGTGTGTGTGTGTGTGTAGCTGAGGTGTATGTATGTGTGTGTTTGTGAAGCCAGGGAGAAAGACTCAAAAGAGTGCATGCTTCTGTTACCATCTCCTGCAGGTCACTGTGAAGCCAACATCAAGCCACATTCTTCTTCTTAATGATTGATGTGTCCAAATCTCAGCAGAACTGCCCTGTCAGATCCCAGCACAGGTGAGTTTCATTAACATGAACTCAGTCACCTAGAATGCCTTGCATTTGGTTCGGGGTTCTGATCTCAGAATAGCCTGGCCTTGTCGGCTCCCGGGATTGTCTGATATGACCCATTTATTGACTTTGTTGTCAGCTGTGCTGTTTGAAGTCAGGGTTTTGTTCATAAGCAATTTATTTATTTTTTTCCACACTATTGAAAAAAACCTTGAGGAGAATAATATGTGGCTTCACCGTATCCGTGTCGACGCTCAGACACACCGGGGTGTGAATACGAGAGCTGGTTACACCATGATATCGCGCGCCTGTATTACAAGACAAGAGAGTCATCAGAGCTCATGTTTTGTTGTGTTTTGCTTGATATCAACATCATATTTTTGTCAGAGGATTATCTCATAAATAGATGATTAGATTCATCTTCATCTGATTAACATCGGTTAATTAGCTGGATAAGCTGCACATGCACGGCAGTGGTGTTGATCGTCTGGAACATTTCAGATGAGGTGACTTTGAGAATAGTGTCAGTAAATCAATTAAGTCCTCAGTCAATAAATTAAACTGGGAGAAGATAATAAGAGGTACTGTATATAAACTGGTGCCAGCACCTACTCTTGAATTTGACTTTGACAAATTGATTGAATGATTAAATCCATACCTTTAAACACATGACAGTGGACAAGGCTGTAATGTTTATTTGTATTGTTCACTTCTAAGTTGCCTCTAACTCAATATATTCAAGGTTATTAATTGCGGCAGTGGCTCATTTGTGGTATTTGCAACACTCGACTCAATGTGAAAAGTACAGTTACCTTTGTCCTTTGTCCAAAAACATCAAGGACAACTGTGAAATATTTTTCTAAACCATTTAACAAGAATAAAAAGAAAGAAGAGAACAAAAAGCCACAAAATCCCTACAAAAAATAGATGCTAGTCTAACAAATCCCAAACATGGATACATTCGACACAAGCTGTCTGTTGCTCTCTCTCATCTGTCAGGTTATCACCCCATCAAATTCCACACCGACTACTAAGTTGCACATAGTTATTACATCAAAGCAAGTGCATAGAGTATTACAATAATCCAAGAAGGGGAGGGGGGCATCAAACGTGGAGGAAACTGCAATAGGGAAGTGGGGTCAGGACCTTCTGCTGCTGCCTGGATAATAAAAGAAGGATTTGTGCTCAGAACAAAGGAGGAGAGGTGGAGGACTTTGCGGAGTGACAATGTCTGAGCAACATCCAGCAGTCAGTCGGCTGGAGATGACTAAAACACACAGGGGAACAATAAACGAGTAGAAGGAGTCAAAACAGGTGAATTTCTTACTGATGATATCTAAATCTGGCATAATATCATGACGTGGAACCTCATGAACACGGTGACTGTCCATCACTGCCTGCTAAGCATTGAAAATGAGTTTGAAGGAAATAAAAATCAAATGCAAAAAAAGAATCTATTCTCTAAAGCCAGTCTCATCATATACTTTGATCCCTCACTCTTTGTGAATTAAGGATAACAGTTTTGCTTAACATCAAGCACTTCAATCGGATAGTTAGACGCTCTTTGGTGGGAATATGTGCCAACTTTCAAGGGCATCAATCAAAGGCAGAAGAGGGAGCTGCTATTCCTTTGTTGCAAAGGCCACTTGGCTCAGATACATAAGTGGCTGAGCTTACTGCAATGCCTCAGAGGTCTCAGTGCTCAGGCGCTGTTATTGATCTGTCTGTGTAAAGTTTCTGCGGAGTGATTGCGTCTATAATGCATCTATGCATTTTTAAAGGCAAGCTGGAGTCCGGACTGGACACATAACATTTATCTATACCATAAACCCTGATTATAGCAATTCTACACTTGACGAATTGTCATTTTTTTGGAGCTCACTTAGCTTATTGGTGTTCTCAGATGTCCAGTTCTTGATGCTCTTAATTTGTAGTCATGTGTTTGTGATTGATGGAAATTTCAGCCTGTGGAATGGGAAAGTGTTATAGGACTGATGGCAAGCGGTCTGAAAATTGTTATTTCAAATATAGCGTGCCATGCTCTTAGCAACCCCCCCCCCACACACACACACACACACACACACACGCACACCCTCCCTCCTCTCTCTATAAGTGCTGTATATTCTTAACAGTGATCCATTGTGGTGCCTATGACAAGAAAATAATGTATTTCTACCAGAGTCTATCAGAGAAATTACTTTGGAGGTAGAGGGAAGAGGAGCTAGATCAATATGTTTCAGGCAGCTGTGAGTGTTTTTGAAACTGAATTTCCACCTTCCTTTGAGTTGTTTTGACCTTGATCTCCAAGAAGATATGTCTCTGCTGCTCCCCAGCTTTCACCACTCCGTGATTATCCTGTACAGCATGAAAGATAACCTGTGTGGTGAGCTCCACTTTTCCTGGCCCCCCTCGCGGCATCCCTCGCCATTATCTTGCCAATCCGAAAAGCAGAACAAAAGATGTCACCATGCGGCCATTGCACACCTTCATCCTGTGCACACCCCTCATTATTATTATTCCCTTGCCGTCTAACTGTTCTCGGTGATAATTGAATTTAAATGAAGAAAAGGCAAAGGAGAATGTTCTTTTTGTGCTGCGTTAACATGCTGTCATTAAAAGCGCCGGTTGTTTTAATGGGCCAGGTCTTAAACTATCAAGACTGCAGAGAACTGTAGAGAGAGGTAGAAAATAGCAATGCGAACGAGTGAGAGATTAGAAAATTGGATTATAATTAGTTTACTGCAAATTGCTGTAGCACTTTAAAGCTTGTGAGGATCATCAAATCTTCCTGTTTGTGCATGGCTCAGGCCCCTCCGTATGTGCACATTCTATTTTCAGTCTAGTTTACGATGACATGCAGGGCCACTGCTCGGACCAAAGGAAATGGGCATGAACGCATGATGGGATTTCTGCCAAAAACAACATCCAGCGCAGTCCCCAGATGATTGCTCAAAGAGAGGTGCTCGTTGAGGCGTCAGCAGACAGAAACACATGTTGTGACAGTTCACATGGCGCGATTCGATGCATGCAAAAATCAAATGATATGCCACAGCCAGGGAGCCCTCCCAATGAAAACAAAATCAGGGCATTAGCATGTTTCAGCTGTGCCTCAATCAAGGTCGTCTGTGGTCTTTGGTTTTCATGTCCCTCAGTGGGATTGGAGACAGACAGAGCAAGAAAAAAAAAACACACAACACAACACTGGCATGGATATTAGATGTTTTTTTTTGTTGTTTTTTTTTTTTTTTAGAAAGAAATCTCTCCCACCCTACTCACTCCTTTCAACCTGACTGGTAAGCCAAGCTAAAGGAAAACATCTACGCTTCTATATGGTCATGCTGTGCCAAGATACAGGGACGAGCATTAGTCTAACGTGGGCTTTGATGGATGCCTGCCTTATTTTGGCTGCAAGGTTGACGGACATTTGGAATATTTAAGGGGTGCACCAAGTTTTTTCAATTTCAGCCTGAAAATCTGAACAAACATGATGTACTCACACAGAAACACACACAAAAAAAACAAAAAACAAAAACAAAGCAAACCAGTGCAATACAGATGTGCACTCATGATGAAGCAAAGATTGAAGAAGCTCACAAATAGGTCGAATTGAATTTAAAAAAAAAAAAAAGAAAAAAGAAAAAGACACCTGGAGAGTAAGTTCATACATACCAAATGTTGAAATTTCTCTTTAGTATGTGCATCATTTCTAGGAAAAAATTGGGTAAGTTATAAGAGTAATATCAGAGGTATCAGTTCTGTCTGGTGCCGTAGTGATGGCAGCTGGAACCCAAAATGCATTACATTTTCATTATGACCAGAGCAATGTGGCACATAGTAAGGTGCACTCTTGGTGCACCCCATTTATTCTGAATGAAGAGGTGGCTGCTGCAGTTCAATGACCTCTTATCTGATGGTGTGCCGCTGTCATTGAAGCCATCAGAGTGAAAGGATTAAGCCTGGCTTATATCGATATAAGTCCTGAATGGAGCTAAACACACACACACACACACACACACACACACACACATACACACACATACGCAATAAAGCATGTCCTTCTGAAAAACATTAGAAAGGCATATTAGGTCAGAGCTTCTGGGTAGGAAGATATGTTTTCATCTTGTGAGCAGATGAGGAAAAAAGGAAAGTCAATAGAATTCTCTCAACTAGATATTAAACAAATCAGCCTCAGCCCGCCGGTCCGCTCCTGGATGTCAATAGTACAATGACATCACATTAAATGTGCACCACAGAGCATTTACATCATATGTTGGGGAAGAATTGAGCCAGTGGCTGCTTTGCTGCACTGATAGAGAGGTTAGAGCACTGCCAGCATGCATTGATCACTGTTTGCAAAGATGCAAATAACTATTATCCCTCTTCAAGTGCAGACACACTGGTGCAAACACATACAGTAGACACGGTGTGTATTTTAAATGGTGGCATGTTTGTATTCTATCGGCTCCTTTCACAGTGCTTGACCTAAATGCCCTCCTCTCTTACTTTATTTTCAGTAAACATGAAAATGTGCTGACAACGCACTCCTTATATCAGCCTTCCTATGAACTTTGGGGATTTGTTGCAGCAATCAAGACTTGGTCCATCTGACAATTAGATCTGATGACCTTCAGAGAGCGTGCTTCTCAAGCAGAATGTGGCCACATCCATCACTCCAGCAGCATATCAAACATTTATATGCCCTGAAATCCTGAAACCCTTTGAAAGCAGTTCCTCAAATGATGAGATGGAGGGCTTTTAATATTCACTTCAAAACCTGCTTTAATGTCTCACCATTGTCACCTCGTGGTCAAACAACACAAACAGTCTGGTGATTACAACCGCAAAATGTAATGCCTTGCGAAGTACCAGGGAGCTCGTGCCTCCTCGTTGATCTCTCTGTTTCAGCGTGCGTGGTCATAGTTGTTAGAAGACCTGCCTTTGAACCTACCTGCTTTAATGTTCACTAATGCAGAATTTCATCAGATAGGACCAAATTACTTCACTAACATGCATAATGTATTGTTATGTCTTTACACATCTAGCTCAAGATCAAGAGAATATACTTACGTAAAAGAAAAAGGGTCAGGCCTTCCTGCTGATTTCCCAATGACTGTGACCTATTGTGTTCCCATCTGGAATCCATTTGTGATGGTGAAATGACTTAAAATGTTACAATTGGGGGTAATCATGCAGTATTCTGAATTTTTACAGCTTCTGCATATTAGCACCGGTTTGTGATTTACATGCATAACAACTATTCGCACAGCACTACCATGATAACAGTGGCGATTGCTCTAAGACTGCAAGGGAAGCTCAGCTTCCCCTAAAATGTCAACAAAATAAGTGGTCAAATATGTACTGTTGTGTGTACATTTCATTGACTAAATATGCGCTAGAACACGTTCATCTTTTGTTCAGAATCAGCTACTTATCACAGGTCCCGACACGACTTCCTTCTCATTCATCCCCGCAGCGCCACAGTGCTTTACACAGTGTAGACGCCGAGCGTCTACTGACTTCAATGGGGAAGCATAGAGTGGGTTGTTCCACTGCAGCGAAACTAGACGGTCATTGGATAAATGCTGGGCTTTGTCCCGCCCATCGGACGCTCAGCGTCTCTGGGGGTCTATGGGACAGTGGGCTGGCCCGGACGCTCAGCTTCTGCATGATGACTGGATGATCTGTCTGAGGCTGAGTCCCTTTTTGATTGACAGCGAAATAAGCGTATCAGCGATCTTGAAGTATAAGCATCCACCGGAGCATTTTTCAAGTTTTTCATTCCGTTGTTCGGAGTTGATCTGGAGACATTCCTCAGCGACTTTGTCTTTGTTAAAAACGACTAGCGTTGTGTTTGGCGACTCTCTTCTGTCACTCTGCGAATTTACATATAAATAAACGGACACATTTTATGATGTAGGCCGAAAATGAGCTTCCCCTCCTTATAAGACCAGCAGCCGCCACTGCATGATAAGAGAAGCAAAGTTATTTTGGGCGCCTCTGTGTTCCACAAGTCAAAGTCCCGTAGACATTGTAAGTGTACGTGACCAACAGTTGGAGAACTTCTACAGCTTGGATTGACATGAAACGCGTCCAGTTCAATCATCAGTTTAAAAGATTAACAACTGAATTAGAAAATATCTGGTTCCTTTATAAAAAAAAAAAGTCTAAACTTGAGTATAGAAAACCTTGAGTTGGGTTTCCATTGCAGTTTTGCACAAAATAGAAGTCTTTTTTTTTTTTTAGAAAAGTCAACGAAACAGAATAGTGTGTCTCCATTGAGTTATGCTAATATGCTAATACAGCTGTTTTTTTCCCCTCTCGCAATATCGTTCCAATCAAACGTGACGACAGATTCCCAGCTGTCTGCATGATACGGTACACGCCACGACTTGAATCTCTGACTATGGGCTCATGGGTATTGTAGTACTACGAGCCATCCTCCATGCCAAAATGATGGACAACAAGATTTCTCTCAAATATTTAAAACTGGTGGTCATAACATCGACCTATAGGATTATTACATTATCCCGGAGAGTTTCCATGTAAAGCAAAATTGCTTTAGTTCATCAGGTAATATGTTGGCCTCCCAGCCATCAATCTCAGGTCTGAAAATTAAATGAAGTGTTATAAATAGTCAATTAAAAGCACACAGTATGTGCACAATGACCTAGAACACAAATTAATGTTTAGGTGCTTAATTTGAAACCTAAGGCTAAATTAATTTAATTAACAGTTAAAGATTTTAACAGTTAAAAATACCGAATGCTTTTTTTTTTTTTCTCTCTCTCTCTTCTTCCTCCAGTAGAGACTGTCTAGCTCTGGGCTGTAAGAGGCATCATGTTTGCTCTCACAGATGAGTCCCACAGAGAGAGTTACTGGGCACCGGCCTTGTGGCAAAAAGGAAGGTAATTTTTCAAAAAGAACTTTCTTGGTGCGAGAGAAGCCTGAAGTCCACCTGTATGTCTCTGCTGCAGCCTCACACACCGAGCTGCTTCTGATATGACCTTCCTCGTGGCTAATGAAATCGCAGTGGTCGTAGTTAATGGTAAGTCGTACCATAATGAATTTTTCTCTTTTGCCTTGGTCTGAAATCAATCCGTTAAATCAGTTGAAAAAAAAAAAAAAAAAAGCTGACAGCAGACGTTTGTTCCACTGGGTTCTCAGCACGCTGATGTCAAGTTTGTGATTCCTGTTTTTCCTCATCATATTGCACTATGGATTGTGTTGCCTGTAAATTAGGTGTAAAGTTGTGTTCCTTAAATCAGGATTGCTCGTCTGCTTGCCAGTTTAACACATTGCCATTAAATGATACCAATGTCAAAGAGAGACATATTGACTAAGACAGATCCTTATGGTGTCATAACTAATAACTCAGCATCTTGATTTATCATCCATAATTCACTCCAGCAGGGCACTTACTGTCTTGGAATAAATTGGAATATTTAAACAAACAGATATATGCCTTGTGGCATTTAAATAAGTAATACATCTCCTTCCCAAGTGTTCTCAATTCTGGAAAAGAGTGCAATCCAGTATACAAGTTTGATGCACTGCTCACCAGAATGAGTGTTTTATTTTTTCATGCTTTTGCCATCCATTAGCTGTGTTTTTGAACCAGGTTGACACACTTTGAAATGCAGTTATTCAAAATGTTTGAGTCAAATTGAACATTCATTTGCCATGCTGAGATATGGTACGCAACGATGCGTACGGATGCATGCATCACGGGCTTTGCGTTCTTTCCCTCTCGCGGAGCAAGTTCGGTCGTGGCGAGATGCTGAGAGTGTGCACTTGTGACAACCACTTGGAAAAGCATATGATAGCATCTTGTGAGTTCCAAAAGCATCGCTGAATATAGCATTTTCTCAGAGAATGTAATTTCTTGAAAATAAGAGCGCCAGTTATATCAACGGAAATGGTTTCTCTACCATACTGCGTTCAGTTCTTTCTTTTTCCCCCCGAACCCTTGTATAATCATCAGTAATCTTAAGAAGCAATAATGCAGCTATGACTCCACAACATGTTCCATTCAGCAGACCTCTGCCTGAAAGGTGGTTAAGGCAAGGGGCTATGGGGGTGGGTGGGGTGGTAGGGGAGGGGTTCCACCTCCTCCAAGCTCTTAAGTCACTCTCTTGCTCCAACCCATGAGTAACTCACCGAGCGAGCTCCTGCCTCGCTTTTTCAAATGCTAATGACGAGCACTGCTGAAAGCCTCAAATTGGGCCATGCAATTCAGCCTGTGGTGTCTGGTGAGGCCCTGCTCATGTTGGAGACCGTGGTCTTTCCCCCCGCAACCCCCCTCCCAGTCTTTTGTGTGCTGCGGTAATAGGCACAGATGTTCCTCTTGCCTCACACAGGGCCACTTTCCCCTAATCGCCACCTTGTATGCGGACGGCTTGCACCTGCCGCAGCAGCTCTCTCTTTTTTCCCCTCTCTCTCTCTCTCTCTCCAATTCTCTTCCTCTCAGCCCCCCTTTCTCACTCTTTCTGTGTTTTTTTTTTTTTTTTTTTCCATCTCTCTCCAGACCGCTGTAAGAAGGCCTTTATCTAAGGCCCCCCAAATTTCAGACGCTACTTCTCGGCCACCTGATTGTTTAAACGTTGAATTGCGGAGATGGAAAAAGGGAAGACGAGAACAGGATGGATGGAGGATACAAAAAGAAGCCCATTTTGGTTTTTGTTTTTTTTTTATTTGGGAATGGGTTAAAAAAAAGAAGAAGAAGAGATGGGCGAGCCTCTCCTCACTCCAGCGGGAGAGAATTTGGAACATAATACTCTTGTAGCAGCTCAGCCAAACCTCAATGCTGATGGTGCATTTAGGCTGCCTCCCTCCATTGGGCTAGTGGACTGAGGTGTGGGGCGGGGGGGT
>NW_019525493.1:429934-443345 GCF_002814215.2 Seriola lalandi dorsalis
GAGGGGGGGGGGGGGGGGGGGGGGGGGGGCTGTAGCCAGGCTTAAAAATTGGACCAAAGTGCAGTTTGCTTCATGGCCCCTGTGGTGTAGTGTGATTTACCATCATCTTCAAATGGTGCTTTCAAACTGAGTGTGGAAATGTGTCAAAATTCAGTCTCTGTAGGGGCCTCTGGAAAAAAAAAATAAAATCACATTCCTCTTACTGATGTTTTTCCAGCAAAATAAATTTGATAAGTATCTTAATCACCTTGAAATGAGAGCATGGCAGGTGCCAGTGGAGACTAATGGCACATTTGCTGTGAGCTATGTTAGAATTCAAAGTAGCGAAAGAGACCTTTTGTGGTAGCATTTAATAAATAGCAGCAAGAAACATCTTATTACTTCAGAAGATCACATTACATCATGTTCTCTTACATTTTCCTTCCACTTTCTGTCTGCCTTATTCTCACTCTTTGTGACAACCACTGAGGCCTGGCAGACATTAGACATACATTTACTTCACAGTGTGGGCTTATTTTCTTAGCGCAATAGCTCTGCCTGTACATACAGTATGTACGCTACACTGAAAGTCAGTTGTTATCCTCGGTCTCCAGAAAGGACCTGACTTTCCTCAGTTTGGTAGATGATTGCAGCATTAATTCTCAGATAAAGAAGAGGTGCAGTTGAACAGCCATGGATTAAATCAATGGATTCTCTTTGGTGGCTTAGTATAGTGAGTATAGGCATCATACTGTATTGCTGCGAGGGGGAGAGAGAGACTTCCAAGAAACACCAGTCGCAGGCAAAATAATTGATCATTACTGTTCATGGCAGAAGCAAGGGATTTTAAAATCAATGTCGTTTTTCTGTCCTCCAACACATATTCATTTAATGCAATATTCAGCCTGTGTCAAGATGAGCAAGTGATGATTGCTTAGAGAGGAGAGTGGCAGAGAGAGTGAGCCTTTTTTTGTTGTTGTGCGTTGCGCATCTGACACTTTTGTGATGTATTTTGACAGTTTTATGGTTCAGCAGAGACCTCTTTATTGCGTGTCTTCACCGAGTGCATCATACTGTAATCATAACTTAACCATGACCTTGGTCTAGCTTGGGGTGGGAAAAGGAGGCTGTAACATTGCATATGATGCAACACAAGACGAGATAACAGCTTATGGAGGTCATTGATTTGGTTTTCCACACAGATGCACGGCCTCTTTTCTTTGCTTTTCTTTTCTCTCATCTAAATCCCAAAGCAAACATGAACGGAAGAAAAACTTTACTAACCGTGGAAGAAGGCCGTTACACTGTTTTACTCACAAGGTTCCGTTGTGTTCCCAGCTAAAAGGCATCCAACAAATAATGTGAGCTTTACCGAAGTTTATACACACACACACACACACACACACACACACACACACACCCAGCAACAGTCAGTGCAGTGTGTTTATTCAGCCTTTCGTCAGCTGTTTGATTGCTTCTCTCAAAGGGCAAAGCCCTGCAGTAGCTTGCATGCAGGATAATTAGTGTTGTGATTGTGCTCAATAACCACGGGTACCTGTCTGCAAGAACCCATAGGCCACTTTGGTCAGTTTGACTTGATGCACACCAAAGGAGCTCGGTACTCGCTGAGCCAATCAAGCGAATTATTGCAGGTTACAAGGGTTTTGATAATATATTTATGCAGCATATGTATGACAAGACTGCTGATTCGGTTACAGCAACAACAGCCGCACCTTCCATCTGCTGAATACTCTGATTCATATTCTTGTGGAGAGAGAGAGAGAGAGAGAGACAGAGAGAGTGAAACTTCCAGGGTTGTTATACAAAACATTGTCATCTGATCACTTTTCATACGCTCAGTTAATTAGATTTACTTCTCTCATTCAGTGTTAACAGAACCAACTAAAGAAACAATTCATAAGCTTTTCAGAAAACAACCCCTCTTGTGTGCAGTTAAACATCCTTTACTCTGCCAGTTGCTGCTTTTGATACCTATTGACCAAACTGCTTCGCTACGCAAAAGACGTGTGTCAATATTTGACCATGTTCCTCCACAAGAAAAAAGAAGAAAAAGTTTTTAATATTGCTGCAGTGTGGGCATGGTATTGTTTAATGGTGACAGATTTTCACAGTGGATGTTGAATCATGTAACATTTGTTTTCAATGTATGTTTGATATCAATATTCAGTTTCATTTTTTTTTTAAGTCTTTAGTTCTGCATCAACAACAGTAGAGACAAAGGAATAAAATAAGGATTGATGATGCCATTAATAATATGTTTAATGTTAATATATTTTCTTCACTGCAAAGAAACAGAGTATAAAGTTAGTAAGTATTTACAGGTTAGAGATCTTAGTGTGTTGTGTCCACTTTGGTGCACAGGGACAAATTTGCATTGTGTGATTAGGTGATCGACATATTTCTCTGACATCCTTGTGTCAGACAGCACATTTGCAAAGTCTTTGCAGGCCTTAATGAATATTGAGTGTTCTATCTCTTTTGCCTTCCAATTAATGAATAGATGTTGGTAATTATTTGACCAATGCCTCTCTCTCATGACATGTCCCATATCCATCACTAAGTTAAAAATAAATTAAAATCAATACAGCCGGCAGACTCTTAGGACAGTGTCAGTGCTTCCTATGGAGAGACCCATGCAGGTCTGAATAACAACTATTGATCCTCCTTGAGGAATATTCTCTTTTATCACCTCCCCTCTTCAACATGCACACACATGCACACAAGCACACATACACACACAAGATAAGTGTTTCTTTTCTCGTAGTTACATACATTGGCAGCTGCTGACAAAACCACAGCTTGTTTGTTCTTATCAGCCCTATCCCACGATAAAGAAATGCAAAACAATCGGGAAGTCGAAAACAAAAAGGTAGAGCTGTTGCCGATAAAAAAAAAAAAAAAATGTCACGGTTGTGATTTATATTTCAAATGACTCCCTCTCCTGTCCCTTTGCCTGCCTCCCCTGTGTGGTAGGTGGCCATTGTGTAAACAGCTCCTTGAAAAACAAATGGCTCCCTAAATCGTTGTAAAGAGCTGTGGCAGCTCGATCCGACCAGAGGCCCAGGGAGAGAAGGGGACGGGAGATAACGTGTGTCAGCAAACATTGACTGGGCTTTATCACAATGAGGTTTCTGTGTTGGAGGAGCTAAGAGGCTGGCCAGCACACATTCCTACAGGTCAGGGCTCAGGGTTATATGTGTGTGTGTGTGTGTGTGTGTGTGTGTGTGTGTGTGTGTGTGTGTGTGTGTGTGTGTGCAGGAGGACTTTTAGTATGTTTATGTTGAAGCAACTCAGAGAAAAAGCTGCAATTTTGTAATTTTCTCTCTCTCTCTCTCTCTCTCTCTCTCTCTCTCCCTGCTCCACTCTCCCCTCCTGTCTCTACAGCGTCGGCTAACTTTGTATGCTGTGACCTGCGATAAGCCCGACGGAAAAGCAGTGTTTGCACTTATAACTGTGATGACTATTTGTTTACCCTTATCTTAACTGCGCGATAAATCACAGACGAAAAGGAACATCTGGTGTGGTAGGAGTCGAAGAGGAGAAGAGGACTGTGTTTTTTTTTTTTTTTTGGTGAGGGGGAGAGTTTACTGCTCAAGGACAGACCAGGGAATTAAGTTTCACACAAGCATGAAGGGGTTTACTCTCTTAACAAATGACATCTGAGGAGAAAGGCACACTAAAAGCACTCAGGGTGATTCCGCTTCAGCTGTGAGGTTAGCCTGGAGGCATCTTTTCATCTCGGTTCGTGACTCGGGAGTTTTGCCCCTTGTGTCTCTTTAAGTGTTTTCTGCTCTGTTCTTCTAGGGCACCAGTTCTGAACTGTTTCATACCTCAGTGCAGGAAGATCACGTCTGTCTGTCTCCCTGCTGCTTCGCCAGAGACCCACTCAGCTGCAGTTGCAGATCCAAGCCAACAGATGTCAGCCTTTCCAGCTGATTTCCTTGAAATATTGGTTTTTGAAAAAAAAAAAAAAAAAAAAAAAGCAGTGCTGTCAGTGCATTCAAATCCACAGCCACCAACACTGCACTGAGACTGAGAATTAGCAACGCAGAGCACACGCTGGTCCCAGATTTACTTTGATATACATCATGTATGTTAATGTGATTCTTTATTGATCCCCCAAGGGAAAGACTCTTTTTCCTTCGCCCCTCTGGGGGAGGTCAGAGTGCGGGGTCAGATACAGCAAAACCCCCCACCACCACCACCACCACCACCTCACCCGGAGCTGGTAGGGACCCACTGTCTTGTTCAATGACACTTCATCAGGGTGAATGCGTCCTGACATGGGGGTTTGAACCCTGGTCATGTGACTGAAAATAGCCTATGGATTATGCCACCTTGCCATCACAGTTGCACAGGGAAATGAGGAAAATGACAGTAGTCGTGAATGTTAGTGTACACTGTGTTTCCATACAGGGGGTCAGCGCTGTCCTATGCTTAAAAAAATATCACTATTCACTCTTTGCATTGCATAATGCCAAGCGTTTAATCCTGTTTAGCCGTCAGGCCTGTGATAACTCCTGGGGAATCGCTGCTATTCTTATCGTATTTATCCAGCGATGACAGATTAGTGGGTGTTAAATGCACTTCACATACAGTAGACATCGCTCTGGATTGGTACAGAGTGTTTCAGGGAGGGAGGGCGCAGACAGAGTTTTTTTTTTTTGTTAAAAAAAAAAAGATGAATGAAAATCCACTCACTGAGTCGGCTGCATACTGGAACAAGATAATTCTTGGCAGTAAGTCTCAAAGTGAACTGTAATAATTTAGCAGCAGTGCACAAACAGATAGATGTGGTGTGCTCCGGAGACGGCTGCATCTGAAACTTCTGCTTCAAAAAACTAATACATTTTGCAGTATTACCCGCTCGATACAGAAATATATAGCACATTTACCTATAACATATTTCAAGGGTTTGCATGGCAGCTGTTGCTTTTGCATGCATGTGAGGATTTAAAAGGTTCCAGCAGCAAGTTGTGTGCTGTTCAGTCACTATGAAAAAAAAGGAAAAAAAAAGCAGTTGGGATAATGCTCATGAGCTCATATGCACACACACACACTCACACATACACTCACACATACACTCACACACATACATGCGCACACACTAAATAGCTGAGTGTGCAGGGTGAGTCTGTTCCTTCCAGGCAAGGGCTTGTCTGAGAATCTAAGAGGCAGGCAGGAAGGCACAAGGTGGAGACCTCTTCAGATCTGGCTGCTATTAACAGTCTTGTGATCTGCTCATGTTTACCTACTCTCACAACACTGGTACTTGGGGCTGTGTGGAGCATGGGACGCGGGGCCCGGCCTCTTTGAAGTGAAGTTGATCCCTCAGACTACGCTCTTGGTAATTGCACCTTCTCTCTTCTCTCTCTCTCTCTCTCTCTCTCTCTCTCTCTCTGTCTCTCTCTCTCTCTCTCTCTCTCTCTCGCTCTCTTCTTTGACCCCCCTTTACCTTCTCTCTTTCCCTTTTTTCATTCTCTTTCTCGCTGAGACGAGATTTGAAGGATGCAGATGGGGAGCTTTTAATGTGATTGTGTGCCTCTTCACATCTGTGCTTTAATCTGATACAAATAAAACAGTCAAAAGTAAAATATATACATTTTTTAGCAGTTTTTTTTTTTTGGCAGTTTTGTTATAACTGTATTAGTTAAAGATTTTCATCTGACACAGCGTTGCGTTGCTGATCCTGTTCATATACTGTACTCACCCTCCCTCTCGTTTCTCCGCCATGGAGCTTAAAAAAATCATGTCTTTCTTGTATAATTCACTCTACCAGATTTAGATTATCATAATTGAAAAGTGGAAGGAAAGCAACGTGAACAGACGGAGCATAAAATGTCCATGTTAAGCACCAGATGACAAAAAATGCCATTTGTTTGTGCACTTACTGTCTGTCGATAAAGTAGCCGTAATGACACTTGATTTGAATTAGTTTCGTTTTTTTTTTTTTTTTTTCAGTGATGTTTACTCCATCCACTGTCATTGACATGCGCTGTGTTCAGTGGCGTGCGGCGTGGAACACCTGTGTGTTGTTGTAATTACTTTGATTATACCTTCTATGGGGTGTTACAGCAGTCTAGAGAGAGGGTCCAATTTAACCTGCAGTGAATTTCAATTCTAACTGAAAACAAGAGAGAGAGAGAGAGAGTGGGAGAGAAAAAATTGCTTTCTGGAATATTTGATCAGCAGAGGGATATTCATATGGTTACATGCTGCGAGTTGCTGTGTGCGTGTGCATGTGTGTGTGAATATAATAAGCAACAGGGATGCATATTGGACTGTGAAGTTCAAGGTTCCTACTTTCCTTTGCTTTTGATCAGTTTGCCGTGATGGGTATTGGTCTGCATCCAGACATATGACAGTCCGGGGGGGCCTCATTGGTGAAGCCTGCTCTCCCAAAAGATGCCAGGTGCCTGATTCAGAACAAATGCTCACAAACAGAAACACAAACACACCAGAGGGACCCCGCGTGTGCGTGTGTCTGTGTACTCCTCTCTTTGACTACGAGAAGGGTAAGGATGGCAGGTATTGAACTGCGTTGAAGTAGAACGAGCAGCCATGGGCATCTCCCGGTTCATGACGCTAGTCAGAAAATTGACAAGCCAAAGCTGCTTTTTATTCTGCAGCTACAATGTAAATGAAGCTACCTCCTGTCCCTCATGCAATCACCCCAGACCCACTAACTGTAGAGACAGCGCTTTAGATTCCCTCTCTTTCTCCCTCACTTTCTCTTTTTCTGACTGTCTCATAGTGTTTATACATCTGCGTGTCTCTCTCTATATTCTGCTCCCCCTTGTCTAGTTAGAGGGCAGATATACCTTTCTTGCTAGACAGGAGAAACCTACACTTTATCACTGCCACATAGGGGGAAAGGTATTTTCTCCCTAAGGGAAAACTGGCATACAATTATAATGTTGTTGCTGCCCCAAACTCCTTCACAAAATATATAGCATCCTGTTTTTGTCTCACATGAGTTTATGATCTCTTACATGGCACCACAGTGTTGCACGTCTACTGTGGGTGTTTCCCTTAATGCCTCCTTATGGTTTATTTACTCACTGGTGCAAAGCGCTAAGGCTATTTAAGTTGACCTGCAGTTTTTTTTTCTTCTCTCAGCAGCTGTAAAAAGTTTGTCATTGTAAGACAGAAAACAGTGCTTCACAACGACTGTCAGAGTAAACGCTTTTCCAGGACAAGATGGCTTGAAAATAGCGTTTGTAATTAAAAATATTTCACTTCTAAACAATGTTGCTTCCAGTTTCATGTGTGTGTTTTATCTATATAAATATTCTCACAGAGATAGTGCAAACACACCTGTGATTAGTTGGAGTAAATTGCAGACAAATAAATTGAACGAGTAAATGCCCAAAATTACAGATGACAGCACTTTGAGATGTCTGGAAGCAGTTTCCAAACCCTGCACAGTGCTGCAGTGTGCCCGTCATACTAGCCGGCTCTCTACCATCAGAGTGGTAAAGTGGGACAGATGTTGAGGGTTAGAGAGGCCCCAGTGGGATATTGAGAATGATGGTTTGGCAGGGAGTGCGGGACAATAAAGGGAAGAGACGGAGAGAGGCCAGGGTTCTCCTTTCACCTGACCCGATCCTGCCCTGGAACCTGTTCAACCTCATCTGAAATGAAAGAAAGGTGCCCTTTGTCGTGCCCAACACTAATTTACATTTACATTCGAAAACAAGGATTCCCAATATATGCCTCATGAGAGTGAAGGTAGACAAGGCCTAGCGAAATGCTGCTGAAACCATGGAGGAGTGTGGGTTTCAAACATTAAAGAGTAGGCGCTTGCGTAGAATAACATCCCCTGGAAAGATGGTGGTGGAGAGCTTCAAAGTGAGAAGACATAAAAGTGCATTCTGAAGTGTCCAGTTATCAATTCCTGATTCATTTAGGGATTGGATCAATAGCTGTCCTCCTAAATTTCAGGACAAGCCTTTGAAGTGAGCAGTGGGGTTACAGTAGGCATATAATACTGTATATTTTGTTTTCCTGGAATTGATGCTCCACAGACTCTGTAAAACCATGTATCAAACTTCACAGATTTTTATATTCCCAACAGTCCTCCAAACATATCTAATAAATGCAACATCAGTTACTCCAGTTTGGATGTCTCACTTTTAAGCTTGATTTTCAAATTTCAAAAAATTCATGGTGATGGAAGTGGTAGCTCTAGGTTCCACTGATGTGCTGTGTAACTTCTCTTTTTCAGTACTAAAAAAAAAACAAAAAAAAACACCCAGTTTCTTTGGAGGAAAGGCGCTGTTTTTGTCAGATTGGTATTCCAGTTATCTCCGGATACTGCATAATTGCAGGGCTGCAGCTGCCAGAGCACGGCAGACCTTCCATTGGTTTTACATTTCATGAGAGTTTACATACGCTATGTTTCTTCAAGTGGAAAATTGTTTTCTGCATGATGCCAACAGGTGGACTCATTAGAGAGTCAACATAATCATGGCAATCATTCCTCTCTGCAATTAGAAATATTGATCATTTACATATTATCCCAAGCCATGGATGAATTTATTGTTTTACTCACTTGTGTTTCAAAAGCCAAACATCTGTAGCAAACAGCCGTCCGGACTGGTATTATAATCTTGGACTGTGCTTAGTCTTAGAATACAAATATGAACACGGGATAATGTTTGGCTTGATCTGTTTTATGTCTCTTAAAAGTTTTTGAATGTTGTTTTCCTCGCAGCTGAATTTTTCATACATCTTTCAACGGTCTGAGCATAATAAAGTAACTTCCATTCACCGTAACTGTATTGGAGTGGAGGTCAAAGTCTCACAGCCAGATATCTCACTTGATGCTTAATGAAAAAAAATATTTTCTTTCTTACTTTTTGCACTGATCCTGTGATAGTTATACAAGGTCTTGAGATAATACATTTGAATCTGAATCTTTATTTGAAAGAGGTTTGCTTTTGTAAGTACAGGTGACATTCAAGACCGACATCTGCAATGACAGTAAAATCTCTCCAGCAGCCTTCCAGTATAAAGGACAACCTTTCAAATGGTTTAATGTATTCAAGTCCTTTATTCTAGTCCTTTAACACTGACACACACTCAGTCATTCATATATAGATGCTATGAATACAAAGCAATTGTTACTGGATAATCCTTATATTTTAAATGCATATGTGGCCTCTACTCAATCCACTTACCCCAGGAATCATGTCCACACTGGAAGATACCACACCTTATGATTTATGTTCAGGGCCATTGTTGAGTGCCAGTACAGGAAGTAATGAGCCAGAAAGTAGTGAGGCAGAAAGTAAGAGTGTGGACACTAGGGAGGGTGTCATGCAGACACTGGAGTTTGCATCCTGTCACAGACCTGCCTTATCATTAAACTATACCATGATCTTTCCCTAACCTTAACCTCACGTCTTTTGGTTTCCCCAACACTTACCGTATCCGTACAAGCACGATCTTTCCCCAACCTTAACCATACCATAGTTGCTGTGCATCCTTCGGACATAAAATTGCGGGGTCTAACGTGAACTGGCCTGTTAAGCACCATTGTTGTGGTCCGGACAAGCCAAAGGGTCGAGTTTCCATGTCTACCCGCACCATTTCTGCTTCCCAACCCCAACGGCTTGCAGATGTCGTCCGAGGCTAAAGGTTGGCTTTGGGGCATTTTAGTTCACTGCACCTTGTTGTCTACCGCTCACTTTGCGAACCAAACCTCTCTGGCCCGGCCTCCCAGGTCAACCACAACATTGACTCGCTCCCGGCTTGTCAACGTGTCAGGGTGCATGCAGGCGTGCTGGAAAGGCTGAGGCGAGGAGAAAGGACAGACACATGAAAGGTTCGCATGTTGTGAAGATGGTGGTTGAAGATGGCCCTCTAAAACATTGTTCACATTATGCTCTGCCTAGAGGAAAAACACAGTCCAGTGGAAATGAAACGACCCCTCTGGACCTGCTGTCATGTGACATCTTTGTCTTGCAAGCCTATGATCCAAACCCATAGGTAGCTCAAACACAGCGCGAATCAAATTTCCTCTTTTCGTCTATTTTTGGTAATTGCTTCGGCTTGAAAGATCCTGAATTACACCTCTGTACGTACTTGACAGCTATGGATCATCACGTGAATGCTTCCATAGCAGCTATGTGAACCCTCCATTTTACTGCAACCTCAGTATAATCTCTACATGTCTCTAGCAGACACATTAAAACTGTTCTCACGACAATTCCTGTCGTTCCGCCTCAACCAAAAACATTTTCAGCGTCACATCACATTAGATCACTGAGCAAAAAGAGACACCACACATTAAAAACGTTCCTTTTTTCTTTCTTTTTTTTTATATCACTTTCTTCTTGTGGGCTTAAGCAGGGATTTGAATCATGTAACATTTAAAGAGGATTTTCACCACATGAGTCCTCTTGAATAGGTTTGTTTAAAAGAACTTGTGCTATAATAAGTTCTGGCCTCTCATTTACACCACAATCGCACGCCGCACAAACAGATGTTGTCCTGGCCTGTAGGGACAGCTGTACCGGTGGACATGACCAATGTGTCCCCTATTTCCATACAGTTTAAGTCACTGTCCAAACAGGATTAGTGCCAGCTTCGAAGTGTCAAAGCAATTACAACAGTGACATCAGCGTGGTTTGGGGGTTATGGCTGATGGAGTGTAAATGTCTGAGGAGATGAACGCCTACTAGCTCTCAGTTGTCACCGCCCACTCTCTACTTCCATCTGCTCCTCTTTCTCATGCATCACATTGGACACTCTTTTTCAAAACATGCACCAGTCCATCAGAGTCATGGCAGTTTGGATCCGCTGGATAGATTAAAGATGGCCGTTGAGCATCAGAAACCTCTATTCAGAGCTTTATTTCTTGCAATTGTATTTTTCATGGTTTTCTCTTATCTGATTCAGGGGACAAATAGATGCACACCTTGAACAAATGATGTTTGTTAGCAGGTATGGATGATATACCTTAAACGGTCAGGACTTCAAGTGGAGACAAAAAGGCTTGTTCTTCATTTTTAATTCTAAGGAGGAGAAAGACATCAATTAAATTTAAACATATGGTGCATATCTTACTGATCTCCAGCACTTGCACACATGGAGTTACTGTATATAATGCTATCAGACACTGCAGAATATGACTCTTTTCTTTTACTCTATGCTAATCTAACATGCTTGAACGTTCATGCACTGTACTAAAGAATTGAAGCATTCCTTGATATATTCTGTGGGGGAAGTAAGTTCATCAGTTGATGAAAAATGAATTGATGAAAAAATGTACCTTGAGTGTCCTAGACAAATACATCCATAAGCCACTTACGTAGATAAGCTAAGTGGCAAACCTTACTCACTCCTTTTAATATGCCTCACTGGTGCTCATAGAAAGAGGGAAAGCAGTACAGATATGACGTACCCTCTTGCTCCCCCTCATTAATCTTAATAAAACAATTGACCCCTGAATAGCTTATTCCTGCCCTGAACCATTAGGCTGCATGACCGAGGCTTTAAATATTAAGCAGGCTTTGTAAAATTTGATAAAATGTTTAGTAAATGGCATAAGGCACGGTACACTCACAGGCTTTTTCTCCTACCCTTGTGTTGTAAATGATAGATATGTTTTTATTAGGCAGAATGCTGTTTTAAGCAGCATTGTGGTATTGATATTTGCCTTCAGCTTGCATGATTTAAGATGGCAGATAAATGCAAGCCCATCAGGCTTTTACCTCCCCTACCTTTCACTGTTAACTACTCTGACATAATATCTTACAGTGAATTTTCATGATTTCAAAAAAAAAAAAAAAAGCAGAAGCCATGTGAGCTTCACTTCACTCACTGCCTGCGAGGATACTACACCATTTCTCGTCCGTGTAAAACTGCACTATTTTTGCCCCTTTGCCCCCACAGACCGCAGCGATGGAGCACGGTATACCACACAATATACAGTAATTTGTCTCTGATTAAAATTTCTGCTGAGCTTTGATGCCCATACTGGTGTTATGTGCTGAAGTGGTCTTCCTCGTCTGGTAAAAATTGAAAGCCTTTTCATCTCAGAGGGCTTAAGGGGTCAAAGGAACACCAAATAACCCTCCCTGTTGTGTTTCTTTTTTTTTCCTCAGAAGCTTGTAACAAACTGCACCTTTGTCGGACGCGGCCTCTGTCAGGCCGGGGCTGGGGGGACTGCCCTCGGGTTCAGGCTTTGGAGACCCTGTCAGCTTCAAAATGGGGTCTGCTTTATTTCACCCCCTGACCTCGAGCCCAAAAAGAGCCACGCAGGAAAAACAGAGAGATATACGATACATCAAGGCCCAGTGAAACTCCACGGCTGGGAAATGAGGAAGCTGCAAACTGCAGAGTAAGCAGAAAATGAAGGAGCTTATTGTAGGGGGATTTTTAACACCACAATTCCTATTTGGGGGTGAATCAAGGTTGCTATATCCAGAGATTGAAGCCAAGAAGTTTTGCCTTTTGATTGTTATTTCATTGTTGCACACTGTAAGTGAATGTATTACTAATCTGTAAATAAACCTGATTTTAAAGTGAGGTCGTCTGTCACAAGCTTTTCACACTATTTGCACCTTCCTTACTCTCAGTCATTTACCAATAAATAAACAGATAACACTGAAACAGAAATGAGGTAAATTCATTCAAGAGTCTGGGGAACTGAGCGGCGTCCAATTTTCTTTAAGTGTAAATCTAAAGATAATGAACCGCAGCATTTATTTAGTTAATTTCAGAGCTACAGAAAAGACAATACTTGTCTGCGTCTGAATTGAAATTGACAAAACCATTACGTGGAAGATTTTCTGTTTTCTAGGAGAAATTGAAATCCATGGATAAATTCTCAAGTATGGCGCATCTGCATTAAATGAATGAAATTGATTGACTTGGAAATGTTGCTGCATAGCCAATCAATCTAAAGAAGGACAACCCAGGGGGCGTCCATGGGGATGCAGAGAGGAAGGGCCTCCTATTGTTTTGGGGCCCCGATGTCAGCCAGTCCTTGACCTTGGGGGTGTCCAGGCCTCTGCACTCAGGCCTGGGTGAGAATACTGGGACAAGGTCTTGGGATGCTCAATATGGGAGAGCCAGGCTTTCAAGCTCAGGGTCAGAGGGTCAGCATCAATGCTCAGGAGTATTAATGAGTGACCTTCGGAAAATGGTGGAGGAGGACAGAGGGATGGAGGGAGGAGGTGAGGAAAAAAAAAAAAGAAAAACACGAAGGAAGGGGTGGGCGGGGTGAGTGGCAGAGAGAAAACTGTAAAGCCCTGAGAGAATGGAGGCTGAGACCTGTTTCTCCAAGATAACAGAGATTGGCCTATGAAAATGCATCCATCACAAGGCCACTAAGCCGGAGCCTTCTTTTGTGTGTCCGTGTCGGCTGAGAGCGAGGGCTGAGGGCGCAGGGGGGGTGGGT
>NW_019525493.1:443378-446978 GCF_002814215.2 Seriola lalandi dorsalis
GGGGTTGACGGTTCGGGGTAGGGGGAGAAAGGGTAAGGGAGGGGAAGGGTCGCTCAGGCCAGCCTGGCGTGGACAAGTGAAGTGGGAACGCTCCATTGCTTATTCAACAGGGAGCAGATCTCTAAGAAGATAGAGGCCCACCAATCTTTTGAATGAGGGTGGGGGTAAGGGTAGGGGGGTAGGGGGTTGGGGGGAGCCAACAAGCAATGAGATTTCTAATTTTGTCAGCGAGGTCTTGGCTGAGGGGTTTGTGACGGAGCGGTCTGGATGGAGAGAGGTGGAGAGGAAGAGCTATTGCTGTAATGCTCTCAGAGGTTAAAGGCCTGGGTACTTCTCTCTCACTGAGGTTTTCAGAGCCTGTTCTGGGGGGGAAAAAAAATTAACATTAAGTGCATGTAACAATTAACCTTCTCTTTATTTTCCATTTTCCTCTATATGAGACAACTCCTGAAACACTGGCTGTGATTTTCTTTTTCAAATAATTTATTTTCTTGCCTCAGTTACGGTAGACTTTGAAGCTCGTACTTTCCTCTGCTCGTCTTATGTTTTGTGTTTAAAGTGAACTGTTTGAGTCTTTATAAACGCGTTTCCTTTACAGTGGTACAGCCTGTCATTCGGAGTACAGTGCATCTCCATCTCCTTTTACATCACAGATCAATGCTATCTGCAGGAGTGTAGGAACAGGGATGTCTGCTTTATACTGACTTGTGTTTTGCTCCCATCACCTGCTGTGCTCTCCAGAATTTCCAAGAGAACGTTCTCCCTCCCCTCCATGTCACCGCGTGTTCAGTTCCTGATGTGAGGAGCAGGTTGACTCTGATGAGCAACAGACAAGAGAAAGATTGTGTAGAGTGGGGGTGGGGCTGGCGAGCTCTCGTGCTTGTTCTGATGACTTCTATTCTGCATTGGAAGTGGCACATTGATGCAGTCAAATTAATGTGGCTGCCTTCAACTTTTCGCTTTTTCTATCTCTCTCCCTCTTTACCCTGAGGCTTTTTAATTTTCACCGGTCCTTCCCATGGCTTCCGTCCATCCTGGAGACAGATGCACCATAGGCACTTTAAAGCTCCGTAATGTATACATTATTCATATCACTCCACAAAAGGTGCTCATTAAACTTTACATGGCCAATGGAGTAGGCAGCCATAGATTGAAAGTGTAGCCCATATCACAAATGTCACCGTGGATTGACAGAGAAAGGAGCGAGCGCTGCTGGGGGTTTGATTTGAAGATGGCTTTGATTTAACTCCAGGGTTATTTGCATTCAACATTATCCATCCTCCCTCTTTCAGTTCACTGTCTGTTCTCTCTGGGGTCCATGACCTGTATATTGGAGTAGTAAACAGAAGTTAAAGATACTAAGATATACAGTATATAGAAATTTTATGTACCAAAATACAACATTTACCAAAGATTACTAAATATAAATTCATATGTTTTGCCAAGCATGATGCATACATAACAATAACATACTGCAGCAGGTCCATATAGTGCAGGAGGTTGATGTATGTATGTATGTATGTACGTATGCATACTCCATATAATTCAACATCCAATGCATCTTTAAATCTGCCTAAACCCCAGCAGTGTTTTTCTCAGCACAAACAAGCTGCCATGGAGGGCCCTTTGGGTAAGACCTACACGCTTTCCTTTTCCTTAGCCAGGGTCTCTGCAGAGCATTCATCCCTTAATAATACAACACTTAACCCTCCTGTATTGTCCATAAAAGGCTTGGCTGGCAGGTACAGTAAGCTGGTGGGACTAACAAAAGCTTGGTGCCGAGCTGAGAAAAACATCCACACAGGGAAATGAGCTGTCATTACAGTAGCAAGGCAGCACTCAGGCACTTCTCTGTATGTGCTCATCTCTCCTGCTTGCTACCCCCAAGGTCCTCTTCCACTCATAAATACATAATTACACCCACCGCCCGCCATGATGATTTCTGTTTTCATCAGCTGTCAGAAATGACCTGAATTACCCATCACTGTTTGACCCAAATGCAGCCGTCAGATGTTAATCACAGCTTACATAACCACTCAGCCCTCTCGCCACCGACTTAAACCGAGTGTATGTATGTGCCTGAAACCTCTTTAAATAGCACCTGTCACCAACAGAACAACATAAATATATAAAAAAAAGAAATGTAAAACTCAAGATGAAGTATTTTGCATCCATAAATTAACCTTGACTTTGACGTCTCTCAGCAGGAGGCGTGCTGAGCCGTACCTTTTTAATGTTTAACATGACAGAAAAGACAAAAAAAAAAAAAGAAAAGGCTGATGTCCCTCAAAGCTATGACCTGAACTTATCCAATACGCAGAATGAGGAGGAGAAAAATAAGAAAATATTTATGTTGACTGTTCTTTTTTTACCTTCTAGAAATATTTTGTGGTAATTAAATATGTATTTATGTAGATGTTGTCAAGATTGATTTATAGGATGTAAACAATTCTGTATTCACAGTTCTAACAATGAATTTCCATTTAATTTATTCCAGTAAAGCCTGTCTGACACTGAGTCCACGCATGTCTGTTGCATTAAAAAAAAAAAAAAAATCTGCCAGTCGAGTATGCAGTGAACTGGGAAGACCCCTTCGGACATCCCAAGTCTTGCAGCCTTCTCCTGACGTTTCATGTCGCGTCTCATGCCCCACGATAACCCGTACTCGAGTGTTTTAAAGTCAAGTGTGTTTGACGTTTTAGTGTTTGAACACATGTAGCCCCGAACAAGAAGGCTGTTCTCGTCAGAAAAACATGGCTGAGGTCACACTGGGATTTGTAGGTTCAATCCTGCAGAATGATGGCATTATTATTTCTCTGTAGCGCGGTTATAGAACTAATCGTGAATGAGAAATTACATCAATATATTATGACAAAATTATGTGCCTTTTCAAGTCCACATAAATTCATAGCCGGTGGTTATTTGCATTATGGGTAAGATGTTTGCACAGTGTAACTAACGGATCATTTTGTAAAAATACCAGTTGTTCAAGTACATTACATTATCTCACTCTTCTATCTGATGAATGTGGTTGTAATTAGACTGGATTTTATCAGCTCATCAAGAGTAATATACAAGTAAGAAATTTAGCTGTGAGCGCAAAAGCATCACAGCAACAAGTTGCAGAAAAGGCTTCTTGCAATGTTATCTCATTAGCAGTAATTATAACAGATATCATCCTGTATTATTGTGTGAGCCAACATATCCTGAAGCAAAAGTCTTTCCCCAAGCCCAACGCCTGTTTCCACATAACACTGGGTAGATTTCGCTCTGCCGTCTTTTCTTTGCATAAACAGTGCCTGCAGTCAGAGTCTGCTCTGATCAAAGGGACAAATCTATCCAGGAGCAATCAGGTTGCTGCGCTAGCCCGGGCTGCTGACAACTCCAGGCTCTTTGATCAGAAATACATCATCTTCAGCAGGCAGCCTGCCTGGGTGCCTTTGTCTGGGGCCAGGAAATAGGGGAAGTGATAGCTCCCTCTTGGTGCTCTTCTTCACTGCTACGCCTTTTGGCAGGCAAGATGAAAGCTACCCCAATTATAAGTGAAAATACCCCCAGTGAACTGAGCTGAGCTTCTGGGATGCAGCTAGAGCCCCCACC
>NW_019525493.1:446998-452922 GCF_002814215.2 Seriola lalandi dorsalis
ATCACTAAATCTCTATACGCTGTCTATGCATGATGGTACAAAAGATATTGTCAATTTCTCTTTTCTCTTCCACTGTCTTTCTCGGTGAAATGAGACTTTGGTTGAGATAGTGTGCCAGTGCAATTGAGGTCACAACCAAAAGCATCGGTCTCCCTCCTCCCAATTTAGTAACTGCAGTTCTAATAACATGGTCTTGTCGGAAAGGAAAAAGAAAAGTGAATGTCTGGGCCTATAAGCACACCTCCTTCGCTCCCCTCCCCTGCTTTCAACCCCTTGACTGTGAGCTAAAGCGATTTTTTTTTTCCACCCATCTTCAAGAGGTGGAACAGGAGATGTTGAATGATGGACAGGTGTGCAGGCATTGTGCTGTTCTGCTCTGCACTGAAGGAGATCATTGATTTGCATTACAGTCCCACACATAAAACACAGCCCTCCCCACACACACACACACACACACACACACACACACACACACACACACACACACACACACATACACACACATACACACGCCCCCATCCACATCTTACTGTTTCACCCCTATGACCGCACCGCCTCCCACATGGCAGCCCACACCCCAGCTCCTAATCAAGGAGTGAATGTTTATCTCACTTCCTGTCTTTTATAGGGGTGGAGTGTTATCTCTGGCTCTCCGAAACCACCTCACCTGGGCTGACCTGAGAGGGAAAGCTATCATGCCTCAGTGCAGACTTTACAAGCCCCCTAAGATGATTTCAAAACCATACATTACCTCACAGAGAGTATACATCTGGATGTATTAAATGAGGGTTATTGCAGGAGACTTAACCTTTCTCGCTGTCACGCTTGGCTCATATCTTGGCTCAAACAAATCAAACCAATTTCACTTTGAATAGATTACCAAAACAGTTTTTATTTTCTTTCTGGAAATACACAGAGAAAAAAAAAAGAAGAAAAAACACCCAGGGAACCCGGTGCTGCTTAAAGGTGTAATCCCCTGCGTCAACAGCCTCAGGAGCATATCAGGTGTCTTTAAGCTCATCCACCTGTCAGTGAGCTCTTCCAGCAATTACACATCTGTCAAGTGTCACCTATCTCAGTTCTCACTGACAAGGGTTATGTCAAGCAGTCAGCCATTACGGCGGCCCAAATGGAGTCTGCATTGTTTAGAGCCAGCAGGAAGTGGCTGTGGCATGGAAGAGTGAGCAGGGTCTCCATAGTGTGACAGGGAAGCCAAGCTAACGGTTAGTTTCGGAGTTGGAGGAGGAGGAGGGGGGCTTCTGTCCAGATCTCTTTTCTCACATCTCATCGTATTTCTCAGAGCTGGAATGGCAGCAAGTGTGTTTTTTGTACACTGAGCCTTGAGACTCATCCGGGCTGGTTAAATCTTTGCCCAGGGCAATGGCTTTTATATGCATGAGCTTGATTTGACCTGTCTTCAGGCTGTGAAGAGGGTTATGCAAAAGAGAAAATCAGGCAGAATATTAAATATGATATCAGGTTTAGCCCTTCCATGTGCTTTAATATTGTCAGTCTCATTATTGGTTTGAAATACATATTGTGTGTGTTTTTACAGTTTTCATGTGCCTCTATTTATGTTTCCCTGCGATGGAGGAAACACACCTAAAACTAAGAAGAAGTTACTTTACAGACTACGATTTGATTAGCTATTTTTTAATGACAAACTCAAACAATAGCTTGACATTTTAGGAAATATGCTATATATATATATATATATATGTATGTATGTATGTGTGTTTGTATATAATTTCATTATATATCTTATATATATATATGTATATAAATATATACTGCTTATATACTGTATATATTTAGGCTATGCTGTGCTATGACCGAATCACAGCCAGACTGATATTCAGTGCAGTGATATTGCTTAAATATACGAGACACAAGGTGGCGGTAATGCACCAAAAAGCTGTTTGCCAACCCTTAAATAAACATCAGAAGAAGAAGAAGAAGAAGTTGGCCTGCCGACAATTTACCTTGGACTTCACATGAAAATATTCACAACTTGGAATACTTTTATGCAAAACCTTTTAAAGCTTTTGATCTGTGGATCTTTATGGACTAAAGGAATATAAATAATCGAGGACTTCAAGACGCTCCAAAGGTAGGGATGTCATCTTGCTGGTTGAGGATGCTGATAAATCCGAATTAATTATAGGCTTGTACTCATGGTTACTCAAAAATGAACTGAAAAGTTGTGGAGTTGTGGAGAATCAATCCGAGCTCACAGCGTGACGCGTGTCAACGGTGACAACGGTCAAGCCGTTTGAGCAATATGTTAATGAGCTGTGTTGCTAGCTTTGTTGCTATGCTGTGTTGCTATGCTGTGTTGCTATGCTGTGTCACCAGCGACCAGGTGGGTTTGAGGAGGGCTTAGCTCCCTCAGTTGTGGCTGATTTGTGGATTCTCACTGCTGCTTGCTACGTTATATTATATTGCTACATTATGGCTGGTCAAGTTAACTGTACACGGCACGCTTCAGGCCAGGAGTGCTAGTGTCCAGGTGTTCATGATGTGCTGTAAATATGTGCCTAAAACATTGTGACATACATCAACTATTGTGCAGGAGGTTGTCCCACAGAGTTTTAAGGTCTTCAGAAGCAACTTCTGAACACTTCTCAGCCCTCTTAAATATTTTAGTGCATATTTAGTCTGAGAGGCTCATCAGATCTCCTCTCACATGTGTGGCCTGCTGTAAAGGCTGTTAACACCCTTCTTTGTTGCTCTCTTGACTGAATTTTGTATCACAGGTGCTATACTCAGTGTTAAAAGCTTGCAAGTAAAGAAAAAAAGATTGAATCTGGGTCACTTTAATGCTCTCGTCCGTCACACCACTACATCTCCTAAGGCCTGAGACGCAAGGCACATTGTCAAGTATTAATGAAGAAAACGTCCCTGTAGGGCTGGTGTTTGTCAAACCAAATTACATACATTCAGTTGGAAAGGTGAGGATTAATCTTTCAAATCCCTTCTGGATGTGTAGGATGCTCCATACAGTCAGTCCCACACTGAAAATAAGCCCCCTGACGCTGACGCGAATTGGCTGAGCAGAAGCATTGTGCTGTTATGGTATACATACTGCAGGACGTGATGCCGGTAAACTAGTGAATATGCTGACAGCAATACAGTACCCTCTATAGCTGCAGCAGCTGGTAAATATGCACACACTTAAACAAAAACTGGGACAGAATATATTCTAGCGGTGCGCCAGCGACTGTTTGGTGTTTTCATTATTGTGCTTTCCATTTCTGGCTTTTCATCGAATGAATAATTCTGACTGGTGATAGAAAATATAGAGAATAAAAGGAGAGGAGCAATACTAAGTTTGAGGGAGCCTTTAAAATAATAAGAAAAACTGAGAGAACCTGCATGACAATAATGTCTTGCTTAGGTGGTCATATGGCAGCAATACTTTGTGGGCTTAAAACACATGCAAATGTTTTTCTTTCATATTTATTATAGTCATATGAACACAGAGAGCATGAAGAAGTACAGTGAAACCCACTAATGTAAAACAACCAGACAAACAAATAAGCAAAAACCTCTGCAAACCATTATTGCACAGCCAACTGTATGTCAATAGCTCTGTATTTTTCTGGCAAATATGGCCTTTGGTTGAAGCTTTCTGTCTCATGTGGTGGTTTTATTTGGATGCATCAAGAAAAATAATTCTCAGTCAATTAAATGCCATTGATAATACAGACACAGGCGCCTGTGAGAACGGCAAAGCAATCCACATCTTCGCTCATTTATGGTGGGGATTTGGTCTACCATGGGAAAGAAGCACTGAGGTGGATGTGCAGAATTTCCCCCCTCCATCTCTCCTGCTAGTGTCTTGCTGAGATTTAAATAAGCCTAAAGATTACTTGAGGGCCTTTAAATGCAAATTTTCGTGAGTGTGCAAAGCCCCTCCTGTAAACCTCAGCCTTATCATTTGCCTCCCAGATTAGGGCCTGTCTGAGATGCGAAGCTGGCCCCAGGCCCCCCAATAAGCTGCAGGCCAGGGGCCACTCCTGAGAGAGAGAGATGGATGGAGAGGGAAGGAGCTTGCTATGGATATGTGTGCCAAGGTCAGTGGTGGCTGCACACACAATAATCAGGAAGTATCAAGAGACTTACATCTGCGGGTTTGCTTATCGCGTTGTGTGTTTGTGTGTCTCCATGTGCATGTGTGCTTGTGTTTGTGTGGTTTTAGTTACTTCAAACACAACAACAGTGCGTTCAGTCCCAAGGGTTCTGAGCCAGGATCGTTGACAGATTAGGCAATAATCAATTAACAAATTAAGAAAAAGTAAGCATAACTGCCTTGTATCCCATGCATTATAAAACACTTTGATGCACGGCTACAGCTATTGGCCCAGTGTTTTGCACAGTTTTTTAGGGGGGATAACAGATGTTGGAAATGGCTTTGATAGGTATATTAGCTCTGAGGAAAATCCAAAAGTATTTATGGTTTGAAACATGAAAGGATCCTGGCTTGTGGATGCATTTATATTTGAATGGCACCCACTTCATTACTTAATGATTTGAAAAGGCTGTTAGGGAGCTGAGCCTGAGCCAACGAACCCATGACCCTGCTGAGTCAATGTGCTAAACAGACACAGGCTCGGCTTCAGGCAGCTACACTTCTCACACCATGGAAGTATGACATATGACTGTGGAATAGAGGAGAATACATTAGACTAGATTAAAATACACTGGCTTGTGCAAGAATTAAATATAGCTTCATTTTGTTAAAGCAGCTATAATCAATATTTTTATAATAACAATAGATCAAATGACTATGTGTAGTGAAGGGGGGGGGCCTCAGTGACAGACTCGCAGGGAATTATCACCAGCTCTGCAGTTCCTCTCAGCTCTGCTCAGTTTTATAGCATCTGTCAGCTCATTGTTTTGGTTTTTCATCCCTCAACTTATGGCATTGTTGTTGACATTAGCATTTAGCTCTGTTGTACCGAACAACTGCGTGGCTAGAGACCCTGATTTACTTTGTACTGATTTATTTGACATACAAACTTGTATATTATAGTCAGAAGCTGATCCATTGTGCCTAAAAAAAAAAAAAATGTTGAGTGAGTGAATAACACCCACAATTGTCTTGGTGCTCCACGGGTTTGGAGCAGTAACTTCCACAAATGTCCTCAACTCACATTGGAGCAACATAAAATAGTTTTTGAGACTCTAACTTTTAAATCCTAATGTACTTTACTTTATATTTCTAGAGTTTTCTCGAAGTTGCCAGCATCTACCAGCCATTACTGGAACTGCATCTTAAAGCAATTCTGCACTGGCTTCAGTGGCGAGCCGTAATGGTTACTGTTGCTGCTGAGCAGTATGACTCAAGCAGCTATGTTGCTCAAGGGCACTACCATAGTAGTTATTTGGGAGTGTGCATTTACTCTCCCTGCTCTGATGTTTCTAGCTTGACTTTTCATGCCCCTAATTTTCAAACCGCTAGCTTGCAGAGGTCTGCAAAGCTATCCATTTTACTACATACAGTATCAGGCCATCTCAAGCATTGAGGTCACTGAATTGCACTCGTATTCTTCAGGGTGCATGTGCAGTATAGCACATTATGTCACTCCGTCCTTTTGATTTTTTGTTCAACCTCACTGTAGCCTACATTCTGTGCATCTGGCACAGTGTGTAGGCACAGCTGCTGTCAACAAGGACCTATGCTGTCAAAAAGCACCAAACTCAGGTCAAGGTCATGGAGGGGAAAGTTAGTGATGGTGGAGGAAGGGTGGTGGCAGTCCTGACTGATGTTGTGGTTGACTGCTCCCTCTTTATAACCCCACCTACCTCCACCTAGCAAAAACACACACACACACACATACACACACATGCAATCCCCCTTTCATCCCCTTTTTCTCTACTATGTACCCTTGTCATACAGCCCCCCCCCCCCCCCCCCCCCC
>NW_019525493.1:452952-469069 GCF_002814215.2 Seriola lalandi dorsalis
CCAGGTGCTCAGAAACGATGTGGATGAGGTCGAGGACATGAGGAGCCCACCGGAGAGAGAACAGATGTCACATGCCTCTTGCACCACGCTCAGGGATGTGTGCGTGTGTGTGTGTTCTGTGCTGTGACAGGTAGCGTGTCGTAGTTGAAAGGTAAAGCCGGGCCCTACTCCCAGAAGGAAATGGAATGAAATGGGGGGCCAATAAGGGGGGAAGGGGCACGGGATAAAAAGAAATGTATGAAAATAGGCCCTGGATGTAGACACCTTGTTGTTCGGTGTTCAGTGTGAACTTTACAAAAGGCTGTCAGTCGAAAATGCGACTGTAAAATGTCACATTGTATATGGGACGTTTTCAAACCGAGCTTGGGAAAACATCCCCAGTGATCAATAAATAAACAATAGGGTGTATTTGATTCAAATCACTGCCTTCGAAAGAGCTGATGTCAATCACTGAGACAACCATCCATTTGAGTGGAAAGTCCTTTACTGCTGTTACAGCTGACAAGACGAGGTCTTTTGTCATGGCAGCCTGCGTGCTTTCATTCATCATTCATGGGTCATAATATTCTAGACTGGTGATTAGACCATTGGCAGATTCAGAGCTGCATTAATGGTCAAAACATATGCACATACACAAGCATAGACGTTGATTAGAGGTTAGCTTTTTTATATTTGTATTTTTTTTATAAATGAAATGTATGAGGCCCATACTTGCCGGCCTACTGTAATTGCAAGCCTTATTGCTGGTTAATTTCAAAAGTACTGTAAATTCTTGATCAAGATAGCTTCACCTTCGTCATAATTACACACATGAGGCCCGCTAAATGTACCCTCACCTGCGAATTAACTCATTAGAAATCACACTGATAACAGACATGTCATGTCCACCTACCACATGGAAAGTGATCCGTTGCGTCCCCTGTGATACCTCCCTCTGTGATAATGTACATATTCATTATTCAACGTGGCCTGTCAGATTAACAGAGTATTCGGCAGATTAGCTGGTTAGCTGTCTGGTGGTCTTGTCTTTTATCCAATGACTAGAGTGCCCTGACTAAGCACATCATAATGGCAGCAATCCCAGGTGGTGTGTAGTGCAGGAGGAGACCTACTTTTGATCTGGTCTGAGTTTCTGAGAGGTTTGGATGGATTATGCTGTCTCTAAATGTTTGCATTGAAAGCTGACTGATCATAACTACACTCGCGTATGTGCATGAATATTTACATGCCATGTTTGGCCACAAGGGAAAAGGATTTATCCTTCCGTTGGAGTCAGAGGTATCTGTGAGCCAACATCTCCTATACCTTCCAGGTACTGAAGCCTATGTATATCCTGTAGAGCTTAAGTGTTCAAAGCCACCTTCATGCTGTGGCTGGTGAGTCCTGCATGATAAGCAGGCATCTTTCTCCTGCAGCACAGTCCCTGTTGGATGATGAAGACATCAGAACCGAGAGACGACTTCTGAGCATAGGACTGCCTCCTAGAAATTCACACTGTGTACATGTTGGGGTAGATGCATGCATGTGTATTTGTGTGTGTGTGAGTATGTTTATTCAATTGTGCTTGTGTGTGCTAACCAGGCTGTTTAATCTGAGCCAATCACTGAGTTTAGCGCGGTTTTGGCAGCTTTTTGCTGTTTCGTTTGAAGGTGACATCACTCTGAGGATTCTCCACGAGTGTGTGTGTGTGTGTGTGTGTGTGTGTGTGTGTGTGTTATGTGAGTGAAGCTACAGAACGTGCGTATGTTTCACATATGCTGACAATTATACGTAAGTTTCCACACGGAAACCAGTGGGCAGGATGGAAAGTGCATTTGAACCTACGTTACATAAGTCTACAATCAGCGGGTATGGTAGTGATTCAAACTATGGTAAACATGTTGGCAAAAACTAATCAGTGAGTCTTTCATCTTCTAGTGTTGCAGGCAATTTATTCATCATTCTGGCACAGTACTGTACACTGTAATGTTGAGGTCTAGAGGGGTTGTGTTGGGGTATATAACCCGTGTGTGTAGGCGTGAGGGAGAGAGGGCGAAAAAGTTTGAAGGTGCACAAACGTGTCTATCCCCATAAATAATTAACATCACCCGTTTTACAGCAGCATTACAGTCGACATCTTTTTTCATTTTCATAGCGGATGAGGCAAGATCCTCATCAACCAGCTTATTCCAACAAACACTGAGGTTAAAATCATTAATTGGTGGTGCGGATTTCATTGGACAGGCCTTTTTATTAATGTTTTACAAGCGGATTGCCTCATTCTCAAATTACCATCTGGGCTGAGTGTATCGCTGATTTAGCCTTTGGTCTGGGACCAGCGCAACGCTCTTCTCAGTTCCATTTGTCGGGCCCCCTGAGTGTTTACAATTGCCTTCCGTTGTAAAAGTCAGACTAGTCTGACTCTCCCTGCGGTTGACTCTTGGTTAACTGTGAGGTGCCATGTCCCTGTTCTCTAGCCTATGCAGGGGAGAAGCAGCCAAAAAAGCACCATGGGGGCATCGTAAAAGAGCCTCACAGGATATTGAAATAATGGCCGCTGTAAGCAAAAAAACAGGATAGCCTAACTCAAATCACTTCCTCATGTATTTGTCCTGAGCGATCATAAAATCTTCCGAGAACTCTAAAAGTTGTCTGCGGTCTGCTAATCCAATATAGAACGGGACACATGCAAAAGAAACATTTCCTCTAACTACCAAGTTATCTGCCTGGGCCGGCCAAGCAGCATGAATCTGCTCTGATTTTTGGCCTATCAGTCTGGAGAGTGAGGGCACAGGCAGTGAATTAATGGTCAGGAGATTTATTTGTTTGGTGTAATAAGGACTGTAAAACAGTAAGAGCTCTGTGCAGCCTTGCAGGCCCCCTGCCCCGTGGGTACAATCAAATGTTGCCAGTAAATCAATAGAGCTGGAAGAGGTTTTTATAACCCGAGTTTAACACCAGGCTCTAAGTGCTCCAGGTGGCAGGTCATTTGTTCATTATCCCAACTTATCACAATAAACAATGGCAACTCTGATTGGACTACTCTGCTACTACGAGAGGAAAAATTGGAGAGGAAGAAGACAAAAATCTCAGGTGGGCAAGGGAGGGCTAATAAGGAAGGCAGAGAGTGGGCAGGAGACAGGGGAGAAGCAGAAGATTAACCACTGTAATTACGTACAGGAGCACAGAGGAGGACTGGGACAGTGCGAGTAACAGATAGCGTGAGAGCTCTACAAGCCGTCACCCTGTACCGATGACTCCTCTGATGCCAGGGTTATAATCATGACTCTCCTGTCAGTGCCATCAAGAGGTCTAGGCTTTTAAAATTGTAAATACAAACGGTGCCGCCCGGTCCTTCTTCAGGGAGCGAGGTTGTAAATGTACATCTCAATGTAAAAAGGGGAAAAAAACAAAAAAACAAGTAGGGTTGGGGGCTGGGTTGTGTACAGAAACAAGACGAACTGCTTCAATAATTTTGTGGCCTCTTAAAACATGTCTCAGGCTGGTCCTGGATTATGTTGCAAAGGTGAATGAGAAAGATCTAAGGGTAAGATATGACAAGCAGATCATTAAAAGCCAGTGGTGTTTAAAACACCACAGAGATGCAGCTCAGGTACAGGCATCATTTGTGCTCAAGTACTGTTTAAAGAAGAGACGTAAACACTGTGCTTGTGCAGTGGGTAGAGCAGTAAAATAGGCCTACATGCTGTTTGCAGATGGCTTTACCCAGAGGAAGTTACAGCAATGTGAGTGCTTTTCTTTTTTTTTGTTACCCCACTGGGAATTGAACTCCTAACCTGTGACAACCTCATGCTTTATCAACCAAACGACGCTGGCTCACATGGCCCTGCACCTTGTAAAGGTGAGCAGTGTGTAGGAACCACGTGGAATATCATCACCATAAGGTACAGTGCAAAATTGCTCCAATCGCAGCTATTCAAATTTTGTGTGCTTAATTTATGACTCCTGTACAGGAGCATGGCAGCTGGAGTTTGTAATTATACAACAGATTCCACTCTTTCTACTCTGCTGCCGACACACTGCTGCATAATTTACATGTCTATTAGCTCATCAATTACAGTGTAATTACTTAGATGCACAACTAGCTTTTTACCATATTATAAAGCAAGTCATCAAATAAATAAGTGAACAACAAAAAAAAAGAAGCAACAACAAACAAGCAAACAAAGCGGTGAAGACGGAGCAAACAAAGACATAAATTGAAAGGCTGGATTTTCACTGTGTGACATGAAGTCACCTCAGTTCCTCCAGCATTGTTTTCTTCCTTCTTCTCCTCTCTGTCTCCCCTCCTTGCATGTAGTCTGAGCGGGCCTTATCCGCAGCTTATCATCTGCATTTGTTTACCGCCGATTCCACTGTTCTGCAAACTGTCTCATGATTCATTACTGTGATTAATAAGCCTATCATGTGAAACAAAAATACTGTAGCGCTACATCTCAAGACTCATTGTCTCTCCCATAAGCTTTTTCAGGGATGCATAATCTAGCAGCATGAATTTGTTCCTGCTTCTCTCTCTCTGTCTCTCTCTCCCTCTCTCCCTTTTGCCTTCCTCTCACCATCCCTCTCTCTTTCACTTTTTGATGAATTAATGACAGAGTGAATTTAGAAATGCATTATGCATGATAAGAATTGCTTTGTAATGGAAACAAACAGAGACAGTGGCGTAGGTCGGGGTGGCAAATCTATTGACCATCAGCAGCACCTCATCCAGTATGCATTACTTATAGAGGATAGATTTGTTTTTGTGCTGTGAATACTAAAGCTGGATCCAACACAAGACACTAAAAAGTGCTGATGAGCCCTTTGCGATGTGGCAATATGGTTTGAATTCCTATCATTTCAATAGCCTTACAGAGATGTGACTGCCAAACGCAGAGCTCTCTTCAAACTGAAATGGGGTGTGTTTGGGGTTATGCTGGGAACACATTTCCTTTCCATTTGTGATTGGTGTCAGTTTCAAACGGCGTGGCTCTTAAATGTAGATGGAAATAACCATGGATGAAGTTAAAAGAAATAAATGGCAGTGATCCCATCATCCACTCACTTGGAGCACAGTCTGAATCAAAGACATCTTCGCTGCAGCTCCTCAATGTTGCACTTATTCTTTCTCAAAAAGTCTGCACGGTACACAGACGACGCCGTCTAGACACTGACAGATTGCACAGACGGTATCCTTGAAATATCCTTTTAATAAACAAAGGCCTAATTTCTGTGCAGCAGTGGGCTTTCATTGAGCCTATACTGAGTCAGAACAGGCCATTCAGCGTTCAGTGCGTTCACACTGCTGTTGTTTTGGCTGTTGCAGGTCATAGCGGTGATAAATCTGGGGAAGTTAGCCTTGGTAATGGACTCCAGAAGGGGTCTGGGAGTTAAACAGTGATGAGCAATGGAAACTGTGGTCAGCAAGAGAGCAGCTGTAACCCTCTAACAGGCGTGGACAAGATGGGAGGAAGGAAACAGCCAAGCGTTTGGAGGCCCAGCGATGGGTCTATTTTAGGAGAGGGCTGGAGGGAGAGGAGGGGAAATCCAGCCGAGCAGCAGTTGAGCAGCACATGTGGGTATGTTGTGCGACGACTGTTGAAGAAGCAGTGAGAGCTCAGCAGGAGAACAAGAAGGCTGGAGATGAATTGCTTGTACAGTGGCACTGTTAACTCCAAAAACTAGTTTTTAATGTTGGGTGTGCCTTGAGAGTTTGTGTAAAGGGTAAGTGGAGCTACGCAAGTATAGGCTTGGAAAAAGATATGTGGCAAGCCACCGTTGCATAATCCTCTAGAGACATGGTTAAAAACTAGGAAAGGCAAAGAAGCTATAAAGAGGGAGACACGAGGACGGAGGGAGGGAGAGAGAGAGAGGGAGAGAGAGAGGGGGAGAGAGAGAGAGAGTTGCCTGCTGCTTTTTTGTCATTAGGTTTTGTCATAAGTGCTCTCTCAGGTTCTGTCCTCTCCTTCTCACCTTTGACCCCAGAATAATCCTCGATTAATGCCATTTGTTGAACACAACAGACTCTTTGTGAACATGCGAGAGAAATGGCTCATGTATTGATATGTATATTAGCCTCCACTGGCTCGGCCTCCTCTGCAGTTGAACAATTCTTATTGATGAACATTTGCTGCCACCGCAACTTATTGTCTAAATAATTGATCTAATTGATCAAACTCAATGGAAATCAACAAAATGACTGGTTTAATAGGTGAAGCTGTTTCTTGGGAATCAATGCTGATTATTACTAGGAGGGACTGGGCTGTTATTGCAGGGTCATCTATTGGATGGCCTTAGCTGTTTACATTTTAATCTGGCTTTTATTTGTGTTTTGAGTTCCAAAGATTCTTGCCGTGAGGCTAAAATCCCCTTGTCTGGTTTATGTCTTGACAAAGTAAATAAATGATTCGGTCCCCTCGCCAGTCAGGCTGGAATGTCAAAGGTCAGGGGGGTCAGAGCTGCGAGCAGCCAAATTAGGTTTGAGGACACCATACGCTCAGTTCCCCTCTATTTGATTACTACCTACCCATGTGCCCTAGAACATGGACAAACAACCCGAGCACAGATCACTGGTGAGTATAATGTTGGGAATTTGAAGGGGAACACACAAGCGTTATTCAGTCACCTTCAACATCCAACGTTGAACTTTTCAGCAGACCAGTTCTGTTTTGATTGAGACCTCATGTGGTTAAAACAAATGCTGGGTTTGAGGGAAAGCGGCCATGTTGAGATGGTGAGGTAAAGTACTTGGCAGCACGCTGCATCTCAATGGGAAGAAAAGAGCACTATGTGTCTGTTATTGTTGAAAAGTTAGGACTTCTCCTGTGCAATCTGTCATTTGTTTTCAGGGCAATAGACAACCCACAGGGAATGGATCTCATTTCAAATATTAAACAGGCTTCCAAGGCACTTGAAGTAAACAAATTAGACTTGGTGGTTCAGATGGCTCAAATGACAATATTTCTCAATAATTGGAAATGATAAAGAACGCCTTTGATATGTTGGTGGCTTCACCATGTCTAGAAGGCAGTATGAAGGGAAGCCTGCGGTTTCACTTCACAATCTCAGTCTCATTATAAACCTTCACAGTCACAGCAATACATTTTATAATGCGGTGTTTGGCTGAATAAACAGTTACGATTTGGCACAAAACAGACACAGTGGACTCCTGACTTCAACCAGCTGCCAGCTTCTCTGTGTACACGGTGGAAAGCAGGGAGCCAAGTAGACTCTCCAGTGGAAATTATGAATATAGTCATGCATTATAGATTTGCAGGTGAATTTATTTATTCTCTTGCAAAAGTCGGAAATGTAAGCCAGACAAATCAATGTGGGAGAGTTCATCTCTGTCCACCTAATCATTTGCTAATGGCTACTATCAATTGTCTGCCCACGGCTTCTGCATCCAACACTGTTGCAATTAAAGTCAACAAGCACATACTGTACAGTCGACTAAAGGTGCTTTAGCATGGGATTCCAGGTTAATGTATTGATTATCTTCTGCATGGTAAATTGGATTTATTCCACATCATCAGTCTTGTTTATTTATTTATAACCACACTGTAATTTATCAAAAATGAAAGATTTCCTATCTTGCTGATGGCCGAGAGCAGTAGCTGTCAAAGTAATCAAATGTATTGTTTCATTTTTTTTTCTTTTAAATGTAACATGGCTCCACTCTTTTAATTTATGCACCAAATGCTGTCAAACAATAAAGCAAATCTGAGGAAACAGTCGGGGAAAAAAAGTGAGTCCTGAAACCAAGAATAACAGACCCAAAATGTGCAGTGCTGTTGGTAATGCAACTCACCGGACACTGCTTGTATGTCACATAGACTTAACGACAGCTTGGACTTTTTCAACATGCTACTTTATTTATTTATTTATTTATTTGCTCACTAGCCGGCCCCGCACCCACACCCTTGTGCTTCTGCCAGCATCGACAAATACAACACTATACAAAGGAACGCTTGCTTTTGGAGTATTATTACTTATTCATGATGCCCTGGAGTCTTCCTGTCCATTCCAGACATTATTTTAGTGTTTCTGTCACTGTTTCTCTCACTTGTTTCTGTAAAGGCAGTGACATTGGTCTAACTACATCTCCAGATCAAAAAAAGGGGGAGGTAGTAGTGGTTGTGTGCAGTGCGTGGCATGTGTGTTTGCACCTGCATGTGTGTATCTGTGCGTGCGCACACACTTGTGCATCATACACTGACATGTGCAGCAATTTCTGCCTGCATCAGTGTGTGTGGTCTTTTGTTTTGGCCATGACAAGAATCCGTATAATTCAAAGAAGAAAAAAAAAAAGGCAATAAATCTGTGAGTGATTTTTATTTTTTGCATTTCTAATCCAGGTCAAGCTCTGAAAATATCTTTAATGCATAAGACAAACACCTACTTATTTTTTGATACTATTTATATTCTCAATATATTATGAAAGTGATATTTGTTTTTTTTGTGGCTGGAAGCGATTCCAGGCTTCTTAGTCACCCTCAAGCTCAGAAGAGCTTCTCTATGTGCACAACACAGTGTGTGAGGGTCTCCTCCTCTTGCATTGATGTACACTAATGTACTCCACCTCCCCTTGGGTAGACCTGTCTGGATCATCTCATCAGAATCCCATACACCCATCCATCCCATCTCATGCAGCCTTACACCGTCGTCATTGTCCATAATAAAACGGTCTTAGCCGAGAGAGGCTGTTTGATTGCTGCTGTCCGGCACGGCGGCTATTCACCATAATATAATATTCCCCCTGTAGTCTGCACTTTAAACCTGTCTCACACTGACAAGCGTGCATCACCCTGTGGGGTCAGTGGGGTCTCCCATCATTGTCCAACCACCTAGTCTGACTGACGTAAATCCTATAGAATAGCCTGTTTTGAACTTGAGCATGTGTCCCCTCTTGACACTTGCAGCACGTCTGCAGATCTCCAGTAACAATATCACCTATAGAATCAATCTCACCGCCGTATTTGAGGCCTATAGAAGCCATTGATCAGCGCTTTGATGTCATGGCCTTTCATAAATTGCGACCTTTTTAGTATTGGCATACCCCGTCACTCCCGGAGACAGTCGAGCTCCTGACTCTCTCCAGCGGGCAGAGTGAGAGGCTGAGAGTCCGAGGCAAACCAGCGCAGTGTCACAGGTGTCAATACAGCTGCTCCTTATTGACAATTAGGTTCCTCTGGACCTCTGAAATGAAATTGGAGATGACAAGACCCTGACTTTGATCCTGACCCTCCACCTCATCCCAGAAATATGTAATTGTGGCCCCTTCAGGGGAATTCACTTTTTTATGAAGGCACTGCTTGTGTGGACTAAGGGAGGGATATGAAAAAATCTGAAGATTGGTGCTTTAGTGTCACTCGATACACATTCCCATATATTTAAAAAGAGACGTCCAACAGGCAGCATTATGCACTTTATGTGCCGGTGGGCCTTTCCAATGACGCTAGGCCATCTTGTGGTATTCTTCCCTCTGCAAAGCTTCAGGCAGTATGGGTTTTCAGGAGAAGGCAGCAGTCAGAAGTACTTTAGCTTGTTAAAATTGACCATAAACAGCTCATTGTTTTAAGAGGGCCAGACATGGTCATTTGATACCGGCACTAGACTGGCTTCTCGCCCCTTAGCTATCCTGATATTTCACTCTAGTAGTACACATGGGGTTCTACAGATGAAATATTGCTAGTATAAGGCAAGAGCACACTGCTAGGGAAGGATGTGTACAGAGTATTCTTTTACACGAGAGATAATGTTAAAAGCTCAGACTGAAAACTCATGGTGGATATTAATGTTACAGCGTATTATAACAGCTTTATTTTGCTTTCATTTACTAGAATGTCAACTATATTTTTTCACAGCGCTATCATTTGCATTTGTCTTTGAAATTGCTCTGGTAAAACAAATTAACTTTAAGTAGCATGCAGCAAAAACATGATCAGATAATGATTCAATAAATTAAATAAATATGTATATTATATATATATATATATATATATATATATATTTTTATATAAAAATCTGAGTTGTTTGTTTGGATTAATGCAAAAATTTTCCTGTGAAGACAAAAGAGATGCATTCAGGACCCCACCTGTCTCTTTCCACAGTGCTTTCCCTCCACACCCGCCCGCCCCCACTCTCTGTTTCTCTCTTTCATATTCAGCCCATCATCGGTGCACCTGACGGCAGTCTGATGTGTTCTCAGCGTGCTCCTTTACATGCACATGTCAGCGCAGTTGAATGAGTCACCCGAACTGACAGCAGATGGTGCTCTTTGGGTACGAGAGGCCTGATCCATCCGCTCAGCCCACTCTCCAGGCAATCTATCATCATTCTCCTTCTCTGTCTTCCCCCCTCCACCCCCTCCACCCTCAAGACCACTGAGGGGACTCTGGACCACCATCCTCTGTGCCATCATTTACCTTTGTGCAGGGGAATGTCAGCCCGCTCAGCCTTGGGCTTTTTATCCTGGGAGCTGGCGGCAGCTAGTCGACGTGCAGTTTAGACAGGGATCCATGGGGCACTTCTTAATGATGTGGTTCAGTGATAAACCTGGGAAGACTGACTGACTGAAAATTGTTGAAAAAGAAAAAGGAAAAAGAGGCACATTGTAGAGAGTGCTGTAGGAAAGCACACAGAGAGAGAGAGGGTAACTGAAGTTCAGTGCTTTAAACTTTCAGACTTGTCTCATTCTCTAAATGTTTGCATTATAAAGTGTTTGAAAGATGGTTTTCCAGCAGCAGGGGCATACTTTCAACAAACCCTAAAGTGGTATAGGCTAACTATAGGAATACTGTTGAATAAGGAAATCCTTTAGATTAGCATACATTAAATGTGAACATGAAGACACATTTTACTCAGTGTCTATAATGTGATATAAAAGCCATCATGAATCCATTTGGGAACCTGATATACAGTGTGTAGGATTTAGTTTTCCCCAAGCTCTCTGACCCATCTCTGCAATGCAAATGTTTTAATATGCCAGAGTGTTGCTAGGAGCCAATCAGGTATATTGCAGTGATTAGATTAAAATCTGATTTTTCTCCGTCAACTCAGCAAAGCTGTATCGGTAGTCAATTAAGATCTGTCATAATGTGATGGAGGACAGTTTGAAATGATCCCCTGCTCTGCTAAATGTATGACAGGCTACTACTAAAAGGGTCACTGCCATGACCTTGATTCACCAGAGGCTTTAAATACACAATCTGCTGGTTTCAGCATATGCAATATTTCTCGTCATCTCCAAGTGAAACGTCAATGAAGTTTGTCTGCAGGCGCCTGTGCAGACACTTCTTTATACATTTCCCATTTTCCCACACAATAGAAATCAATGCACAAGTAATTCACATATTCATTAAGAAAATACATCCACAGTTCTCTAAACCTATTTGTGAATTAGCTGACAAATTATTCCCTTTCACATTAAGGTTTTGACTGAGCGACAGGCAGTGGAATTCAGACTTGGACACTTTTTTTTCTCTCTCTCGGTTAATAGTCCTACTTAATACTCATCAATCATAGCAGTCAAAAGATATTGATTGCTGGCTAGATTAAATCAGAGTTATTCCACTGCGATGGCTATTACAAAGTACAGCTATTACAGTGAAACAGTTCTTGATTTACTATGAGAGAGGATCTGCTGCATTATTGTAGTGTATTGTGCTGAAGTGTGTGTGTGTGTGTGTGTGTGTGTGTGTGTGTGTGTGTGTGTGTGTGTGTGTGGTCGGTTGCTTGTGTATGCAAGTGTGTGGTTGAATCCAGCTGATTCCATCTTTAGACAGTGTTTGGAAATTATTATTATTTTTTTTTTCCCACAGCATGTCTCTGCATTTCCATTCCCCTCCCGGAGCTTTATTACAAAATAACTATGCATAAGATTCAACTTTGACGACTTTGATTTGTCAGCACAAGTCTTTTTTTCTTTTTTTTTTCTTGAGGGACCACATGAGGTGGATGTTACACTGTGTGACTGCATCTTTGCATAATGCGGATGACCAATAAGTGTGTGTGTGTGTGTGTGTGTGTCAGAAATGATGTCATCAGAAATACTCACGGCTGTATTACTAAGAGCCTGCGACACATTCGATCATCCCTGTGTCATACTAACAAACAAACAATCAACACTGAAGAAGAAGAAACAATGATATTTTCCACCTCAGAAGTTGTTCTCAGCCACTCTGGCAGTAGCTGTGGAACCACGCTTTGTTGGAGATCTGCCGTCTGTCCTGTTTGACCTCTGTTGGCCTCATCACCAGGGAGTTATGAAAGCCCTGTGAGTAGCGGGCCTGTTCTGTTCCGCAGTTGTGTGAGCTGAAACGCCTTCAGACAGGTGCTGCAGAGTAGTGCCTCAGTGCACCCAAACAGCTGGGGCCGGTCATCAGCGCTCACTGGAGATGACATCACCTGACAAGTGTTCATCTGACTCATCTCCCGCTCTCTGGCTTCATCTCAGGCCCCTGACACATGCTTCACCTCAGAGGCGCTTGTACAGGAAAGGAGGGCTGGACAGGAGGAGGGCTGGGCCGTGGCTGGGGGCTCTAAAGTTCAGTCATGCTGCTATGCTATGCCAAAGACCATGTTAAAAAGGAGGTGAGGTAAGAGGGCAGAGGCAGGTGATGCAGCCCCACTCATCATCGCACTTTGACAGGTGCAGTGTTTTTCCTCAGTGCGTCAATAGCCCTTTAATATCTCAAAGAAGAATCCTGCGCTCCATGTATCATATATTAGGGCAGTTAGAAAAGAAATAAGCCGGACACAAAGGGCAATTAAACCAGAGGAGTCAAGAGTAGGAACAAGGCTATTCCACTTTAGTGTGTAGGGTTGTGAATCAGGGAAGGTCCATCCCTGCCTAGGACATAAAACAGTGATCTCTTTAATTACCTAGCATAAAATCCACAGTATAATATTCTCACCCCAGCATTATACAAGACTGGAGTCGTATGATTCTCTGGAGGTGACTGTCTTGTACTGTGGGAAGGAGAAAGATGAAGGTAATGTAAATGGATGGGCTCCTTTTTGTAAGTCGCTGTAAAAGAAAAAAAAAAAAAAAGCAATCAATTAATTTGGTCACTCACATATTTCAGTAGAGGGTGAACTGGATGGAATATGTGATTTGCCATTTAACTGTCCAGCACATCATTCTTAACTTTAGATGGCTACGCATGCAATGGATGTCTCTGCTTTTGTAGTTGTACCACATGGCTGTAGCACATCTCTCTGATTTGTCAAGCAAATAGAAAAGAAGTGAAGGGATACTACAAAAACTTGTGAACTTCTAGTGAGAGGAATACTGTGTATGTATTTATTATATACACAGAGGAAGATGATGAGTGTTACCGTAGTCGTGTTTATGCTAAACATGATGATGCCTCATAAAATCATGATGGAGGTGTTGTTATTGTGTTGGCTCCTCAGCCTCTCTCTCCCACAGCACATCTGATAAGTGCGTGCTGGTGCAGCGCGAACAGCATTACATCATCCTGCTCCTTCCCGGCAAAGTGAGCCGTGGCATGATGAGATCAGAGCCCCCTTGTTATCCCAGTAGCAGAGCAGACTGCTGCAGGACCTAAAGGATCCTCTCCCACAGTCAGGGAAAATGTGTGACAGACGCAGCCCAAACACAACCCAAAAAAAACAAAAACGGAGCAGGCTCAGGTTCATCCGAAGGTGAAGCCTCTATTTCAGGTGCGGAGCAGAGAAAAAGTCTTTAAATACATGCACACACACACGTACACAAACAAACAGATAGGCATACATGTACACAGACACTTGGAAACAGAAGCAAAAACACCCCATGGTGTTTGCCGTGTGATCACAGAGCATATAAATCATTTTCTAGATCAAAGACTCTTTGTAAGTTACAGAGGTTATTCATTTTAAAACATTTTTTTAATATCTTTCTGAATTACTCCCAGTTTAACTGCAAACACAAATCCAGACACAACAGTTTAATTTATTTGATAGATTCACTTTGTAGTGTAACGAAAACAGATTCTATCCTCCTGGCTGCTTCTCAATGAAGATTTAGCCTTATCAGATGTATGTTAGTCTGTGCACTGGCCTGTGTCCTTCCCCTCTGGGTCACCAAGTGCTCAGTTGCCATTTGGGATTCAGACATATGAAGATGAATGGACACATGATCTGATTCTAGTGGACCTATAGGTGACTCCTGCCCCAGCTCCCGTTACATGGTCTCCACCCTCTGATTGTCCTCCTCACACCCCTTCTCCCGTTCTGGTTATCCTGTCTCTGACACCGTAATGATGACAAAGACGAACCAGTAAACAGCAGCATCCAGCACCACAGAGGACCCTTTTATGGCGCAATGAAAGTGAGGGATGAAGCATGGTTTGTCATCCAGGAAAGCTTCCAGCAAATCACCACACAACAGCGAACAGCCCGGCGAGCGGAGTGGGGAGATGACCACGGCGGCGCTGGCATTGAGTTGAGCTGTTTGTCAACAATCAATCGATCTGTCAGTGTAATGCAGCGCAACAAATCAGCTCTGCCACCAGTCTCTGTCCGGGGCCAAGTGCTGACGGGGAAAAAAAAACAAAAACAACAACAAAGAAAAAAAAACAAACAAAAAAAAAACTGTCACGGCTGCTGGAAGCTGTAAAAGAATCTGCTCACATACCTTAATATGACTTGCTCTTACTAATGAGGGACTGATCCTGCATTAAATTGGTGTCAGATTTACAGCCTGAGCAAGTTTTCCACTTGAAAGTGCCACAATAATACCTTATTAAGTCAAACGTAATGTGAATAAATTTGTTTTGTTCAACATTTTGGCCTTTCTATCCTGATAAGCTGGTGCTTTAGACCTTCAGATGCTCTGTTAAGTGGCTAAATTTAAAAATGCAGACTGACAGCTTGTGGATAACCAAAGGTTTTTTTTTTTTCTTTCTTTCTTCTTCTTTCACACCCTAGTTGCCCATGCACTGATGCCTACTTTTCCCTTTTGTTCCCCCGTCCCATGCCAAGTTTCAGCAGCTGTGACAACACAGGGACCAGAGACTTAAAGAGATACATTGTTAAACACAAACCCGTCACGCATGCTGCCATTCAAACACTCCCTCTAACTAGATTAACACGTTGCCAGCACTCTGACGAGTACAACTTACATACTTTTCTGTTACGTGCAAAGGGGGCAGCATAATGACCTCATGCAAACTGTGACTGGCATGTCCACACTGTGCTTAATGCTGTGTATACACACACATATGGACACACACAACACATGTGTACACACACACACACATACACACACACACACACACACTCTCACTCTCTCTTGGTGCTCAGATGCTGCGGCCACGCTTGCAGTTGTCCCCTTTCACTGCTTTTACTATTGTTGAGTAAAGCGCCATTGTGAGCCCAAAAAGGATTAGAAAGCAAGGAATAAGAGCGAGCTGCATACATTTTCAAAGTTCTTTAAGATGCTGCCCACAGTGGTACAATACACTATTGCCAGTACACAATGTGAGCGGGAGCTTTAGGGGGGAGATGTAATCCCTCAGGTCACCAGTTACACATGGCAAGACATTCTTAAACACACACACTCAACCTTGCATTTTGTAACATGGATGTGTGTGATTAAATCTGTATTGTCAAGTGCAGGGTGGCACATAGTTATCAATATTAATCATCAGGAGAGCATATGGTCCTCAATCACGGCTTGATTAATCAATATATTGACATTATCACACCTGCGCAAGATAAATCACCCATGAACATGAGCTTGTTGTGCAGTTCATTCAATAAACATGAGAGAATCATTCAAGAGGTAACATCCCTGTGGTACAGCTGAGGACGGCCTGAAGGTGATGCAGCATGTAGGAGGTGTGTGTGTGTGTTCATTTTACTCCCACCAGAAACACACACATGCAGCAACAACAGACAGCGTGTGGAAATGCGTGTTCCACTCTGATGACATCACCGTCTTGGCTAGGTGGCTGGGGCATTTTCCATAGGCTGTCCTCTGTTGCTGTGGAGAGGCCTCCACCAATCCCCTCCCCTCCCTCCTTTAATGTATACAACACCGGCTCCATGAATGATCTGTGACATCGCTTCCTTGGCCCGATCCAAAGACAACATTATGTGACCATTCAGAAACCGCCCCACCATACCCCCC
>NW_019525493.1:469089-531382 GCF_002814215.2 Seriola lalandi dorsalis
CACACACACACACACACACACAAACCCCCTTTCAGCTTACAGATCGCCCGATGCGGGGTGTTTATGGCTATTTGTCGCGTGCTGTGTGAGCAGAATACTGAGCGGGCCTCATGAGGGTCTGATATGACATGTGACAGCCCATCATCTGTGGGTATTTATGTTAACTAAGCATTTCCATTTAACTCAATCTCTTGGTCACACATAATAAAGGTGTTTCCGCATGTCATAATTTGTTTTGGGATCTTACGCATGATACAGTAAACACAGAATGCAGCGGGCCGGAAAAGAATTGACCAGCTTTGTATACAGTCTGTGATTTAACACTGAACAGAGCTCATAGGAAAAGCCATGCAGAGAACTGCTGACAACACTGTCTATTACTCTAGGCTCTCTGCAGCCCATGCACAATACATGAAGTGAGCGTGCTATAATTCCTTGGCTGTTTTGCTCGATACCCATACCTGACACCAGCTGAAGATCTATACCTGTCTTGAAATGTCTCTCTACCCCCCTTGTCTCAATAGCAGTGTCCCTTGGTAGACATTTAAAGAGGCGTGGGCAGCTAAAGCATTCTTTCTCTAGGGCTTTCGGAGAAGAAAGAGTTCAAGAGGTCAGAGATATGTGTTATTTTCCCACCGGTGCAACGCTCAGGATGTGTCAGAGCCATGTGTCAGGGAATGACAGCGAAAAGAAAGACGGCAGGAGAGGTAGATCTGGCAGACAAAGGCCAGACTTCACAGAGAAAGCTTGAGATCAATGGATCGGCAGGCTATGCACCCTGCGCTCACAAACAACAAACACACACAGACACACACACACTCCAACAAACACACAATACTGGAGTTTGATGCAAAGATTGACCTATCAGGAGCCCATCAGAAAAAAAAGTTGAGAAAGACGTACGGACAAACACAACACACAAATGAAACACTTCCACCTCTATACCTCACTGACTACATTCTGGGTGCACCTCAACGGTCCCCCTCCCCAAGCTTGTCATCTTGATGAATGGATCCGAGTAACTGTCAATTAAAATGAAAACCCATCTGTGGAGTAGAATGAGGAGGACACATTCAATGAAACACACACACACACACACACACACACACACACACACACATTTGCATACACACACACACAGTTCTGGAGAACAGTCTAAGCTTCTGCCCAGAGACAAGGGTTGATCCACACACTGGGCTTCATATGGGCAATACATCAAACAGACAACATTATCACTGACTACACCTCTGAAAACTTCAACATGATTAATTATAATTAATTAGTGAAATGCTACGTGTTGGCTAATTTATCATATTTGCATTATTCAAATCCATCATCAAAATGTAGCCAGCAGCGGGCCTCCTGTTTTTATTTATTTATTTATTTATTTTTTATTATTATTTTTGCAGCAAAGCGCTAAATCAGCAAATTGCAATTTGTGCATTTTCACTCACTCCCTAGAGATGACCGCAGACAGTCGTTGGTAAACAATTTAGTTTCAGCCTTTGTGGAATTCCAACTTGGACCAAATTAATCTGTTTTCGATGTGTGTGTGTGTGTGTGCGGCCGCTAATTCATTTTAAAGCACATTTGTCAGTTATATTGATCACCGACTGGCGTTTTGTAACCTTGCTGAATAAGGTGCATAAGCCAGTTTCTGCAGTTTAATAAAGTAAAGCATTTACATGTTGGTAAAAGAGCATTTTTGAGAAGTGACGATCATCAAGCCTCATAAATATTTGCTGATGTGTCGTATAAACTTTTTTTTCAAAAGGTTTCTTCTAAAGAACCTGGGAAGCTGTTTAAAGTGTTCTTCATTTAAAGTGGAAACCAAATGACAAACATACATTACTAATGACCTCAGCCGGGACTTTAGCCAATCCCCTTTATGCAAAATCATCACTATATGATTGAGACCAAAAGTGGTGGTGAAAGTCAGTATGCAAGCCTCATTACCCCAATTAATGGCAATTCCTATTGCATAAGCAAAACTCATCTGAGGGTAGAAGTCAATACCTTTTTCATGGTTATGATAATGGCCTTAAATGCTCATCTGTACTGATGTGCACAGGGAGAACTTTGGAGCTTGACACTGAAGGACATCAATGCTGCAATAGAGGTAATTAAAATGACTGCGTCTCAGCCATTGCAATTAAAGAGGGAAAAGTGTGTCAGGGCCTGTGTATGATTTGTTTCATTAATTTTCATTACCAAGTGTTTATTAACCTTTTTATCTTGTGTAGCCCTGATGGTTGTCCGTTCTTTGTATATCTTGACTGCGGTTCGTATATATATATATATGTGTATGTGTGTGTGTGTGTGTGTGTGTGTGTGTGTGTGTGTGTCTCCCGGTATATCTCACCTTCTACAGAATGTCCCTATCATGGGAAATTTCATGTGCGGTCCAGGGAACTGTAAATGTTCATGTTTTTAATACACAGCGCATTCATCAGTAGCAGGAAACTGCGCAGCGTTAGCAGGCGGTCCAATGAAGGAAATATTATGGCTTGTAATTAAATTTGAAATTAAGTGATATTTCATCTCTTCTCATTAATTAGAAAAGAGGTCTTCTGCGATATAATTATTTATTTCTAGCAACAGAAGAGGACAATCATAATCCTCTCAGGGATGTCAGGTGTTATTTCAATGGTACGGATATATTTGGGATGGTATCCTGTAGTACCTCGTCATCTCGCATGTTAAACAGATTTTCAGAGCTCATTCGTGACTGATACCTACAAGGCCAGTGAGGAGTATTTTTGGGCATTAACCACCATCAAGCTGATAAAGTCAGAGGTGTGATCCTGAATCAGTAGACTACAGGACGATAAACGCAATTGAAAGGGGTCTTTAACATGGCGCATGCATTAATCAGGCTGTAATGATATTAGACCACTTCCTTTTTGTGCATCTGGGGGGGAAAAAAAGTGTTGTTCTGCTGTGATCACTATCAAAGCTTAAAGCAGCAAACCCTGCTGAAGATGCATAGAGGTATGGATAGTGGCTGGTTAGGGATTAAGAACACGATCTCTCATTCCAGCACCATACATTCTGGCTAATGTCAAGAGGGGATCTGGAGAATAAATACCTTTGCCCAGATACATGGATACCAATGCCACCCCAGTCACCTGGTCTTAACTTTGATCAGTAATTTTCTAGTAACGAGATTTCTCTGATTTCATTAAATAGTCATTTCGCACCTGGAAGCCCAAGGCTTTGCTGAGAGATCAATGATCTAATCACGTTACCGTTAAGCCAATTGGCTTGAAAGTCCTTTGTGATATCCCTTTACTGTTTTAATGACTTAGTTCAGATTAAACAGGTTTTAGGAGCCAGGGATTAAGGGACACATCCATTGAGGTGGAAAAAGCTTTTTCTGATGCATAATTTATTGCAAAGAAAGGGAAAGGATTAACGAGGGCCATGTGCCCGCCTCTCGACATCCACTGGTCAATGATTATTAGAACAGAAGGCCTTTAGGACAGGAGAGACATGGCTGGCTTTGAAAGATTTAATTTCTCCCTTTTCTTCTTTTGTGGCGAAAAATAAGATATAACGTTGATACCAAAGCTGAGAGTGTCTCAGAGCCACCGTTTGCTTCTGTTGGTGTGTGCGACTCTCCACTTTCTCCTCAAAGAGAAGCAAGCACACACCCGCAATGAGTCAACATCATTACCCAGCAGTCCCTGACAACGAGTTACTAACCATATACAGTAGTGGGTGATGATTGCCTGACTCAGTGAGAGATCTGCAACATCTAATTTGCACAATTACTGTTTTATTAGCCACGTACCTAACTTAGCTGCAGGCAGTAGCGATTAAAAATGAAAATAGCTTAATAACGTTATGCTTTTTTAGCGCGAGAGGAAAAAAAAAATAATCAAGAAAAATACAGATATTGGAAAAAATAAACCACTTGATTTTCCTGTCCAAGAGAGCTGCAACCCATTTACCATCCATCCAGTCATACAGAGATCTCATGTCTAATGTCTGCTGCATTTCTCCTGCAGACAAAGTGTGTGCTTTTTTGGCCCTCTGGCAACACGTGTTTCCTCACACTACCTCATGTATTCACGGTTGGCACCGAGAAAACATGTAAATAAACATAATAAAACACCGCAGAGTCACATCTGCCAGTGAAAAGGAATAGCTCTGCTGGCATGAGCCCCACACCCGTAGCTTTGTGAAGGTTCTAAAAAGTTAATTATGAATTGGAGACATGTGGTTGAACACTCTCCAAACATATTTTGTCTCTCGCTTCCCCGCTTTCTCCTCCCTGATTTTTCTGGCTGTTGCTTCATCCTCTTACCAAAACTGTCTTTTTCTTTCCAGCGCCGTTTTATTTCTTCACCGCAGTAATCTTCCTCAGGCTCCTCAATTATGTGTCCATGGGCAGGAAGAGCCATTTGCTCCTGCTTGAATACCATGAATAGCAATAACAGCGCTTCAAAAACACATTACCAAACACAATTAGAGCAGACAATGTGTCTATAACCTGCAAGGCCACTGACTCTCAGCCCTGTAAACACGCTTACTTTTGAATGAAGTTTATTCTCTGTCCCCTCTATCATGAAAATGGATGTTTTCCTCTTATGTGCGACTTTTAATGTATATAATTGGCGTGAGTGGGAGTGTTGGGAAATGGAGGATTTATGAAATAAATAAGCCCACAAAAAACCTGAAATACCCCTCTGGTGGGATGTTTAACAGAGCTTTTTTCATGCACTTGCTGTTTGTAGATGAATTGCCATTCTGTTGGCCTGAGGATACCAGAGCTGAATTTTTTTTTTTTTATTGGTTCACCTGGTGCCTATAAAAGCCACTGGTAGGCTGTTACTGTGTCAGTGACAAACGGCTGATTCACCATACACTGACTAATCCAACGCAGCCCAGAGAGAGCGAGCGACTGCCTGAGAGCTTCATCTCTTTCAGACACCCTTCTCTAGTAAAACACTCCAAACATCGCCTCTGGCTGTGCAGGAAGTGAGGATTATGAGTATACACTCTCCTACTCTTCCTGCCTTGTCTGAAAGTGTGGGAGAGCAAGGAGTGGAAGTGAAACATGATTATGAAAGTAAGCGGTAGCGTAATTACACGTGTTAAATGTGGGAGCCTTTTGTTATTATTTGACACATAGACAGGTTCACGTATAGCCACTAAAAATAAGATACTGTAGCTCACATAGTGAATAGGGAGAATACAGTGTTTAGACAAAGCCACTTCTCAGGATGAACTTCAGAGTTTTAGAAAACTAAACTTTTTACACAAAGTAGTTATTTCACTTTATGTTAGTTTATTAAAAGTAAGAGAAAAGAACTTGGTGCCTTGGTAGTTTCATGTAGCTGGTTAGATTTGGATTAGGGGTTGAAACAACATAATGGCTTGTTGAAAAAGAAATAACAACCGAGAACAATTACAAATAATATATAACATAAAAACAAACAAAAAAAACACATAAAGGATGCAATAATACATTATTCCGAATACAGCTTATTGTGTCATTTTTTTTCACTACTGAAACTTGTGTTCGATGAAAAAATCTGTCTCCTCCCAGTAAAAACATAATTAGTTAAGACCCGACTTAATCCACCTCAGGGAACACAGCCCAGGATGCACCATTAATGGAGGCGTTTTTTGCCGGAGAGCGCACCTGCTAATTTTGTGTTGTCACATAGTGCGGGTGATTGTCAAACTGCATTATTACACCTGTCTGAAGAGCAACATACAATAGATGTGTAAGATGCTGCACACCACCTTCTGTCTGTGCATGTGAGCCTTTCAGCTTATCATGATTAATTATCATATCCAAACGTCCAAATGTCAGTGTTGACTCTGAGAAACAAATATGAGTATGTCTTTGTAGTGCAGCAGAATTTGACTCACGCAGTGAAGTTATTAATCTGTTCTCCCCAACTCATCTCATTGTCCCCTGTATAATGACAGTGTGTGTTAATTGTGACTGTTTATAAAATGGGGCTCGACGTTGGAGCCAAGCTGCGCTAATCTCATCATCCTCGTTTTCTTTCTCTGCACCACTAGGTTTGAAAATCAACTATTGATGTTCCTTATTACATTAGGTGAGCTGCTTGATGGCAACACACAGCTGCAGGCCGTCTGTATGGATATCCTATTGATCTGATTTACATATATAGAGAGTTTGTTGTTTGTTGCTGAGCAGACACTGTGTGTCTGGAAGTGAACTATTGAAAATGTGACATTCTCTGTCACTTTGAAGAGGCTTCTTTAATACAGCCGCTGACAAAAGATTTATCACAAAAGCCACTATATTAGTGAAAAATGTACCTGCGGAGTAGCCTGAGTATCTTGATCTGGCAGCTTTGGTCTAAATAACATGGATACATATCTGTTATACCAAACCAACATTGTCATTTAAGTAAGGGCATAACATCGCTTTCAAAGGAGAATACAACTACAGCTTTGAACTCTTTTAACACCAACAACAATTGAAACGTGTTATGTTGTCGCTGAATGCTAACAACAACAACAACATTGATTGAACAGTGTTTCAGTTTTTCAGAAAGACTGATGAAAGTCTCTATGAGAAAGTGGAGCTGATGCAAGCCAGTGTTAGGAGGCAGAAATATTGGACACAAACAAGACAGGAAGAGGTGAGTGGAAAAATCACCAAGCTTTATTTGTACAGATTTGAATGCTGGAGTTCTTTTTTTTTTTTTTTTGTCTGTGTACAGCCAAATTAGTTAGCTAGCAGAGGCTGCTGGTAACAGTATTAAATTCATAAAACGTAGGAACTCTAACCTCTTCCTTGGTACATTAATGGAGTACAGTTTCTGGCACTTCTGATCCTAGATTCTGGGGGGGCCCAAGGCAAAGAAGCCCATCAATGACCCCACCCCTACATGCAGACTAGATGTCCCCTAAACGCCTCACATGCTGACTATGTTAGACTGCACAATTTACAGCTCACATGCAGGCTATGTAAGAATGTACAATCCATCAATGTTCCACGAATGCCTCACATGCAGGCTATTTTAGACTGCACAATTTACCGATGTTCCGTGAATGCCTCACATACAGGCCATTGTAGACGCTAGCCAAAGCACACATCATCAGAGGCCCAACTTTGGAGGGTTTTGGGGCAGCTGCAGTGGTTTAAGAGGTTTAAGGGGGTTTATAGTTGCCATTGCAAAATGTGCCAATATGCCAAACATTCACCTGGTTTGCTTCTCCCGACGGTGCACCACTGGATGTTTAGGGTAAAACAATTCAGACATGGTCTCATGGTCACTTAAGCCCCCTTTCTTTTTTCTATCACAGCCCCAGTTTGTTGATAAGGCTGGCAAGATGCTCGCATTAAACATGAAACTCTTGCCTTGTGCAACTGTAATATTCATGTGTAGTCGATGACTTGATCATCAAAGCAGTGCCTGCATAACAGAAAGAAAAACAAGGAAACAAAGAATGCCTCTCAAGTTAAGCTCCCACTTGAGAAAACATGTACAAAGCATTCAGACTGTAATAGAGCAACACTTGGACGGTAAAGTACTACGCAATGTACTGTATAGAGACTTCCAGAAGCATATTTAAAGTTACATTAGTTTGCTGCTGTGATCTGGTGCTAGTTGTAAATGATGCTGCCCTAATTTCACGGCTTTCCAGGGTGAGAGGAGGAATCCTGCCTCATTTGTCTCTAATTTGTTCCCAGTGCACATATGAGAGGGGTTATAAATACATTAGTCCTCTCCATAGCGCAGCGCGCTGGGGGGCCGCCGGGCAATCAAGCAGCTTGCTCTACGTATAGCACTGCTATAGTCCAACAGCGGCGACGTGGAGATGGGACAGCATGTACCATCTACCTCATGCAGCGACTGTGAGCAGGTTGTGCCGTCCCAGAGGTGGGCTGCCTGCGCCGTGCATTAAAGCCTTGAGCGTTGGACACATCAGATGCGGACGAGTGCAATAAAGGGAAACTGTGGCCCATGCAGATACAAAACTACTCATATCTCTGATCCCCCTGATGTAATCCACCGGTGGTTTGAGTCAGTGGTGCGGAAACATCAATTAAAACATGACGATTATCACTAAATTTGTCATTAGCCCTGAGGAGGAAGCAGCCACAGCCAGAATTTTGGTCGTACTCTTACACACATGCACACATAAGATGATTGCCTGCAGGAGTTTACAGAGAGAGAGATAGGTCTGAACTTGTCCTCCACTTGGGAGAAAATCAAATCCTGGTGCATTTTCATCAGCTGTCAGTGTCAGACAGATATTTCTGCCGGGCTGGGCAGGAAATTAGGCTATTAAATTACAACTTTTCACAAGGCCCTCGTCATTTTGTCCTGCTTTCCTACAGATGTTCTATCAAAGTAAGTCATTGTAACCATCTATCTTTCCCATGGTTAAATACCTTCTTTCAGCAGACCCAAAATGCTCCTCTGTTCGCTCTCGTCTCTTTTGTTTTCTCCCCTGCTCCTCTCTTTCTCCCTGTCCATCACTTTCCGCTGATATCCTGGCTTAATTTGGGCCTGCATTTGGGTTCAAGCGCAAAATCAATTCCAAAGAGGTCAGCAGGGGTCAGCGGCCAGGCCAGAGCCAGAGCAAAGTGGATTACTGATTATCATGCAGGCAACATGGCGTCCATACTGGGACATCCGTGACCTAGATATCACATCTGTGTTATGCACTGTCTGAGAACCAATCACAGAATTTGAAATGTGGAAAAGAAGCGGGAGCTACTGTAGCATAGAAAATCCAAACCCATTCATTCACATGATTCAAACCTTATTTTCAGGCCAAGACATGGGTATTGGAGTAATGTTTTTCATTCCACTAAGAAGAAGGCAGAGGTATGAATTTCCAGTGCTGGTTTCATAAGAAGCATGGTGATGGGGTTTCTTTTTTTTTTTTCCATTTGGAGACGATGTTCAAAACAAAATGTGAGGCTGTAAATTCACCATGAACAAATATTATGGAATAAGAGCTTCTAGGGCTGTGATTGTAGCTCTCAAAGAAAACTGTCACAGATTCACATACGCAGCCGCTGAATGTGACACTAGAGCAGTTGGTTCTCAAACAAAGACTAGTTACTTCTCCTGCCATTGTGTTAATGATTAATAAAAAATTGTGTGCTTTTTTCGGCTTCTGAAAGTTTGCAAGAAAAAGTATGAGAACCACAGCATGAGAGAAAAAGCCAACTGTGCAGTATTGTCGATGCCATCAACTGTCCAAAGCTGTTGGACAGTGGTGATAGGCGTCAGTGGTGTCAAAGCAGATGTCACTATTAGAAATGTGGGTTTTGCTTCAGGACATTATTTTTTGAAGAATCATAAATTTTGCATTGTAGCCCCCCCCCCCCAAAAAAAAAAAAAATCAGTAAGATTGTCAGCCGTGTGAAAGCTCATAAGTTGTGCACACATTTACAGCATTGTTACATCTCACCCATTGCGCCAAAGTCCGTAAGCCCCTTCCCCTCACTTTTAAAGCAATAGTTGGACATTTTGGGAAATACACTCATGTCTGTACGTTAAACATGAAACTAAAGCCAGCTGCCGGTTAGCATAGCTTGTAGCACAAGGACTGGAAACGGGCAAATGGCTAGACTTACTCTGTACAACAGTAACAAAATCCACTTACCAACACCTCTAAATCTCACTAATTAACTCACTGTATCTCATTTGATTAATCTGCAACACAACTGAGGTGTAACAGCGACAGTTTGGTGCTGGATGTAGCCTTTAAACTGAGTGGAGAGACATGACGTAACTCTCCTCCTGAAAGCTAAAAATCATATTTCCCAAAATGTCAACAGTCGGTAAATAAAAAAAAAAGGGAGACCTCTTTGTCCCTTTTCAGCTCAGTTATTCTGAACACAACATACTCAGTTCTACAAAATATGAACTGAAGAAAATGACTCTTGCGTAATTTAGAAAGGTCCTCTCCACAGACTGCCCCCCCCCCCCCACTCCGCACTGATTGGAGAGCTTTGATTGGAAGATACAGTGTTTGACATCAAGCAACCCAAGCATCAGAACATATGTTTGTATATGTAAATTATGACATTCTCTTGACTGATTTATGAGTTTATGTGGGGACAAAGCACACATGATGAAATGTCAATTGAAAGATTTACACATATTCACACGCCCATCATTCCTGCTCTCCCTCAGAAGCCCTGAACCGCTCACTCCAGCGCCGCATTTCTTGGGCTCCATGTGCCTTCATACAGTCTTGTTTTGTAGGCCACAAACTGGATAATTGATTTGCCTCGCTTTTTTATTTTTAGATTTGAATGACATTCCAGGGAATTTTTCCAATTGTCATGATCTCATTTGTACTTCCTCCTTTCCTTGCAGAGATGTCGATGGGGGATCTAGAGGTACGACAACATTTCAAAAGGGGGGCACATTACGCAGCACTTTTATCCAAGTTTGATGGAACAGCTGCTGTTCCTTGGTTTCTTTTTCTCTTTATCTCCTGCTCCTTCTCTTGTCAGAAACCCTCTCAACTAATCTATCATCCTCTCTCTCTCTACTTAAACTTGACTTTACTAGTGGAAGGCAAAGGTAGAATGAAAGGGAAATGGGAACTCATTATTTCAGACCCACTACCCACTCCACTCGTGATTGATCATTATCGGAAAAAAAAAAAAAGCCTATTTGGAAGCAAGTGATTTTTGCTTTAGAGGAGAAAGAATACATAGGTCTATTAAAAATGATATTCAAAGACTCGTGGAAAAAAGGAAACTATACTTTTCCTCTGTGCAGGTGCTGCGATGGAAATGATCAATCTTTCGCTATGCACATAAAACACTCTTCAGAATAAAGCCGGTTATTGTTTTCATGAATGTTAAAAACGTTACTGCAGTACGAGCTGTAGGTGTGTCAGTGTGTTTGGGCCTGAAGATATTGAGAAATTATGATGGAGAAAAAAACAGTGGTCAGTTTAGTGTTTAACTAACTGTGCTGCATCTGAAGGATTGATACTTTGCTTACAGGACGGGATGTGTGATGGGATTGTGGAAAGAAGGATTCTTATGAATCAATACCTTTCTTTTTCAGTACAGTGAAATGCTTGATTTTACTGAAATGAGGAAACAATGTTTTTATAATCTGTTCAAGCACTTTGCTCACAGCAGCGTGCAGTTTAGAAACTGAAAATTTACAACTTCATTTGTGTCACACTGACCAACTGCTTAGTATCTGTATATGTATATCTTATATGTTTGAATGTCAAATATCTCTGCTAAATGGAGTCTTTTCACTTTGTCATAAGCAAACGTGGCTTGATCTGTGATCGTAATGCAATATCACTAAATAAATCACTCTTAGACAACTTGAAAGGACTCTCAGGACATTATTGCCAATCTGGGTTGAATTCAGATTTGATTTAACTCTTACGTCATGATTTCCTGCAGTGATGCTGCCAAAAGATGCGAGAAAAGTCGAGGGGGGAAAAAAAAGTTGGCTGTAAAGGAGACAGGTCATATTTTTCAGACAGCCTGAACAAAACCATGACCTCTGTTTCTCCCTTAAAGCAAGCACAGTGAGCACATCTTTGGTCTGGAACACTGCGGTCCCAAAACTGTATGAAACATCAAAGCAAAGAAAGACACTGATGACAACAAAAGACAAAAGGCCATGTGAAAGAGCAGCTTTATAAACTATACCATGCTCTCTAACCTGTCATGCTGCGTTTCGGGGGGTCCCGGCCTGTCTGCCAGCAGATATGACATCACCAGGGAGCACGCCTTTCGGGAACAGTCTCAAAATACACAGTTGGAGGGTTGGACATCAATTTTTACTCTACACTGAGTACCTGTCAGCTAACACTAACAAACAGGGAGCAGTTTAGATGGTAACTGTTCTTGACATTAGCTGTAACAGCGCTGTCACATCACAAAGTAACCATCATGAATAATATAATTAAACAGTAGTTTTGTTACTTTAATTGCATAACTCCCCAAGTTGTATAAGGCCCACATCCAACTGCAACTGTTAGCCGCAACTTCCACTGATATATCCCCAAAAGTGGATAAGGGGAAGTATTAAATGATCCATGGAAATGGAGCCCATGAAATCCAGAACATAAGTCGCCTTCGGCATGCCACACACTTGCTGACCTCACACCCCACACCCCACACCGCACCCCAGACCCCACATACACACACAAACACACACACACGCACACACATGTATGCTCATTCATGTAAGACATGTGCCTCTGCTGCAGCTTAATTTGAGTTCCCTAAGACTGAGCACAGAGGCGGGTGCACCTGGGAGGGAGGGAATGACGCACCCAGGTGACTCTGCGCCAGAAGTTCAAGCCACTCTGGGAGGGCATTTATATGCGCTCAGCACATCTTTATCCCACAGGCCAGAATTTACAAATAGATTTCAAATGAGAGCCTCTGCTTTAATTTTCTAATGCAGTGACCCATTCTGCAGCAGTGTAATAGCAGGTCCCAGTGTGACAATTAAAATAAATCACATCTGAACAGAATTCGCCATATGTATTCATGCCTCATCAGTAACTGAATTGACATAAATGATTTATCCCAGGGAACTCAAATACCAATGCCCATACCACACAGAGCTAGCACCCTGCGAGTGCTCGAGTTCCACATGCTTTTCAATAAACCTGCTGTGAATAATGAAATTGACTTGTCTTAAGATGAATGAATGGATGTGGGGAGATAGACAATGGTAATTCTGCACAGTCTGAAAGCCATAAACCTCTCTAAGCACGACGTGCAATCAAAACGCTTGCAGATTCCACTTCTTGTTATTTCACTCACACATTTTTAAATATATTATTCCATTGCCTCTGACATGTTTTTGTTTGCTGCCGCTCGTCTTTACAAGTTGTCGATCAGGCCGGAAGCTCTTCAACATACTGATTCTCCCTTTTTCCTCTGGCTCTAAAAATTAGAAACACAGAACCAATTAAGTACCGCGATAATGACTAGCCCATATTTGAACCTTACTAGACCATAAGGGGAAGAAAAGGTGCGATACCATGGGCTATCTTCACTTTTTATTAAAAATGACAGCTATAGTATGTAGAAACGTCCTTTGATTAAAGTGGGGAAGCACATTCCCAGATCTAAATATCATTATACTCTTGTGTGAATCTACTTACACTGTTTTAGTCACAGACCCCCACCAGCTATTAAAATAATGAGAATATGTTGCCCACTGTGTATAACTAGTCACCTTCCTCCTGATTTGGATATCCTCATCCTCATGCGCCGCTTCACCCTCATCGGCTTTACTTTCTCTGCTTTTGATTAATCCTGTCTCATTTGAGATTTTCAAACTATCAATGGGAATTATTCAAATCCCCGAGGTATGAAATAGCTATGAGGAGGCTGTGGAAGACACTCATTAACCCCAAATGGAGGGGAGCCCACAGTAAATCTCGATGAATTCTCGCCGTCGTAGAAATCTGATTAGTTACGGTGGCTGTACTTAATCCCAGTTGAAGGTAGAAGTTAATATTGTCCAGTGTATATGTAATATTTCAAGATATGAAAAAAAAGCATTATTTTTTTTTGCTGTTGCTTTTAAAGGAGGAATGACCAGTTTTATGATTATGTGTTTCTGTGAGGACTTTGGCATCTTTATATATATGAAAACAGAGGGCTAAAAAGATGGGAAAATATCATTTACTGCTAAAGAAATAAGGGCAATGGCAAAAATGAAAAAGAAATATATGTCATCAGCCAACTCTGTGACAGTTTGTTACGACTGAATGAATCCAGTAGCCCAAGATTTGAACCAGGAACAGGATACACCTGTATGGATTTAATCACTGGGATGTAGTGACTTGTTCAGATGCCTCTGCTGATTGCATTGTTCTATTGATCACTGTATTGTTGTTAGTTCGGCACTTCCATCCTCAGAGGCATGTCTTTATCCTTTCTGAAATAATGGACCATTTTGGCATCAAGTCATGAAATGCGCCACAGATGCCAGCTGAAGAGATCCGAATCTTGCCATAAAACCCAAAACTAGACACTCTCCCCTGGAGGGACTTGTTTTAGCTGTAGCACCACATCCAAATTGGATCAACAGCTGCTGTATATGATTCCATAATTTGAGGCATAATATGTCCCATTAATGCCGGAGCACTCACAGGCATTAGAGAGACAGTTGATGCAAACCTCTCAGGATGTGCTCTGCTTATTCTCTGCCTTATTTCCCAGAAACATGGCCCAGACTGGTGCCGCTGCCATTCTCTTACATGCAGATGTCAATTATAGAGGTGGCAGAGAGTGGTGAGCTGTGCACATCTGCCAGTGGATGATGTCTCCCCCAGCACTGCGCAAGCCAATGAAGCATAAATCTCAACCATCAGTTAGCAAGCTTCACCTCAACAATAATGTGTGAGAGACGCTGGCAGACCAAACAGCCTATCTGGTAGCTGTGCACCAATTTTAACAATTAAGAGGAAAATAGAATTTGTTTGATTATCCTTCTTTTTCTTTCTTTCTTTCTTTCTTTCTTTGATGTACAGACACACTCACACTCAGATTTTTTTAATTTTTTTTATCCTTTCTCCTTCATGGGTCACATGGCCTGGAGGCTATATGGGGCATGTCTGTATGTCTTCCTCTGTGCTTGTGATGGGGGGGTTCTTCCTCATCACACCCAGACCTCTGCTGCTTGCTGTGTTATTAGGCAAATACAGTACATTAGGGACAGACCAGCTCCACCACTGTTGTCATCGAGAACATCTAGTTATCACATCTTGCGCTCAACCACCTGCTGAGTTCACAGAGCTATCAGCATCCCCCATGACCCGCTTGTGTCTCTGTATGTCTCTGCTGGAGACCTTGGATATGTTAAACACCCCCATACGGCCGAGACCAAGTTTTCTACACGCAACATCTCCCTCAGAAAATAGTTTGCTCAGAGCACTCATTTATACACACACACACACACACACACACACACACACGCACATTCACACATCCAAACAAACAAACTTTGAACATTGTTATGAACACAGCCTACCTCCAGTACATGTATTGACTTGTACCAGACTCACTCTGTTTGTGCTGTACTGTATCAGAAGCTGTTTGTCACTGACAACATGGCTTTTTCCAAAAGCATCGGGCTCTAAGTGTGTGGATTACAGCAGTATACATTTGTATAATGCCTGTGATAATGGGATAAAGCAGCTTCCGTGGGAGAAATCTGTATGGAGAATGGATTATTCCAAAGCTCTGCCTATGGGACGTTGAACCCAGGAGTTATCACAAGCAGTCAGCATCTCAAGTGGGTGCATTGCCTCAGAAAAGTGTTCTGATGCTGCATTTCATGTCCACAGTCTATTCTCTGGAGACAAAACATGAGATGGGGAGGCCACAGTTGTGTAGGTTTTAGTCAGTAATTACCATAGGAGCACTCGAAAGGATGAGATATACTAGTTCTGTTTTAAATTTGCATTTGCTTTACATTAGGACTGTGCACATGGCCTGCATTTATTTATTGTTCTCTCATCCATGATACAGGAACCCACTGAACTAGTTTGTATGTTTCTCTTGATAGCCATTATAGAGGAAAATTAGCATTTCCATGCATACAAAAGCAATTACCGTCAATTTATACACATTTCATAGAAACATGTCCCCAATTAGAGGGCCATTTCAGGGGACTGATAAGACGAGCGGCTCTCACATTAAACATCTGAGGTCTGGACAGACGGTGCGTCCTGCTCTCTCCCTGATCCCTATCTCTGTCCGCAGCTCCAGCATTATGAGGAGTTCAGTATGCAGCTCTCACTCATTTCGAGCACAGCTAATTTCACCCTTAATAAGGGTGCAGTGGTGAAAAACAAATGTTGCTGTGCTGATAGTGACGCTTTGATATTAGTACAACAGCGACTGGATAGTCGTACAAGCCAGAAGTCTTTATTGTCTACATCAAAGACAGTTGTCTTTTTTTTATGTGCCTCATATGAGTATAATAAAGTTGCCAGTGGATCTTAACAAGATTGAACATAATATGAATAATAAAACTATATTCTCTAATTCCTTTTATCGACTCTAATGGTTTTATGCGGGGACACTTGTGTGTCTTTCCTCAGTACGTCCTGTTGACATGTACATGAGGAGGAGAAATCTCAGATGACATCTCTGAATCTGCCCATTCATTAGCCCAAACAGGCTTATCTGCTTAAAGTCTTTGGCTAAGACCCCTTTCTCACCGAGGAATGACTCACCTCCATATTGCCTCGTTATTCACTAACAGCAACAATTACGTCACCCTGTTACTGGCTGTTGGAGATTATAGAGTTATTTGTGCAAATCCTCTTTTTACATGATATCAAATGCTCTGCCAGAGGTGTGTGTGCGCGCGCGAGGCAAGGAGGAGGAAATCAGTCCGTCTATAGGCTTTTCGAAAAACCTGAGTGATTTCAAGAGTTCGATTTTCAATAACATTGTCCACATTTTTATTTCCAGTGCAACAGATGAGTTTGTGCAACAGATGAATAGTATAGTTTCACAAATTTGGGGAAGATGCTTATTTGTATTATACGAGAAAACAAGTTGCATATCTTCCCATTAAATATGAAGCTACAGCGTGGAGAGTTTAGCTTAGCATAAAAGCCGAAATCAGAGGGAAACAGCTAACCTAGCTCTGGTCAATAAAAGCAACAACTTACTTTTACATTTTAGAAAATTACAAATTAGATTTTGTATAATATATTAGTTAGTGAGCTTCAGAGATGTTGGCAGATTTTTTTTGGTTTGGTTTGGACAGAGCCAGGCTAGCTGTTTCCCCCTGTTTTCAGTCTTAATGCTAAGCTTGTATCTAGCTACCGATTAGCTGCTGGATCTACTTCATTGTTGATAAACATCTCACTAGCCCAACTACATTTCTAAGTATGCAGAAGTACGAGCAGACAAAGTAAAATAAAAAAAAAAAATACCATTACACATAATCTTATCTGCAGTGTAGGTGGATACATCCCGGACTGTTACAGATACTGTATTGCAGTTGGGATCTCATGATTCTGCCATTTATTTATTTGGAAGCCATATATACTTGGGAGGAATGGCGCGGGATTGTGAACTCAATCACAGCGCGAGGGGATGTCAGTGCACAGGGCGCTCCCCGTGAATCACACACTGAAAGGCTATCACCCAAACCTCCAAGGTCCACTGCCATCTCATCAGTCATCGTGGACCAGACCAGGCCACAGACTGATCAGCCATGCACACGCTCCGTTCACTGGGGACATTCACACACTCAGCCCCTCCTTCCATCTCCCCTATATCCATACCAATATCCATACTCTCTGCTGAAACCATAGCATAACGTATTCCAAGGTCTGAGTGTGACTTTGCCTCTCAAAATTCTGTCACTCCGCCTCGATTGTGTGTGAAACTGAAGGCCACGGGGGCTTGTTTTGTCACACTGTCTGCGCTTTCAAGGTGGATTTTCATACTTTTATTTATAGCTTTAATGTGTTTAGTTAGTCGTTATTGAGTACTTCTCTGCTTGTCATATAGTCAAGCCTTCGATTATACAGTCAGGTATGAATTTCATGAAAATATTCAACAGATGGTGTTTCATACTTTCATACTACTTTCTGTTTTATATTTTTATTTTTTAACGGAGTTGGATCCATTTATGTATGTGTGCACACTTATTTGTTTTTAAAATGATTAAAAATCTAGTTGTAAAATCACACTGGCAAGGCCTCAAGGATGTTTCCCCAAAGAATATTAAAATAGTAGAATATGCACTTATTTAGGAATAAGACTGAAAGTAAAGGCCCCCTTAGGCTGTAGTGTTCATTACACACCACAGAAACATAATTGACAGCATTTAGCAAGTACAGCCGACCCTAATGGAAAATCTGATATAAATTTAAGTGGTATCATAAACTGCAGTATTGGACAAATGATTTTGACCTGCTGGTGGCGTTAAATTAAAAGTCAGGCGAATCACCAAAGTCAATAGAATTCATGAACGTCTTCTTCAAATTTCATGGCAATCCATCCAGTTGTCGAGATCTTAGACCCAACAGACTGTTATTCCCCAGATGCTGTGGCAAAAAAAAAACACACATATTGTATGTTTTAAGCAGCGTTTGTTCAACATGATGTGTGCGATGAGGTACGAAGAAAACATGCATAAATGAGTGACAAGAGGTGTGCAGGACATGAGGGATAATACGAATTTGCATGATTACACGGACAGATGAGTGATTTACCTGCGCTTATGTCTGACAGCCATTTTAGATGAAGGACGTATGAGTGGCATCTGATCCTTTTTATTCTTTAGCTGTTGCCTCCTGAACGAAACTCGCGTCGTATCCTGTAATTGCCGCGCGACCGTGAGGAGGTGCAAGATACAGGAAATGATGTTTATGTTGCAAATTTCCCCGCCGGGACGCAAAAACGTGATGGGATGCGCAATGCAGTCGTTCCAAAGCTTTAAATGTGATTCAAAACACTTTCGCCCCAACTATTTTTCCACTTGGGTTTACAGAATTATATATGCACATATGTATCTCAGTTACATCCTACCTCTTGAAACTTGTGTGGATGCCGCTGTATATAGTATTTTTCTGTGCATTGGAAGCGGGAAAAACAGAGAGGAAAAAGGTTTATTCCCTCTGCTGTGTATCAACAGGCACCTTCTAATACTCTAGTCCTGAATGTTTCCGGTGAAAGTCAACCAATATTCTCTGACCCACTGCTTGCCCTCTCTTCTGTGCGTTTCTTTTTTTTTTTTCCCAAGTTTTCCAATTACAGTTTTCAAAGTTTAAAAGTATTATCTGCCTAGTTCACTTGCTCTCTGGCTTATTCAAGCCCACTGCCCCTGTGCACACTATACAGCGCCTCCTCTGCCATGCACATCTCTCACATTTGGCACACTCATGCCCAGCCTAAGCCACATTAGAAAATAGATGATATGACAATTTCACACATATAGCGTTATCCTTTGCCTCACTCCGATTCACCTGTAGCCAAGCAATCTTCCTCAAGTAAGCACAATAATAAGTAAACAACATTATTACCATAATGTTTGAATAAAAAAAGAGAAGAAGGAAAAGAAAAAAAAAGAAAAACTTTGAATGGAAGCAGGAGTTGGGAAAGGGGGAGGGGGGGGTGCAGGGGAGGAGAAATATTTGATTAATCTTCTTAACACGTTTCATGTGCAGATTCTTTGAGTTAATTTCAAGGACCATGCCTAAAGGAGATTACCTCCCCATGCTCCTGCACATTTGCTCATGAGTGATTTTGTTTATTCATGTTTTATATTATAATGCTCCTCCTGCCGTCTGCAGCCACAGAACCACCGGCAAAAATGCAATTTATTTCCCGCTCTGCACATGATGGAGACAGCTGATAATGTCACCGGGAAATATGAAGACCGCTGGGATGGGACCAAACAGCCTACTATTTATGTATGGAATATAAATAAAATATTTTGTGTGGGTTCTCTTAACCCACACATAGACCCAAACACACTCCCACTCCCCTCCAAAAAGAAAGAAAAAAAAAAAGTTGCTCCTGTTAGTGTCATTGAATTCTTTTTAACTAACACTTAAGGCACTCTGTGTGTTTATGTGCCTGTGTGTGTGTGCGTGTGTCTGTATATTGTGGTTTTGATTTACATATCTGTCATCTGTCACTAGATCAGTACCTACAATAACATGGATCATTACAGAGAGTCATATAAAAGGTCAAAGATGCGTTCAAGTTCTCAGAGGTTGCAGATTACGCCTCTGCTCAGTTGCCAATCACACTTATCATCAACAGTTTATGGTAAGCTCATCCCAGCCAGTGTATGTAACTCCCTCATATGAAAACCCATCTACACTATGTTGTCATGACATATATGACACAGCCCGCTCATATTTCATTGATGCGACTCAGTTCTGAACATGCATCAAAGTCTTTTTCATCACTCCTGCTAATATGGATTTATCTGTTCCACTGGCGGTGATGGGATGGCTGACGTAACTGTTTACAACGACTGCTGTGCTCCCTCTGGATGACGAGGACGAGGACGATGATGATGATGATGATGATGACGACCAACGCTCTTTGCCCAGCAGACGGTCGGCATGGCAGGATTTATGGCCCGCGGTGCCCATCCTCGGCACAAAACGCATTGTCTCTGGGTAGATCGTTCAGCCTGTCCTTGCTTTATTGATCTCACTCCTCACAAGTTCACAACTTCCGCGTTCCCGGTGCTTCACTTGACAGGGGAGAGATTTAGTGGAGGGATGAGGTCAGATAGAGGAAGAGAGATGGAGGGAAGGGGGTAGAGGAGGAAGAGGGAGGGTGAGACGCGGGAGGCGGATCGAGAAAGGAGAGTGAGTAAAAGGAAATGAGAAAAAACCGAGGAGGAAGGGAAATAAAGGGAGGCTGCGAGAGAAAGGGATGAGGGCAGGAGAGGGAGTGAGATGGAAAGAGAGGGAGGAAGAAGGAGAGACTAACTTCCTCTGGGAGGACACGGCTCTAGGCCGGGTCAGGGGAAGATTGATACTTGTGAGTGTGTAGAAGCCCGCAGAATTAGCCCCTGGTACAGTGGAAATCCACTGGTAAACACACCCAGCAGCTCTCAAAGGTGTTCACATCAATCTCGGCGCTCTCATTTTGCAGTGCACACTGTATATACACACACGTGCGCTCATATCTTTTAAGTGTTTGACTCACTGAAGTGGTCAGCGAACGACTGTGCTGCTGTACAGTAAATCCAAACATCGCTGAGTCTGACTTCGGCGCTCGTTCCATCATCTTTTCACCTGACCATTTTTTTTTTGCTTTTAGCACTTTTAAAATCACAGAGATGCACGTACAAGACGTGTGCGTGAGCATGTGCAAACATGTGTTGACAGGCACAGACTGTACTCCAAGGTGACATACAGTATGTTCCAACCATTCACCTCTTTGTGATCTTTTGGCTGTGCTAGTCTCTCAAATCCCCTCCCAGACATGACTTTGAATGACCTCCTGCTGTCCTCTTCTGCCTTTCTCCTTTTTTTTGAGAGCTTTGGCCTTTTTTCCCCAGAGTCCACAAGATTACATTAGACTCTGTACTGTTCACAAAGCCCACAGGGAGTGTGAAGAAGAAGGCAAGGGAGGCAACTTGCATAAGGCCGGGCCAAACTCATAACCCAGCAGCCCTGAGGGAGGAAAAAGCCAAGACTCTGTAATGTTTATGTCAACCCTTGTAGCCTAATTGGCCTGGCAATCATGGTGTGTGTTTGTGTGAGTGTGTGTCAGTGGATTGGTGGGTGGATCTTCATGCATATGTGCGTATATATATTTATCTATCTATATATTTATATATATAGATATATACATACACATATATAATGCACTGTACATTTGTTCTCTCTATGTGTACACTATTCATTGTTAATGACTTGTCTGGTGTCTTATTCAGCAATCCGTTGTCGGAACATTCATTAGCGGTGCATAAGGAGCTGCTCCACAGCGTAACCCTTTATCTTTTGAACTCAGACACTGTGATAAGGAGTTCAGAATGACTAGAGATCAGAGTGCAACTCCATTCAATTACTTCTCTGCCATTTGAAAAGCAGATAGATAGACTTCCAAATGAAGCTGGAGAACCTGAATTGTGAATCGGCATGCTTGTTCTTTTCAAAAGAAGAAGAAGAAGAAGAAGAAGAAAAAGTTGGGGATGTCTTATTGAGGTAGTGAACAGGAAAATACAGTGAAATGCGTCTGTGTGCTGTGCCGTCAGCATGGAGAGCCTTTGATAATCAGACTTTTTATTCTTTTACTGAAGTCAGTGAATGCAGAGTACACACAGAGCAGCACACATGGGAGAGGAGCAGAGAGATTTGGGGTGCGTGATCCAAAAATAAAATGGGTCATCAAATTACCCCTGTGATTGTGTGTACCTGCCCAATTATGATTGATCTTTGCAAGAGAAAACAAAGTGGTGTATTTTATTTGCATGTTAAAAGATGCTCTCTTTCTCTCCCTCTCTCTCTCCCAGCACCATAATTATCTCAAATGTGAAATGCTATTTAGGTATTCATAATTTATTTCTGTGTGGGGAGGACACAATAGACAGGCGCGCAACGCTCTGCCAAGCCCCAGATTTTTTTTTTTAATTAATTGAAAATCTCATTTGCATGAGGAGAAAATCAAACACTCATTTCCATACATGAGATTATAAAAAGATAACTGCTAGTGTTTGTTGTTCCATATTTGATCTGAGCATTTCCACCTCATTGCTAAATGCTGCAAATAGGGCTAGAGTGTAACCTCCAAAATAATGTTCACAAGGCGGCTGGATGTTGTGTTTCGGTTCAAATGCCTCACTGTTTTCTAGCTGTGTTTTCCAAAGTTCGTGTGCGCAATCAGGCAAATGTGTGTTTTTGTCAAAGCCCCGGTGATTCCATATCAAAAACACAAAATGCATAGCAGCGTAGCTGGGTATCTGCCAACTTCATAAACAGCAATGCTAGCCCAGCTGGATGTTGTGTAGGAAGGCGGATGCGTAGAGCAGACTGTAGCAGTCAGAGCCAGTGATCTTCTCTATGATTTCTGATGTGAGAGATCAGAAGTGTCCTGTTTCACACCTTACAAACAACCCCATGTATTCCAACTCTTTCTCTTTTCTTCTCTCTCTCTCTGTCTCACTAACACACAAACATGCATTCACACAAACACAACGACATCTATTCCAGGCGGACACCATTACAGACCCGGCCTCAGCCTCTGTTCCCTACTTGAAGCTCATTAATGCACCCTCCGACATGGGCGGACACCAGGAGATTTCCAACCCCTCCCCTCCTCTTCCTCCCCCCTCCCCTCATAAAAAAAAAAAAACAAAAAAAAACAAAAACATGATTAATGGGATTTATTTAGCGGCCTGAACCCCAGGAAAAACTGGCCTGAACGTTGCTGGGCATGACTTTGTGCAGCACTGACACATTTCTGTCTCACATTATGAATCAGTAGCGTTAATTTCAGATGAGACCGTAAACAGTTGAGTAAGCTGTTGTTCAATGAGGGATTTTTCTAAATATGGCCTGTGGGGATTTGCCAGTTGATGCAGTGTGCTGCACAGTTTCTCAGAGTCTATGTGGAAAATTAACATTGTAGTTAGTTAGTTTATGTCTTATTCATTTTGTTCGTCTCTAAATGTTCTGTGCTCTCTCTCTTCCTACTGAAAATCCGTCCTTTTTTTGAACTTTTAATTTGTTACTGCCTGGCATGCTAGTTAGCACCTCATGAGTGTCTCACTAGTCACCTATTAACAACTAATTGCATTCAATTCCTCTGTGTGTTCTATGTCATCCACCATATGCACTGACAGGGTGAGGAAGTTGTAAACATTCAGGCTTTTGCTGCTAATGATCAGGTTACAATCTTCATGTGTTACATGTGGAGGACACACAAACCTAAACCCTGTGGTTTGATGACGGGGTTAAGGGCAATGTTGTGTGTTTTTTTTTTTTTTTTTTTTTTTTTTTTTTTTTCTTTTTTACATCTGCTGAGATGAAAACTGCAGCTGTGATATTGCGTATGGATTCATACAGCTTCAAAGCTCAAAACTCCAGCATAAATAGCACATCTGCATTGATACCACACACACTGTACACAGCTACGCTACCACAGCTGTATGTGTGACGACCTCTATCCAATAGCTGGGAAAGGACAACTGTCAAATTAAATGACATAAGGTATATTTTATTTCTCTGTGCGTCTGACCTAAGCATTTTGCCTCAGAAATATGTGCTATGTATTTTCGTCGGCTCCAGCGCAGGTAATTGAAAAGCATTGCTCAGTGTAGCGTATGCACTCAGACATGCGATGAGGCCACCATTATGGTTCAGCATGGCCTGAAGGGATGAGAGGATGGAGGGATAGAAGGGCTGCGTGCCATGATAGAAATTTTAGATTAACTGGGACCCTCACACTTCTCTCAATGTCAGTGGAGGAGCTGGAATACATGTATATATCTCAAACCCAGAAATAGACTGTGTTTTCACCAGTTTTATTATCATCATGATTATAATAGTAATAATTAGATCTCCATCCAGTGGTTTAAATGGAAAGTGTACAGCACACCCAGCACTTAAGACCTTAAATCTTCCTCTTAAATGACGCGCATGATTTTTTTTTTCCCCCTTTTTTTTTTCCTTATGGCCTTCACGGAGAGTGTGCAGTAAATGGGGAGGGAGCGTGAATACTCAGTGCCTCATGTAATAAGCATATAATTAAACTCCTCTGACAATTACATCATGCATTATCAGCCTAAGCCAGATCCATTACTCTTCTCGATCAATGGCTTGGCCACAATAGGCCTCCTACTCTGACCACACCAGGGATTGGCGGCCAGGCAGCTGCAGGCTTCTTCGCTGTATTGCAGGACCAGTAAGTGCTGTTAGTGACATCCAACACCAAGGGTTTGAACGGGCAGAGGGAGGAGGGCCGGCTACTTAATGCTAGGTAAAGGGGGAAGAAGGAAATGGGAATTAGTCCTGATGAGGACAGTGAGGAGGTAGTGCAGCTACTTGCTGAGGCTCTAGAGTGTAATGATGAGTCATGGTAGAGTGAATTAGAGTGCGGTCCTTTTTCCTCCGCAGTATCGGAGATTGCTATCTCTAACAATGAAATCCTCAAAGATTACTGAGGTCGAGCAAAGGCTGGTCCAGTGCTGAGTTGCATAATGATTATGAATTAAACATCAGAGGAACTTCCAGCTAAGCGTGCAAGCTCACAGAGATACATTTAAACCGCGGGTACATCAACAATTCAGATATAGAATATTTTAAAGTTGGCCCTTTCATATGGTAAAGGCTGCACGAGTAAGAAATTCGGGGTGAGAGAGTGGGAATAAAGTTGCATCGTCGCCTCAAAGTCGGGCTAAATCAAGCACTTTCCTTCAGTAGATTATAAAGTATTATCACATATTCAGTGGCATCATTGGCAGGAGGAACTCAGGAGAGCGAACACATGCGTGCCATCTGCCAATGTGATGTGAGAAGGGTATGAGATTATAATTTTGATCAGCCTGCCAAATCCTTTCTGCCTGTCAGAGTGGTCTGAGAGGAGCAACCACAGGCCCTGCGAATAGATTAAATCAGCCCAACCTCTTTCTGGCTCCATCTGCTTTCCCCTCTTTCCTTTCTCACTCCTTCAATAGCGGCCTCTCACCCTGCCCTCAATTCATCTATTCCCCTACTCGTTCTTCCATTTCATCTTTTTTTCTTTTTTCTTTTTGCTCCTTCTCTTCCTCCTATACTCTCCTGCTCCTTTTCACCAAAATTATTACATTACACATCCAGGGGACATCCATTAGCTCGGAACATGTTCTTTCTTCTTCTTCGTCTTCTCCTCTCTTCTTCCTGTCCTTCCAGGAATTGGCTAAGGCAATGTTATTTCAGATTATACAGTTGTTAAAGCTCATTTTAAGCTAACAACAGGACATCAAAAGCGGCGAACCCTGCACAGAGGGAGAGGAGGAGGTGTTGATGGAGTTTCTGGGTAGGTGAGAAATGGAGAGGGGCTGTGAAGAAAAGACCTGATCAGATGGAAGGGGGAGATTAGAGAAGGAATTATTAATGGGGCCAGGGCCCTTTGGAGCAGGAGATTTGTTTGGAGGAGGATGCAAAACTGTATGCAAGATAATCGAGTAGGGAAAAAAAAAAGTGGTTTTCTCTCCTTTCACACAATCTGAAATTGGAAGATATGAGGATCTGGACAGAATGTTCGTTGTCACTCTTTCACCCAAATCATTTTAATGAAAAAAATACAATGTGAGGACTCATGAGATTAAAAAAGTACACTAAACTGATAAAGCCAATGCTTTGAGAACTTGCATTGTACAGCCTATGATAGAAATTGGTCGGAACACACCTGCCCATGCCAGCTGCCCTTTTCTGGAATATATGCTGCTTTTTTTTTTTTTTTTTTTTTTTTTTTTTTTGCTTTTTTTTACTCTGTATGTTTTCCAGGAGCAAGCAGGTCACCCCAAAGGGAGTTTAAGTGATTGATGTCCTGGTGTCGTGCTGATTGACTTCATGGTTGCATACCCTGGAAGAAGGGATGAGGTACACTGCGGTGGGGCAATCACAGCCGCCCAGGACATACTTCATTTCTAGGCCCGCCTCCCCCCCATCTCCCCATGGATCGGTCCTCCATCCACCCACACACCTTTGCAGGTTGAGCGGGCTAAAGGCAGGGCAGTGCTCGACGTAAACTGTGACCCCTGCATGAACACACTTGTTTTGTTTTTGTGTTTGATGGGGAATTTAGGGGTCAGTTGGTCTTGAACCCTGCTCCCCCAGGAGGTCAATACGCCCATTGTGTTCTGACATGGAAGGGGTTGCAGTCTGGGGAGTTACCTGTGGTTCAACGTCTGTCATTCAGTTTGTATGTGCAGTTCAGGGTATACCATATATTGTTCGAACCAACTGCACATCTGTTGTGATTCCATAACACCACTGGCTTTCTTGTTTCCCTTGATTTGCAATGTAATCTCCTCATGTACTGGGGCTGTATCTGAAACACAAAGTGCCCTGTGCACTACACAGGTCTGGTACTGTATTTATATTGGGGTTTCACATGATGAGAAGCAGATGGAGTGTGTCAAAGATAAAAGGGAAGGAAGTATGAAGTATGACTAAGGTTATAATGATGGGGAGCCAAGACCCAGGAGACCAAATACACATTTCTCTCTCTCTCTCTGCCTCCTGCTCTCTGTTTTGCATTTGCTGCATTTTTTTTTTTCATTTTTTTTCTGGCTGGTCTTGAGATGTTTGCTTATTTAGCCTCAGACCAGATTCACACCAGATCAATCTGTGGTAGCGCAGAAGAATAACTCCCCTCCAGCTGTTATTGGTCTTTGTGGCGGAGATGGGAAAAAGCTGCAGGAAGCGAAATCTTAAGTGGCCAAGCTCCGGCTGGTAGTGAAGCCAGACTAATATCAAGCTCGTTGCTCAGTTCTTCAGCCAGTATCGATCTACCATAATGTATGTTTAGCTGATCCTGTTCTAAACTCCTTTCAGTAAACAGGCCGCAGTCAATACTGTCACACCACGTTTGACTAACACCTCCATGCCAAGCCAACGACCAGTGCCTCACTGACATGTCAAACGATGGGAGTCCGAAAACCGGCAAACACCTACTGAATAACCGCCCGGTATTAAACTACACCGAAAATGGTATTGGTGGCAGTGGCGGCAATGCTAATGGGCAACAGAGTCCCAAACTGTCATGTAGCAGTGTTGTTTGTGTCATTTCCAAGAGCCAGCCCCCCATGTGCACCTGCTGCTGGTGGGGTTCATTATGGATTTCTCTAATGGCTTTTAGAGTTTTAATAGCAGGGTTTTGCATGGAGCGGGTAATGAATCACTAGATGTCGTCCCTGTGCCTAATGAGAGCGCCCACTGTTTCTCAGAGACACAAGGAAGAGATAAGCATGGCAGGCAGCTCCTGGAATCCGTCTTTATTTATTCATTTGTACGTATTTGTTTGTGAGATGGATTATTTGTGCAACTGTCTCATTTTGGGGGGGGAAACACACAGAACTTTTACAGTCGCGTTGACTTGGTCAATCCAATTTTTTCTTTTCTTTTTTTCTTTTTTGGGGAGAGTTGGTGTATTTGGGTTGGCATTGTTTTTAATTGCCAGCGGAGGATGTGTAGCTCTCTCTCTTAACAGTTAATATGCTCCCCTCACAACAGAAAATAAGCCAGGAAACATCAGGGGGGGAACAACAGGGGAGGGTGCTGGCATTACACACCTGTGGTCCTAATGAGACTGGCTGCTCTAACATCAGTCATGTCCATTAACTGGGTTTTCAGCATCCCATTTCGTTTGAATCGGAAAATGAAGGAGGAAAAGATAAAGTAATCAGTGGCTGAATTTTAATACATAACTATGAAGTGATCCTCCAACCTGTAACCTCACATGTGAGAGGAATATATAAATTGTCTCATATTGTGTCTTATATTGTACTCCATTATAACTCCCTTTTCCTTGTATACTCTTATCAGTTTTCATTCCATAGGTATGTGTGGGGCCATGTCAGGAGGGTGTCACTTTGGTCAGATAGTAAAAACAGGAGTTTACCTCTTACAACCCCAATCAATATGACCTCTAGAAAACACATTGGCATAATCAATCACTCGGTCATATGTTTTAAAATTCTGTCTTTCAGCAGCAGGTGACAGCGCGCTGCTGGATTACCATTAATACCACTCATTCAGATACCTGCGCAGTGTCGCTTCATACTGGGCATTACTTTTTGCGGCGGGAATGTTTGATGAAAAATAGAAAGCGGAGTGAGGACTCTGCTCGTCAAGCACTTTTTTTGATGAATCACTGTTATGTTGGTGGTGTTGTCTCTTGGTGGAATGAGCCGGTTCGATATTTTCACTCTGTCTCCTCCAAAGCAATAGACAGCTGTCTGTTCTCACAAATTGACTGCAGGTGCTGATGTAATGAAAGTGTAGGAGCGCTTGCTTCTGCAGAGAACAAGAGCAGAATTACTCTGAAGCAAAGGTCATATGCAATTTAAATTATATAATTCACATAGCTCGGATGAATACTGCACACTAAATGCATAAAATGATAAGGGGCTTTTACTCCTCTCATGATGAACACCATTGAGGTAAATTTAAAGTACCGTAAGTGAGTTAAAGCCATCATCCCTTATTGATTTCCCTTACTGAGTCTGTACCAATCACAGTAGAGGAGATGTAAAGAGAGAAAGGCACTTAAAGAGGAATGTTTCTGTTTTGGGAAAATTGAGTTGTTGATTTTCCCAAATATTTCACAGATATTGACATCAGGAAGATGTTCCTGGTGTTTAATGCTTTATTTGTGCTGTATAAAGCTGCCGCAGCAGCAACAGCTCTGACATCCGACTGTATGCGGCTCAAAGATGGGAAATAAAGTACCTACCGCGGAATTCAAACGAATGCTGCACTACCGTCATTTTCAAGATGAAACGCCTACTCCTACATAAATGCATTGCCTCTCCATTTGGTTTGGCAACAATTGCTCCTGTAAATATCGACCCCAGACTATTCTAATGTCCCGCAATGAATGAGAATCAGGCTTCCTGGAAAGTGCATTCTCTGATACGGACCCTCCACATTAACTAATGTGTGACATATAGTGGTACGAGCATGTTGTCCCCTGTACAGCATGTGCACTTTGTCACAAGAGTTTTGAAATCAATCAGCCTGTATGAGTTATTCACAGTCCAACATCAAAAAGGCATTACTTATCTAAGGCTTTTAATTTCCAATCCATCTGTCGAGCGAGTTGAAATATGGAATCTCATTACTTTGAACAAGTGGGGAGGGGGACAACATAAATCATTTTATTTTCATCTTACACTGACAGAGTCTGTTTAGAACTGGACCAGGGAGGAACGGCCGAGAAAGTGGGAGTTGGAAAGTGAAAGTGACAATCAGAAAACGAGAAAGAGATCTAAAATGACACTTGGAAGGACAGAGAGAAAGGGAAGATTACAACATTTCTCCCCGTTTGTCTTCTACAGCCTCCAAAAAAAGTATGATCAGGTCATTTAAGAATTATTCAGTTCAACCTGCAAGTGACAAAACAAGGATAAACAAGATTTCAACAGATTTATTAAAGGATACACAGCAAACAAATGGAGTATGAGGCACATATGTATTTATTCAATTCTTATTATGATTCCAACAAGTCCTCCAACCTGAACAACCATATAGGTCATTTGTTCCCACCCTCTGATCCGACCTATAGGAGTGCCTCCTGAAGTAGTGGCGTAGGTGTACAGGACCTTGGTTGACATGGTTACAATAATAAACATGCAACTAACCTTATGGGAACGGTCATGGTTTGGTTAGGTTTAGACACACACAAAAAAAAAAAAAAAAAAAGTTTGGGTTGAAATAAATACTTGCTTAACATTAGACGATCTTTGTTGTCATGGTTACAATAATAACACCATATAATAACAACATAAACTGCTTGTTTCACATGGGAATCGACCACGCTGTCGACTGTGTGAAAGTGTTCTTGACCCATTCATTCACTCCAACCTCATCCTGGACTTTGCGGCTCTTCATACTACGTCACCTCATTGCTTCCTTTTGCCCCTGTCTTAAGTACTACGGCTGCTAAATGTCACGTAACAATAAAACACAACGATGGGTTATAATAAGCTGCTGCACAGTTGACCTATGGCCTCGTTTTTTTTTTTTCAGTCTCTATGATCCACAGTATGTAGGTTTCCTACATGCTTTTGATCTTTCGCTGAATAAAAAGACACATACACATGAGTTTAATGTGAAGGGGCTTGTATTTATCAAGATGTTGGTCATTCAGTACAGCAATTAAATTAACTTCCGAACACTCGAAGACTCATAGGAGGGCTGCTTTCCTGCTAATTATTCATGTCACCATGGGAGGGATTGAGACACAAATTGAGTGTAGTGCCCCTTTAAATCCATCACTGTACTATAGTCTAATAATTCATGTCTATTACAGACCCTCTAAATTATTCATTTGCCAAGATAATGAAAATATGCTAATTAGAGAATTGCTATCGAAAAAGGATGCATAACACTCCTCAGCCATCATAATTAGGATAAGTAATTATTTAAGCATTACTTTGTGAAGTTGAGTTATTAGGGCCTGTCAGGTTCTAGTAAAGGATCAGAACACCAAATTGTGTTTGATTGAAGGCACTATTTTTGATGACTCATTCTAGGAAATACAGTCCTGACAGGTTTCTGAATGTTTGAATGAACCTTGCGAAAATGACTGCCTGTGTAACTGTGGGCAAAATACATAATGCTGGTGCGTGCAGGAATTCGCAGACATGTTTATGCCAGCCACAAGCTTTGAGCCCAGGCGTTCTGCACCGGCTTTTGCTGTGGCCGTATAGATTTAAGAAATAATTTGAAACACTGCCCAAAGGAGTGAAACGGCACTTGTTCCCGAACTGTCGCCCTTCACTCAGCTGCTTCTGATTAAGCAAAGGAAACCCTTCAATTCCTCTCCTTCAGTCCACTCTTTTTTTCTTCTTTCTTTCTCTTCGTCTTTCTTTCACGATGGGGCCACTGAGCCATTTCCAACAGACAAGTATTCTGAAAGTTTATCAACAGCTCCTAGTCAATCCATTTGCTCCTTCTTTGTGCTCTCTTCCCCGGGTTCCCTTTCCTTCTTCCTCCCCCCTTGGGGCCTGCTAGAAAGGAGAGCTCTGTCATGGCCCTGTGGAGAGAAAATGGCGGAATTCATCCCATGCTGTGTCGGTGATAACACTCCAGAGCGTGACACATCCCGCCTCAGATTACAAGCAGAGGATTCATTCCTTGCATTCTCCTTGTCACCTCGCCTTCAATGCCGGCATTAAGCAATTTGCCATACAACAATGGGCTCTATCAAGGAAGAGGCCCTGTCTGCAGAAGGCTGGGGCGTCTGTGCAGCCGTCATGTTACAAGAATTGGCACTCAGTGTGCGGAGTTTGTAAACACAAATGTACACAAGCACATGCATGCATGCCCTGGAGACGATAAAACAAAGGGTGTCACACCGAACATACATCCCCACACAGCCCCACTATTAAACCACTTTCTAGACTGGGGAACAGATGCTCATAGATTCTAGATCCAAACTCAGCAATAGATAATATGGCTGCCTTTGCCTCCAATATGATTTTATAAGTGACCCAGATTACAATAAATGACACTAACTATGAGTTATCAGCTGATCTGTGAACCCCCCGCCGGATGCAGCGCGCTGTAGCCGGAGAGAGAATAGTGCTGACTAATGTCTCTCTCTGTGTGCCTGCCTGGTGCCAGAGCTGATGCAACTCTGCCAGGAAGCAGTCTGTTAACAGATATTTGAGTCGCAGCAATTGCCAGCCAAGACTGAGTCACTCGATTCCTCAATGGACTTTTTTTTTTTTTTACTTGCAAGATCCTGTGTATGAAGATAGAAAGATAGATAAAGTTTCCAGTCAGCAACTAATGAATGATGTCATCTGTATTAAAAAAAAAGGCATGTGTAGAAAAAACAGAGCAGGCAGAGCACTGCAGCATTAAAATAGCATGCATACTGTATTTATCTGAATGAATGAGGCACATGTGTATGAGGAGTCTTATATGGCCAGTTTGGCCAGTTTCAGCAAGTGAATTGTGTCTCAATTCGTGTACTTCCATACTCATACTTGCTATTTTGAGTGCATGTATGGCAACATGCGGTGCATGATAAGTACCTGGATGGTGCACTCAAAACTGTTCAAACATTGAGTGTAAAATGATGACGCCGTCATGGCTACGTAACAGAAGGGGAGGGGACCACCAACATATTTTCAAACTTGTGAAAACGGCGACCGAGGAAGGAGCATGCATCTACGATGCTCATGGCAGACTAATTCCCAGACAGGAAAGTAAAACATTTATTTTCAAGCAGAGTGAGCATGGCAGCCGGCAGGCGGGCTACTCACATGTTGCGGTCGTCATTTCCGGTGAGTGCACAACAGCAGTGTTTGATCCGGGACACCTGTCAGAAGTTCACGCAATGCACCGCTAAACATACAGTGTAGCCTACTACATGTGAGTGTACTCACAGAAGTATCTGATTTGAGACACAGCATATGAAATACCGTACAAAGTCCGACAAACCGCAGGTCTACAAACAGCTGGTTTTGTTTGACGGAAATAAAGTTATCGCCTAAATCCGTTCCTCGCATTGCCGCTCTTTACCTAGCAGAACTATTTAGGTGAAACCGCCACCTTGAGATCAGCAGCAAAAAAATTATCTTGTGAAAACCTCCGCAGCAGGGTTATGATGACATTATCTGAAAGGTTTTCAAGGGAACATACTAGTGTTCTTTGCAGCTATGGACTGTGAGGAGTGTTTGATATATTCCTATTGTTTGTTTTCAGTCATGTCTGAAACTGTTAATGAATCCTTTACTGCCGCCAGCAGGTTGACATTTTTGAATTTGGATGGATTATTTTGGAATTTAGTACTGACGTTCATATCAGAGATGTTATAAAGGAATAGTCCATAATGCCAAAGATGGTGGTTGTATGACATATGACCCGCCGCCCTTGCAGAATTGAGGTTTAGGACGGTTGGTGTCGTGAAACTTTGCACATGCGTTTTAAACCTTATTTTGGGGCAAAGTCACCAAACTTTTTTAGTGGCTTTTATCAGATGTCCAGGTGACTATTGAAAGTGAAGTTATAGCTCTCTCCCCATTCATTTAGATAGGGACCTGGTGTTGATAGCCTGAAATAACAGCAACAAACGCCCTTGAATTTATATCTAGTGTCATCATCAGTGCAAAACGTACTGGCATTCCAATTAATTTTGTGTTCATTGCTAATTGACAAATGACAGTAAACATGATACTTGCTAAATGCATTTTAGCGTTTTAAGCGTCTAGTGTTAGCATTTAGCTCAAAGCTCTGCTATGACTAACCGCGGCCTCACAGAGCTGCTACTGTGACTGTGAACTCTTAGTTTTGTTAATGTCTACCCAGGGCTGCATGGCATCAGAATTGATACTGAACAGATCATCCAGATATTAAAAGTGCTACAATTTAAAACAAGCCATGCCACATTGAAGCCTGGCTTGGTAATGCCTGTAACAATACTTCACTATCTCCACAGCTCATTGCATCAAAATCAGCTGAGCTCAACCCCCTCTCATCCTTCCAGACGACCAGTTCAAGCCTCATAATGAAGCTATTCACACTTTTATTCCTTGTTCCATACCTTTCATTTTTAATACCAACACCGCTTCCCGCCTTCCTTTCCTCCTGCAGTACTCTGCTTAACAACGCTGACCCTCGCTGACCCTGACTCAACCTCACTGTCTTCCTCTGAGTAGCTAATGGCCAGCAGGCCTCATCTCTCTATTGACCCCCTGCCCATACTGAGGTGAATTATGGCACCTGAGCGGCGGTCTAATGCAGCAGGTCCTGACACAGAGACATCAGTCCAGAAGGGCTGGACCAGGCAGACTAATGATGCAGACATTGGTAAATGACGGGCAATGTTAGAGAGGGAGAGAGACAGACAGGGGGAGAGAGAGGGAGAGCGAGAGCTTATTAGGGCTGATTGCCTCATCATTGTACAGGGAAGACAAGCAGAAAGACCGTGGAGTTCATTTCTCCAGGGTGACTTTTTTTTCTGCCTGACTTCATCCCAGGCACTGATCAATGAATTGATTATGGACTTGATATGAGAGCTGATTGCGAATCTGGCAGATACCGAATACGGCTGCTGACTAGCTGATGTGACAGTCTTTTGAAGTGATGTCTCACCTTGCCCATTATTCACATTTTGTTTGCGCTGCAGAGACAAAATGTTGTAGAGAAAGGTCTTTGAAGGTCAGCTTTTAACACATCTGGTCAGGTTTTTAATTTGAAAGAAATTAGATTTTGCATTACTGCGCACTGTAGCTAAACGCGTTTCGTTGGCGTGTGTTTTGTTGGCTGCGAAGGCTTCTGTCCCTCTTCCTCAGGTTCAGCCTAGATTTCCCCGCAAGGTAGACTGCATACAAACCATGCTTTTCCTCTGGTGTCTGGACACATTCTGCCGCCTGCTGTCAGCACTGAAGAGACCAACTCCCCCCCTTCACCCCCACCCCTCTCTCCCTCTCCTCCCTCCTTCTCCTCACTCCAGTCCCTCCTTCTCCCAATTACCCCCTCTTTTCCCTGGCCTGAGACGGAGGACGTGTGATGACAGAGGTGTCAGCACGGGTCACGGTGATCCTGTCCTGCCGTTCTGTTCCCACTGGGCCCGGGAGTCGATACATTTCCCCCCCCTCCGTTCTCGGTCCCCACCAATCTGCTCTCTGTGCTCTCAGGATCCACATTCCTGCCCATCAAGAGCTCCCAGCGTCCAGCCTTACAGGGGTCTGGTTACACTGGACTATAGTGGGAGAGAAGCCTGTGTGAATGTTTCTCTTTTTAATCCTTCATCTCTTCTTCCAGTCTTCCAGATTAGTCATTGTGTGTGTGTCTCTCTCTTTTTCTACCTGCATATCTGTTCTCCTTTTCTGGCCAGTGTGTATGTGTGTGTCTCGCTGTCTCTGTTTCATTCCTGTCTTCTCAGTCTCCAGGCTATGTCCTCCACATATGTACTGCAGTGTGTGGTCACGGTTCAAAACTACCACCTGCCAGTGGCCAAATAGCAATAATACTTGTCTTTTGAGGGTAAATCGATAAAGGTAATTTGACACATTATTTTATAACTTTTTCACACAATAGCATTTTAATGTTTGTGGTGGTGTATGGCCCTTGCTCTTTGCTTTTTACTAAAATTCGCCCCTGCTGACCTCCTGCATGTATTACAGCATTGGTTTGTAGTACTCACTGGTTTCATCGGCAGATTTTCTAACCACGCAGGGTTTTAAATGTATGCAGAAAAATCATGAAAGCTGTGCATGACTGTTGAAGTAAAACTGTGCAGAAAGTCATCCATCCAGCAATAACTGAATTTTTCTGTTCAGGGTCACAGCTGCTTCAACGAGCCTATCCCAGAATGCACTGGAGGAGATGTACTAGTTGCCAGTCTCTCACAGGGCTCAGACAAACAAATTCACACTCATATTCACACCTACGGGCAATTTAGAGTTTCCAGTTCACCTAACCTGGATGGCTTTGGACAAGCTGTTTGCACAGCGTCCACTGTATGTCTGTGAAACCCTGCGTGAAGCTAACTTCAGGGTGGTCAACAAAAAGAGAGGAGCTTCTCTGAGTCACTCTACTCCCTGTCTGATAAATCCTCTGTATCAAACAGGGTGTTGATTGGCTTCCTGCTTTGCTGGCTCTATAGATGGATGCAGCCACTAAACCCCCAGCATGTAAATCCCCCTGTTTCCTCCGCTGCCTATGAATTTAATTTACTTACAAATAAAGAAAACCTGGGTTTGATTTTTAAAGGCGTCATTTATGGTGATGAACCCAGAGAGAATTATCATCCAGCCAGGCGAATTCCCCCTCTCCTCTATGGAGTGTAGCATGGTTAGCAACTTTACAGTTTCGTTTGCGTCTTTCCGCTCTCATCGACCTTACATGTAGCTGCTATAAGCTAAAATGTCTAAAGACAACGTTAGCGACTAGCTGGTGAAAATAATGCAACATTTAGCAGCTAAAGGGCGAGACACTTCTCTCAGTAGTTAGTAAAAAGCAAAAATAGAGCTGACACTTTGCCACGACATCTTTGTAAGCTGATAATATGTCAATGTTGTGTTTAGGGTTAGCATGTTCTGCCGCCCCCAACTGGACAAACACATGAACTCTCCCTCGTTGTCGTTCACTAATTTGGGTTAAAAAAAAAAAAATGCGTGAAATATATGTAGAGGAAATTTTTACTCACAGCAGCTTGTCATGTTTTACCAAGATGTTGTGAGGAGAACATTGTATCTATATGTCTTAAATTGTATCTATGTATCAAAGTGTAATTATATCCAGTGAGCTAGAGTTGTAATTTTAGCGTACCATTTTTCTAAATTCAGTGATTTTGAACCTCCTAGGTTCAGCAGGAGGCAGTGAACATGTTTTATGCATAGAGAGAGTCGACATGTCTGCAGCTGTCCTAAAGTTTGATTCAACTTCCATTTCTTTCTTTTTTCTTTTTTTTTTTCTCCAATCTTTTCCAATATTACAGCCTTGCACTGAATCCCCTCGCCCAGGGCAACATTAGCGACAGTCTGACAGACGGCATTAAACAAGAAAGCTAAAATCAAATTCTTCCCTTCCCGTGAGTGTTCACTTTGCTAAAGTTCTCATTACCTGAGGGAGACAAGGGCTTGAGAAGTCTCATTTTAGCACGATTTCAGAAGCCAGGTACCCGGACCTTATACCTTTTATATTCAATGTTTCAGATGCAATCTCCTCCACACCCTCTTCTTGTGGTTATGAACTAACCCCCTGCTAAATATGTTGGCTTTTCTCCCTTGGATAATCTCACATCATCACATCAGGCCTGTTGTATTGATTTCTGGGGAAAGTAGTCCTAAATTGCTCTTCCTTTGTCAATCTGAGGCTTGTTACCAGGCAACAGGATGACCCAACTCTCTTAAGCCCCTTCAACCCCACCCCACACCCCCAAACACACACACACACACACACACACACACACACACGCACACACACAAACACACATGCTCAATTACGATCTTGACACAGTGCCAAAAATGCAATCGGAGAGCACCTTACTCCCTCTTAATGTGAGATATGAAACGGTGCTGGTGACAAATATGTTTCAGCACGTGCAAACACCAAATCAATGCTGGAAGGCAAGGCGACTTTTTATTGAATGTCTAAGATTACTAAACTTGAAATTTCTTGCATAAACCCCCCTTTTACTTTGGACGTGTGTTTAAAGGAAAATCTCACTAGGAAAAAAAAAAGAAATCAGCAGTCTGCTGAAGTAGTGGGACTGAAATACTCAAATATGCTCAGTCTCATTATTTTGATTAAATATTTGTTGCAGCAACTTTGTGGCATTTTGATGAATGATGAAAATAATGGGGGATTTTCCAGTCAGAAACAGTGTAGTTTATGTAATAATGTAATAGCATGCATGTGGCACTTGAGGCCATTTGGTTAAATATTGTGTTTCGCATTAAAAGTGATGACTGTCAGGACAAATTCCTGAGAAGAACTCGAGCTGAGATAAATTGTCTCTGGCTTTTTTTGATAGATTGACCAAATATTCAAATATAATTATTCAAATACAATTCTTCATATTAATCACATTTGGACAATGCTCTTCTATTCTCTGCACTAATTCTTCATTTGTCACCGCTCAAACTCCTTCAGTCTAAAGTGGGAACTCATTGGGGTAATTTCTGCCTAATTCAAATATTCAATCTGAAATGCACCAGATAGATGCGCGCGCACACACACACACACACACACACACACACACTGAAGCGGACACACGCATACGTACATTCGCAACCTCAGAAGGGGGGAACAGCGTTGGTTGATTGGGGTGGGGTGGGGGGGATTAAATTGTGGACCACCTGCTTCTGTCACCTGGGACATATTTTACATGATTGAGCCAAATGCTTGAGATTGGATACACATGACAACATTCAGGGAGCTAGGCCGAATAAGAATGTGCAATTTTGGCAAGAAATGTGCACAATATTTGTATCTGTGTGCTCCCTCATGTACTATCGTCCTTTATGCCTCTTACACCAATAAGTTAACAAACAGGCAGCTGACGGACAGGGATTGAGGTTTTAATGAGAAAAAGACAGACAGAAGGGGAAATGAAACACTGGTACCCCGTACAAATTGCTGTAATAACCATATTTACATTAAAGCTTTGTAATAACTTATACAGCATCGCTTTATTGAGGTGGGGAAGAGAAAAAGGAAATAAATGCCTATCTGCAGTGTTTCTGAATTAATATCTCATTACGGTTCCGCATCATCATTTTTTTGGTCTCATTTTAAAAAGGCAGGGGATTACACACTAATTACATTTTGCATGGTGGGGAATGTCTCCGCTGGTGATGAATATGCCTAAAAGTCCAACTGCTCACGGGGAAGTGTTCCTGTTTCACCGAGAGGGAAGGCTGCTCTTTATCAGTCAAGTTGGCATCACAGTAAAGAGGATAATGAATCGGAGTAAGACCTCTTGATTCCAGTCATATCTCTTTATTTGTCAATGTTTCCAGAAGCTTCTTGTTTCTCATTTTGTTGAAAAAAAAAAAAAAAAAACCCTGCCTCCCTAAGACTTGGTGTTGAGGAGCTTATCCTAAGATACACCAGCATGACATTCCCATATCACTGGTTTCCATCATAATTTGGTCCAACTTGAAACAAATTTCCTCTCTGTGTTCATTAAAAAGATTTCTGTATTCATACACATTCACTGACTCCTTCATGTCGCAAGGGCTTTATCTCCTCTTCCCTGCACATATTCAAAACACAAAGCTGAAAAAAAAGAAATCCCTCACCATCACATCTTTCCACTGATGAAATTGGCTTCTTTTAGAAATGATTCCAAATGTGACTGTGACTGTGTCTGTGTATGTATGTATATATATGTGTGTGTGTGTGCGCATGTGTGCGCCTGCATCGCGGGGAGGCTGCAGTGATAGCCTCAGGCTGCACTCCTCTGTATGTATCTGATCCAGGCCTAATGAAGCTGAAAGCCTGGCAGTTGTGAGGAGCATCTGCAGAGCCACAGAGTGATGGGCATCTCATTCTGCTGCCGTGTCCCAGGGGGGGGCCACACACATCTGAGGACCCTGCCTGCTGTTTGCACAGTGACTCGGTGCCCCTGTGTTCCCATGCTGCAGAAGGTCATGCCACATATGCTGTGATTGCCATCTGGAAAGTCTGCTTGACTGCCACAGTGACTTCCCATGCCACCCTGGACTGGTGATATAACTGGCTCAGTCTGACCAAATACATGGCTTAGGAAATTGCCATTTTATTTTTTTTATTTTATTTTTTTTATTTTTTTTTGTTAACATGCATACCTCCACATGAACTCCAATGTGACTGATTTTCGTGGCAAACTGCTACTGTTATGACAGCAGACACATTTTTGTAGAAAAGGGGCATCCTTTTTTAATATCCACTACAGTGGATATTATGTATATAATGTGTATAATGTCTGGAGGGAAGAGTTACAACCTCTTTGAACTGACTGCAAGGGAAATGAACAACAGCATGTACAGTGACTTGAGTCACAATTGTGGTTTTGATGAAGCTGAAGACATGCTTATCCAAGGCTGTCTAATTTTTAATATTCTGATACTGTCGTGATCTCTCTCTCTCTCTCTCTCTCCCTTTTTATTATTATTATTTATTCTTTCATGTTGACACTTCCCAATTTCCACGATCTGGAAATGATTAAATTACAGGCATTAATATGGCAAGTGAGTTCCATGCAACTGGGTCTGTGCCCCTGTACTCCTATACATCTAAATATAGGTTTAATAACAGTGCCTGTTTTTTCATCAGGGGCCTGGAATGCTTACAGTGCAATCTGCAGTTCTCTCTCTCTCTATCTCTCTCTCTCTCTCTCTTTCTCCATCTCTCCCTCTTTCCCTGTGCATATCAACATCAAGATACTTGTCTGAAAAGGGAAAAGAAGTACTGTAGCTCTCTCTCTCGCTCTCTCTGCCTCTGTCTCTCTCCGTAATGAGCAGAGCGCAGAAGAATGAATGTCTGACCATTTCCTTTTCGAGCTACATTAAGCACAGAGCCAGCGGAGATGCTCCTTGGCAGATTTCATAACAGTGGTATAATAAAAAAAAGGGACCTCTAACCAGTGGTGTACTGCGGCGAAGCCATTTAGGCAAAATGACTAACTGATAGGCCTCCTTTCTCTCAGCTTCTCTCTGCTACTCCGCCTCGACTAAAGCTTCATTTCCTGGCAACTCTACACTATTCCCTCTCTTGTTGCTCATCTGCACAGCCGCAGTGATGAAACGCTCATGTTTCCAAATAAGCGAGAGAAAGGACAGACATACTGTGAGACATGAGAGGTCTTCATAGCACTGGCATGTTATTGAATGAAAGACGAACGCTGCCTCAACTAAACCGACAAGGCGTCACACCGGACAAGAGGTGATGCGTTCACTCCATCCTGACGCGCCGAAAACATCTCGCTGTGAATGTTGTGCCAGGAAGCTTCAGCGTCAGTATACCGCTCGCTCAGTTCTCGTGTCAATTAGTTTAGATTACCTCATAGGAAATCAAATTACCGCTGTGATCTGAGGGTATTATTTATCAAAATTTGCACACTTGCAACACAGTGAATTCATAATAGATCTGGTGAAAACTGCCTCGTCTTTTCTTTCAACCGCTATATTCCTGTGGTCTCCCTGCTTAGTGTGCAGACAGCCGGTGGTTCTGTTTGTCTCCGTGCAGCTTGCAGAGAGTTTATTGAATGTGTCTGACCCACTGTCTTTTATGGAACGTCTTCCAGTGGTTCCTAATTACCTTTGGTTTTATGGTCAGACCTGTGTCAGTCCCCCGCTCAATTTGTTCCTGTGAAATATGGCTTGGCCTTGGGTTCAAGTAGGGGAGAAAACACGGCACATTGATTAATCAAGGCATGCAGGTTCAACCTCTGTCCTCAGAGAAGTCAATTCAATGACACGTTTTCACCTGGGGCACATTCCAGCAGTTTGAAGTTGCTTCCTCTCCGTAATTAATTTCCGCACATCTCCCCTTCATCTCCCTCTCTCGTCTTTTTCCTCGAAGTAACTGATTATGTTTAAAAAAAAAAAGAAAAAGAAAAAAAACATTAAAAAGTAAATCATGTAAGCAGACGAACGGTAGCGTAGCGTGTTTTTGCTTGTTATCTGGGAGGCACGGTGCAAAGAGTGTGACCAGGAGAGGACACAAGAAAAGAGATTGGAGACTGGCCCCAGGACTATAGGACAGATGATGTTTCAATGGAGTCTGGAACTGATGCCCTGAAGAGCACAGCGGAGCAGAGCATGTGGTAAACAGACTGTAAACACAATATGTTTTGCTATAGATGTGGAAATTACAGAGCTGGTTGACTTTTACTGTCCGATGCTAACCACAAAACTGCTTTGCGTTTGTTGTTACATACAAGAGTATTTGCCATATTGCTTTATAATTTAAGGAATCCAAACATTCTATTGTTATTTTGAAAAATAGACATTTTACATTCCCCCTCTTTTCATTTTACTTCACAACACTCTCTGTGTGCCTTCTGAGTACGCAGAGTATAATGATCAAGTGAAAATAAAACTGATACGCTCCAAACACCGGCAAACACAACCAAATGAAATAGGGATAGTTGATCAAATTTAGAAGTGAAAACATTTGGGGGAGCAATTTTACTCTGCAAGGTTATCTAAATGCCTTCGATGTCTCCTCAGTTTGGTTTATTAGGGAAGTATCTAGCTTACCATGAGCAGTGAGACAATTACAAAGACAATTTCACGGGGAGGGTTTCTATAATCATCAATGCATGCTGGGAGCCCATATCAGAGTAAGTTTCATTTGGACTGAAGAGAATTCATTTGTAGTTTATAACTCACAATGCAGCCATTAACAACTGCACTCAATCAGAGATTTTGAAAAGTGAGAATGAAAATGTGAAAACAACATGCAAATTAAAGCTTTTGAGCTCAAGTAAATGAGCAACTTAAATGATTTATCCAGTGCGCATTAAGTGCTGCCTTTTAAGTATGCATTGTTGAGTCTCTGGATACAAAAACCCAATTCATAATACTTATTAAATATTTCTTTCAGAACAACCGCGGAGCAGTGTAATTAATGCAAAAACAATAACAAAAATGTTACTTAATCTTATGATCCTAAACTTTACTTGAAGTGAGCACAAGTCTGCATGAACCACGCCTGAACCGACGTTTGTGAAAGTGAGAGAAACTGGAGCCGGTATAGGCACCAGGCCACCTACAGTAATCCCCATTATGCATGCTTACATCAGGCTGCAGTGTTGCTTTGATGAAAACATAACAAGTCATTATGAATGGAAATGAATGTATGTTTGTGGGTTCAAAATAGCACATAATTACACTATTACCCCTGACGATACAGGTATGCCCCCATCTACCACCACAGACATCAAGGTCTCTCCAGCAAATATTTCCTTGAGGTTAGTTTGTAAACAAATTAAATTCATTAAAGGGGGACGACCAACATGCCTTGTGTGTTGCTCGTAGTTTTCATAGGCAATGAATTATCCCCGCCGAGGTAAATATAATGCAATTCAACACGTCACCGGACTTAAAGCGAAGCAGGTGATCTGACATTATGGCTGGATGATGCATAGCGCTGATTATTATTGGTTCAAATTAGAATTTGTTTTCCCTCAGCTTGGAGTTTATTGTGTATATCATTGTGTTAATGATGGTTTATGATGGTTTATGATGAATGAGTTTGTGCCACACCATGATAGACATGGCTATTAAGGCTAAAAGGAGATGGGACCCACACCCACAGGAGCCACAGCAATTAGTTTCAGCCAGATCAGAGGGTGCTGGCATAATGACGTGATCCTGGCAGCTTATTTTATTCCTGATCTCTAATCATGGTTGCCACTGGCATCTTCCTCTGTCCCTTTCTCTCTCTACTTCTCTTCATCTCTCCCTCCTGGTCTAGGGATATGAATTAATGAAATAATAAGACTAATGTGAATGTTGCGGGCCGAGTGACCACTCACACGTGGCTCTCTTGCTTTAGCGAGTACAATTACACAGTAAGTTTGATCAGCGGTGATAGACAAAACAGCAGGGGCTCATAAATATGGATGGAGAGTCTGAGAAAATAAATTAACAGGGCCTGGCCTCTCGGCTGCCCCACTTAGACTGTCAATTACGGACCTGACAGGAGCCTTGTGAAAGAGCCACACAAGGATGGCACACACACACACACACACACACACACACACACACATGCACATGCACGCACACGCACACAGTCATTAAACTGTGCATTTGAGACCATTCTGAAGCCATACAGCAGTCACCTGCTTCATTATCAGCAGACAGAGTTCATGCTTTATGATATGTATCAAGAGCTTACAGTTATTGAGTAGTGTCAGCCGCTGCACACAATCCAATACAGGGGCTGATTCAAGGAAAAAAAAAAAAAGAAGACAAATTCTCATTTTCACATAATGTAAACATTTTTTTTTTTTACTTGAGGCAGGTTTCTTGCTTGTTTCTAGGAATGTGCAAAGACATTTTTTGAGGGGGTCAGGGCCAAAAATGACAAAAACAAAGCAGAACTCCTGCGTCTCAACATTTGTACAGTGAAGAATATCGCACTTTTTTTTGAGCAGGGTCACCGGTTTTCTCTTTTTTTTGTCTTCCTCATTTTAAATGTGACAATAAATTAAATTATGCATGCTGAGAAGATGAACACATTAGAAGAGGGCAAAGAGTGGAAGGACAAACAGGCAGAGATTCAAGACCAATTTGGACCATGTCTGTGCACACATCCTCTGGATCCATGTGCTGAGTGAAAGGGTCAGCCTTGCTGTTTTGACACCAACAAAAAGTCACCCTCTGACCTAAAAAGCTGGCTTCAAGCCAGTTCATTGGGATTTACAGAAACAACTTGCATAAATTGGTACATATCCATGTAATGTGGTGCATTGATGCAAATAAGTTGTTCCTGTTTATTCAAATGAAGTGTGTTGTTCTTTTTGGTTGCTTTGTATCATTTGCTACATTACACAATTGAATTACTGCATCTATAGAACCTTAAGTAACCATAAGAAAATCCATAGGTATAGTACTTGTGAGTACATGTTGGTGGCTTTCATTAGCATTTGTAAGTTTGTCTATATGAAAAGGGTTTGACACAAGAGGAAGGGGTCATGATTGGGGTGGGGGGTGTGTGTGTGTGTGTGTGTAAGGAAGCAGGCAAGCGAGAATGACTTAGAGAGATATTGATTTTTCCTTAAAGACTCTGATGTTACAGAAATATCAGCTGCCATAATAATCTAAAAGCAATAACATTTCTCCTGCCAACTTTCTTTTTTTTTTTAATTTTCTTTTTTTTTTTTTTTTTTTTGGAGCCAGAATGTCTGTGTAGATTATCCTGGGTCTGCACTGATAGGAGCTAGTTGGCGTGGGGTTGGGGGGTGGGGGGTTGTTCAGGCTGAAGCCCATTCTAAAACATTTTTCCGCTTCTGATAGAAAATCCAAGCTCTTGTACACCTCAGGGCTCTGAATTCGATTCTATTGGCAGGTCCAGCTAGGGGGAAAAAAAACACCTTTAGCTACTGCAAATAAGAAAACAATTTGCTTCTAAGCATTTGAATAATGAATCTCACAAGTTACCTTTGAGGAGGTTGGGCTCTGAATAAGCAGTCAAGTGCGTGAACAAACCAGCCACCAGACTATTACACACCATACAAAACAAATGAATATTGCCTCAGTGCAGACAGAATGAAACTTTGATATTTATTTCAAGATTCCTTTGTGGCCATGTGAGTATTGGTAGAAAAAAAAGAAGCTTAAAATCTATTTATAGTATACACATTTACAAGATGATCCGTATTAATGACACAGTGTGTAAAGTGAGTGTCAGGGGAGAGATACAGATAAAATTATAGGAGAAGAGAGGGGAGTTCTTTGTTCTTTGGAAGAGAGTTAAAATTAAGTTTTTTTTTTTGGTTTTTCCAAAATCTCCCTCTCGCCATTACGGGTTCAGCCAGAGAGTATTTCAGAGAGTTGACAGTAGAGATTAACAAAATGCATGAGTTGAGGGAGAGGGAGGGAGGGAGGGAGAGAGAGAGAGAGGAGTGAAAGACCCCACACTAGAATTAAACCACAGACATCACAGTCACACTCTATGCTTCAGATCCAGCCCGACAGGATTCGTATTTAAAACAGCACAGAGTCTAGAGTCCAGTAATACTGGGACAGTGTTTCTTTCCTCAACTTTTTATGAAACAGGGACAGTAAACAGAACAGACGGTATCCGCGCAGCATCAGCCAATCAATCAGACAGCACAGACGGCTCCTCAGGGGAAGCACATTTTTCTCTCAGTTAGCCCGCAGGACCGGTTCTGATAACCAGCACAAACAACTAGCTCAGCCTCCATAGAACATATAATCTGGCAGAGAGATATGGATGCATTATTCTCTCTATATCCTCAATTGTAATTATTATAATGATTTAATAAGACAAGCTAATTTGCTTCGTGGCAAACAAGTCCAATACTATAATTCATGTGAAAGGCAGCAGTGGTGCCGACGCAGGGGGCTCTGGGAAAACAGCACGGGGTTGTCCAGCAAAAAAAAAAAATTACAAAAGTATTACAAACCTTGCCACAGTGACATTTTTTTTTTATTTATGACTTCTTTATACTATAAAAGATAAAATCAAGAGTTTCCTCAGTTATCAGACACATTAAAGATGAAGAAAAAGAACCACAGGGGTCACAGAGCAAAATAAATACTCTATATTACTGAGATCACATACTGGAATCACTTGCAAAGCCCCAAACTTAAACTTCCACCAAAATGTTGTTAGAGGCAGATTCAAACAAGTGCCTCACAGCAAGTAAAATGATTTCATTTCACTCTCGGTGCATCCTGTGATCCGCAGACAGTTCTGTGTTGGTACAAGGTCTTTGTTGTCACCAAGGGGAGAGAGCTCAGCGCCTGCCAGTAGAAATGAAAGCATTAGACATGGATTGAAAAGCTGCAATGCTCTGCCAATTCTCCATGATCATTAACTCATTGACAATTTTGTCAGCAAACTGTGCGTCAGGTTTCCAGGCAATTTCCTTATGAACCATCAAGTTGTTTACCTACTGTGTTCGCTGCTAAAAACTGTTAAAAGGCACTGTGAGGAAAAAAAAAAAAAAACCTTCATGCTTTTACTGGGAGCTGCTCATACCTTTGCACTCATATATTAAACCTGTATTATACAGTGACTTCAGAAAGTAGTTAGACCACTTCACTTTTTGCACAGTTTATTACGTTGTAGATTTAACTTTAAATGGATGAAACCAACATTTCCACACTGAATACCCAATAATGACAAAGTGAAAACAGGTTTTTAGATTTCTTTAGCAAATTTATTAAAAGTCAAAAACTGAAATCTTTGTACACCTTCTGTAATAAAAGTGTGATGAGGCACCAATCAAGGTATAGGTAACAATTTCCGAAGCTTTGATTGTTCCCTGGAGCACAGAGATTTCAATAATTCTGAAATGAAAAAAGTTTGGAAACACCAGGACTGCTCCTGTATTTGGCTGTCCGGCCCACATGAGTAACCGAGCTTGCTCAGGGAGGGGACCAAGATCAGATCAGACAATGAGCCGAAGCGTACAGCCAAGACAAAGCTGGAGTGGCTTCCAGACAAGTCTCTGACTGTTCTTGAGTGACCCAGCCAAAGTCCAGACTTAAGCCCCTAAAACATCTGTGGTGAGACCTGAAGATGGCAGTTCGCAGACGATCTGCCTGGTAAAATGGGATAAACTTTCCAAATCCAGGTGTGCAAAGCTTGTAGAGACTTCCCCAAGAAGACTCAAAGCTGTCATTTCTGCCGAAGGGGCTTCTACAAAGTACTGAATTAGGGGTCTGAATACTGTAGTAAATAAGAGATTTCAGTTTTTGATTTTTTATAAATTTGCATAAATTAATAAAACCATGTTTTCACTTTGCCATTATGAGTTATTCCGTGTAGATTGATGGGCAAAAAAAAAGGCAATTTTATCAATTTAAAATCAAATCTACAACACATTAAAGTGTGCAAAAAGGGACGGGGTCTGAATACTCTCTGAAGACACTGTCTGCTAAGAGTCTTGGAAAGAGATTGCTGAAGTCCATACTGGATACTGAAGACTATTAGTCTGGAAAACGGCAGTGTTGACGGTATTGATTGTGCCACCTAGAATAAGTTGCCATAACGGGATCATATTGATCAGAATCATTGATGGTGTACAGTATGTTTCACTGCCTTGTGGACAAATTCAATTCTATTGATGAAAGCACATTGAGAGGATCAAGTGCATACCTATACCATACTGCATGTAGGAGGACCAGGAGAATGTTATACAGCCAATTAATCAAGTTAAGTTACACCCACAGCAGTCTGCACCGGTTGCACACAAGTGGTGGCTCAGAAAAACTAACATGTTATTGAGGGAAAACACATAAATATGCTATAAATCTACCATAGGTTCCTCCCAAGTCATATATATCGATTTTCAAGACGAGGAATTAAATTCTGTGTCTATACAAAAAGAAACAAAAAATATGCAAATTTTAATATCTACAAAAGCTCCTGTGTGTTTGAATGGATGGGCAGATGGGACAGATTTTAGTAGCTGTAACTAAAGGATAGATTAGTGGTTAATCTTGTTGTAGGGTTTCTTCTTTCCCTCAGAATCATTCCAGGAAACAAGAGCAGATTTGAAATCCATCCAAATCTAATTAAAACACTCAATACAAAGGACTGTGCTTTTTTGACAGTTTGATTGGAGGGATGAGAGGCATGGTGAGGGAGGGCCTACTGTAACCATTTCACAGGAGGCTCCATGCAGTGTTGTTCTTTAGATGGGGCGCCTTTTGTTGTTACTGGAGACAGATAGGCATTCCTGATAAATGTGAAAATGTGTCAAAACTCAGGAGGGGAGCCAGGGAAGTACCAGAGGTAAATTTGGCCTACTTGGGCATCGTTACAGCTATTGTTTGACAGTGAGTCAGTAAGTTCACCCACATTGTACTGTATTTTTGCTGATGTAGTGCCTGCTTAGTAAATTGCTTTACTTCTCTTTTTTATGGTGTTGCTATGCAGTTTCCACTTGTCTAATATTTTCTGAAAAGCAAGTAAAAACTCACTTGTGCTTGGACTGGTTATCTCTGCCAAGGAGGTTGTTTTCACCCGTACATGCAGTACGCAAAAACTACTCAACCGATTTGCACCAAAGTTGGTGGAGGGATGGGGCATGAGCCAGGAAGGAACCCATCACATTTTGGGGCAGATCCAGATTGTTGACTATGAATTAGAATTTTTTTCTCTGAAGTCTGGTGTATGTTGTTTGATAATGGCCTTGGTGGAGTGTCCTTGTAGTTTAAAGATTATTATTATTATTATTATTTTTTTTTTTACATATTTAGGCATCATTTTTACAACCGAAAAAACTCCACAACATCTGGACTAACCGCTGCTCAACTGTAGACTCCTAAATAACAGGGTGTGAAGCCACAAGGCAATATGAGAGAGCAGCTAGCTTCTCATGGACAGGACTTCACATGCTGTCTGACCACAGGCAAAAAAAAAAAAGAGAAATCAATATTTCTTTACAGGCCTGGGAGACTCTGAGGGCTTGCTTAACGCCCTAACAACAGGCTTTAGAGCGCTGTCTGTCCCGTAAACCTATCGGATCTCTGCAATCTGCAACTCTGCCCGGCGACAGGCCCTCCCAGGCCCCTGTTCTCACTTCACTGTCTGGCCCCTGTAGTCCCAGCCCTTGCAGCCCCCTGTCCCAGTCCCTGCAACCTCTCGCTCCCCAGCCTCCACAGCAGCAACAGCAGTGCTGTTAGCATTGTTAATGGCTATTGTTATGAATGAGGACCTCTGCTCCTCTTTCTTCATTGGCAGGCCCGGGGCAGGCAGATGGATAGGCTGCTACTTCTTCTCTGCTATCAGGACAGCCCAGACGCTGGGCCCAGGACTGGCGGAACAAAGTAGGAGGAATGATGCCCCAGTGGGGAGAAAAGGGCGAGAGGGACCAGAAAGGCGGAGAGGAGGGAGAGGAGAAAGGGATGAGGGAGGAGAGTCAAGGGAAGAGGGCGACAGAGAGAGAAAAAAAGCAGAATAGGAGGGGGCAAGAGACAAGGGTGAAGGAGCAAGGGAGCAATAGAAGGGAGCAGGTCTCTCCTCCCCTGAATAAATTTGGAGCTCCATTGTAATGGGTGTAAGAGAGGAGTGTGGCTGCTGTCTGTGGCAGAGGCCTATATTCTCAGCAGCCTGTGGAGAAGAAAAGAGGAGGGGTGAGGGGCACACACTGCCCCGTAACTGGCCCCCTGCCGTACCCCCTCTAACCCACCCACCCCCCTCCCTCCAGCACCCCTGCCTGGTGATGAATGGTGGTACTTGCAGAAAGTGAAGCCTGCTGGTGAGCCTTGGCTCAGGCTGGGAGGCAGGGGGAGACTGCTTGGAAGATCACGGGGACAAACTCAGCAAAAGACTGCCCTTCAGTCGCCCATATACTTCACCAAGATGGCAGCCCCCACTGTTGGCACACAACCACAGAAACAACCACAGGGTGACAGGAAAAAAAAAAAGAAGCGAGAGCCTAAACTCATGCCCAAAGAGAGTCTCTCGCTTTCCATCATGAAGGGATTCTAAATCATAATCAAATCCACTAAGGAACATTTTGGTTTTGTGCATTCTCCAACACTGTGTGAGTGAGGAATCCTGGCAGTGAAAAGCCACAGCACTTGCAATAAATAGCAACTGTTACCATATGACTGTATGTAGTGAATTAGTCCTCCAGTTGACACGGCATGTATAGCCTTCAAATGTTGTATCTAGCGGGACAGTGCTTCTTCACTATTGATCATGATGTCACCTCCATAAATTACTGAGCGTGGCCGGGAATGTCAGCCCAGACATTTGCTATAGCCACAAAAATGGAAAAATACTAATTGCCCACTGAAATAATGAATGTGCTATTTGCTGACTATATCACAAAAGATGCCGTTCTGTAGATATGAGATTTTTTTTTTTTCTTCAGGCACACAAGAAAAAAAACATCCCATGTCAAACAACACTGTTTTCTTACAATCTCTCTAATGAGTGGTGTCTCTGTTCCTCACTGCACACTTCCTCCTCACCCTGCCTCGCTTTCTCTCTCTGTCACACACAGAATAAGAGTGGATCCTGCTCTAAAGCAGACCGAGCTGTGTTATAGAGAGAGAGAGAGAGAGAGACAGAGAGAGAGAGAGAGAGAGACAGAGAGACAGAGAGATGGAGAGAAAAGTAGGAGGAGAGATGGAGAGAGCCTGGGGGCTGGCCTCTGTCCCGGCTCCCCCAGCCTCTCTGGATCCCAGCCATCTGCCACAGCTGCTGCCTGGCTTTAACTGCCACTCTAATTGACAATGAACCCAGAGCCCTGTGATAATTGTGGCTGCTTGGTGACTTGGGCAGGTAATGCCTCCCTTTCAGGATTTATCAGGCCCCATCTGTTCCTCGTAGTGCTATATGTGGCAGAAAAGGCCCCCTACCAACCATCAGCACTCACCACTACTTCATCCCTTTCCTCCTCCTCCTTCAATACACCATCCCCTTTCCTGTCTCTTATACACATCTCCATCCCTTGGTGTGCCCCCAACTTCTCCCCCACCCCTCCACCTCATCCTGCTCAGTCTTCATGTGCGCTGTCATAGCCAACCAATATCCTGCTCCCTAACGGCTCTTCCGCCTCCTCCTCCAGTTGCTGAGCAAATATTGGGCTTTTTTGTGGGGTGGGGGCTGGGTGGGGTGAGGTGCTGCTTATTAGAGAGCAGCTCCACGGCCTAAGGGCGGCCCCACCCACCAGAGGGCACAGCTCTGAGGCTAGGATTGTTTGTTCAATCATTAACTAAAAATAAAAAGCTCCTTGCCTAAAACTCCCCATTTTCCCGTGTTCCGTGGCGTGAGATGATTGTTTTGTGTGGTGTGTCAAGAACAAGTGTGTTGGGGGGGCTATAACCTAACACCCTTGGCAACACCACACTACCCCTGCACTGTTGATTAGATAGTGCCCATCTTTCTCACGTGGTGGGAACAATTGAGATCTCTGCAGTGTTAGCAGGTGTTGTGTCGAACGGTGTTTGATTATTGCTATGCTCAATCTTGATCAAGTCTGCTCACCAGCCTCCCCCCTCCCCTCCCCATGTTCTGAACTGTCACGGTCAGCAACACTGCACATTTAGCATGTCAGAAATTGTAATGCTGATGAATTGACAGATGATTCTCATATCATTCTTTATGTAAATAATTGACAATTCCAATATGGGGCTTATGAATGTGCTCAGTACAAACAAAAAAGTAGAACAACTTCCACGCCTGCAAGTGTAGCACTTTTTCTTCTGTCAGTGAGCAGCTGTTCTTCAGATGAGGATGGAAAATATTATGACAACAGGTTGTCTTCACATCCGCATCAAAAATCAACTTTCAATCCAACATAAGCTAAAAAGATATGGTCCCAGATAGAGTATCGTCCGAAGACGCAGGCAGGAAACACACACCACAACGGGCAGCGGAGGCCGTGCCAAATGCTTTTTTCTATTGCCAGATTAATGTCAGATACTGGCAGATAACTGGAAAATATGTCAGCTTTACTTTCCAGAAATGGACAGATCTTGGCCATGTGCTGCCTAATTGTGGGCAGTGCTTTACCATCTGTTAGGATTAGATATAATTTTCAGACAGAGTGATCAGATATGGTACACATTTGCTATCATTATCCTAAATGGACAACATGTATTTATTTATAGCATTATTTGGTGCTATGTCATTGTTTATAGGTTTGGTACAATATGCACCACTACAGCTCATTTGTGTGAGCCACAGTGTGTATTGTTAGCAAAACAAAACAAAACAAAAAAACACACACACACACACAAGAATGCTTCAGTGGTTTTTGATCAGCACAGAAATCAAGTCATAACTGTTATGGAATTATTTCCCCAATTCACAGTGGGAAACTTGAGGTTTTTTTTTTTTGTTCTTCACTAAATTGTTGTATGTTGCTTAAATTAATGATAATTGTATTTCATGGAATAACACAGATTCTAGCATCCTTCCCTGTTTGTAAACTGCGCATAGAAAACATGTTTTACAAACCATTAAGCTCACAAATTTATTCACACAAATAAAACCAGCCATCTGTAATTTAGCATTATTTCCGTGCATTAGGAACAGAACATTTAACTCAGCCATAATTTTAGGCTTTGAATTAGAGCTTGGATGAGAAGGCACTCTAAACAGGAGTGCTGTGTGGACGCAGGATATCACACAAGAGTGGGAAAATGTCATGTGGAGAGTTTATGAATATGAAACAGGGTTACAATTGTCACACAGAATAGCATTCTGTGTAGCTGACATTCTATCATTTAACTCGGTTGGTTGTAGAGAAATTGATATTTGAATATGGATGTGATATGAAAGCAGCGTTGTAATGCTATGAGTATCCTAGAAGCTGCATATGCGAATGGAAATATCGGTTTCCACTTTTTGCCAAGATTGCGACATGAAATTGCTTCATTCTTTGACATTTACCAAACTATTTGAGACTTGGATCCGATTTACCTGTGCATCTCTTTCTAATACCTCATCAATTCCAGAGCAGATTCCAGGATTTCAAGAGCAAGGACATCTTTAGGCCTTTAAAAGCTACCTGCAAGATTCAGCAGGCATGTGTTACCGAAACAGCAAGATTTCTCTCTCTCTATCACACTTACACACTCACGGACATACACACAGACACTCAAAAATGCATCCTGCTGACAACCCACCACTCCTAATCCCTGCTCATCATGGCTGCCTGAGCCCTCAGGGTTCCAGTCATTTGGTGTGTATCTACCACGGGATACTGATGCTGCTCTGTTGCCTGCTCAGGTGCAGGTGTGTTAGTGTGCAAATGTGTGCATGTGTACCGGTGCAAAATGTGATTGCATGATTTGAAGCACGAATTAACTGAGTAAATACCATACTAACCTTCAGGATGCTCACCTGCAACTTAATCTAACGGTCAACCAAATGGGATTAATGCTTCTTATGGTTAATTGATTTTTAGAATCATCAGTGATTTGAATGGTCTGAGCAACAAGAAACCCACTTCCCATCAGTGCTGTGTGGACTAAATAAACCTCTGACACTGAAGCTAGCAGACAGATACACTGGCTGGAGCCTCTATCATAGAGCAAACGCATGTATCTGTTTAAAAAGAGTTACATATGAGGTTCTAGATGTGTATATTAATTTGCCATTTAAAAGTGCACAAAGTCAGTAGCTAGTTTTTATCATGTTCTGCTGCTGTAAAGGAGCTATTTGTTTTTGCTATCGCTACATAGCCAACGTTAGCATTAACAGAAGTTTACTTACCAGTCTAGAAGAAACGTTGCACGTTCAATCCTTTACTAAGCAAGAGCTGATAAAGCAACCCTTTTGTATTGCTTCTTTTTCTATAACTTATTTCCTTCTACTTAAGTTAGCATGCTATCCGGCTAGCCCAAATCCGGCCAGACCGTCCCGTCATTTTCCGATACTGAGTCATTGTAGTGTCCAGTCTGCACTGAAGAAGTAGCATTGCGCAGATGCAGTATTATAACCTCTTTTCTTGTCTTGGCAAGACTGGTAAGTAAACAGATGTTAATGCTAACGTCATGCGCAGATTTTTAAAACACAGGCCAAAGCAGCTGAGGTGAGGTAGGGTTTATGTCCCTCACCACAACAGCCCTACAGTTTCACACACATATTTAATGTATTTATATGCGTTTCTTTTCAAATTTCACAAAACACATTCTGTAAGGCAAGAGTCCGTATGTTAGCTTTGAGTAAAGGATGCTACATGTTGGATAAGCCTAATTAAACACATGAAAAAAATACTAGCTCTTAGAGCTCTCTGACTCACATTATAAGTGAGGACAAAGGCAATGACATGATCTTAATCAAAATGACAAGAACATTAAAAATGTAGCATTGCTCAACACAGGCAAAGATAAGAATCGATTTGGGCTGCTGATGATGGTTATCACCATTAATTATTGAATTAGTTCTCCATCATCATGTAAGTGCACTGCTGCATCCTTCAGGGAAGGGACAGGAACATGTTTTTCTCTGCTAATGTACAATTTGAGTTCTCCTTTACTATTCTGCATATTGCCCTGGAGCTTAATTCACACTTACAAGTTCAACATGTAAACATAACATACTCATTTTATCTTTATGTCTCAGACTCGCTGTCTGGCTGTGTTGTTTTCTCTCTTCTCATTTGTCTTTATCTCTCTGCAAAATATGCTGGTGGATTGGATGCTAGCAGCATGATAGCACACATCTCCAGCTCTCCCCTGTAATAACTACAGAGTCCTGCATGTTGTGAGCCTGTGATCCTGTGATCCTGTGAGCCTGCGGCCCATCAGAAACACCATGTCCCTCTAGGTGCATTAATCCGACAGGCAGGGCTTTTGCGCTAAGGGCTGAGGCCTAGCTATCTCCCGCCTTGGCCTCCCAGGATGGCCCTGCTTAGGCAGAGGAGCTCCCCACTGACCCCCAGGCTACAGGGGCTCTGAGATTAGCACCGCTCCCCATACTTTGTATCTGTCACAGGCCAGTGCTGTGGGGATGGACGGGCCTGGATTATCACAGGGGAGAGGAGAGCTATTCTACATTTCACACACAGCTAAGAGGGGATTCAGGATTCTGGTCACTGCCTACTGGGACATGGGGTGTAGATGAGAGTTTTGTGAGACGTTGCATGCGTTTGTGTGTGTGTGTGTGTGTGTGTGTGTGTGTGTGTGTGTGTGTGTGTGTGTGTGTGTGTGAATGTGGATCTATCTTTGGATGTTTGAAGTAGAATTAAAATGAAGATTAGAAAGTTAATGCCGTGGTTTGCGATGTATGCTGCATGGACAACATGATCATAACTCACGAGGAGAGATGAAACCCAGGTGCACATGTGGCTTTTTGGTGATTAAATAACATCTTCACACAATATGAAAATGTTGGTTTTGTAAACTCTATATAATAGAGTCCATGGTCATTACGACATGCTATCTAATAACTTCGTAAGTGCTGTAAAGCAAAATGTACTTTCTGAATTGCGTTACACCGGATTTTGTGCATTGAAATCTTGAGTGCTTGTCCTCCTGCAGTGAGACACAATGGGTGAATAATCCAGCAGCAAACATAATGCTAATCAGATACTCAATCACCCTAAACGATAAACAGCAGACACTAAATATGAAGATGACTGTATAGTTCACATGAATAGTAACCCTGCAGGTTCCAGGTGTCATTGATAGCAGAGCATTGTGAAAGGCCATTACCATATGTTTTAGCTATTGTCATTAGCCTGCTATTTGTCGGTCAAGGGACCCTGACACAGAGAGAGGGAGAGCTCATTTATCATAAACATACAACAGTGATTCAGGCACTCACAAAGAAACCGCGCATCTCTGCATTAATATTCATTGCTTCATTGGGATTGTTCTGTTATCAACAATAGTTTTCTCTTGCTTCTTATTTCTCTCAGTTTCACTTCAAGAACTCTTACTTGCTCACGGCTTTTCCCTGTAATTTTTCTATTAGGGGTAGTCTTTTTTTTTTTTCTATTTAGTGTCATTCTTCTCCACTTTGTGTAATGGTGCCAAGGTTAAAAGCCTTAGTAATAGTGCTTACCTTGCATATTCCCAAATTCCCAGGCTCTCCCACCCATTTAAGCTTCAGTCGTACTCACAGTCCTTAACATTTCAAGCTATTGCATTCACACAAAGACTTAAAAGCATTTGTCTAAGTCGGTCTGAGCAACTGTCACAAATAGAAGGACAGAGAGAGAGATAGAACTACCTTTCAGGCGACTTGGCTTAGCTTCACTAAATGGCTTCTGACAGCCAGATTCATCAGTGGCTCATCTGTGCTGTTTACACTGTTTAATTGTTTGACAGTTCCTGTTTATGCTGTGTCACTTCCAATCCTTTCTGCCTCCATTAAACAGCGTAGCTTTCCTTCAATAAATGAGCAGCGCTTGGAATTTGCCAGTAACCGCACCGCTGGATGTGATCAAACAAAATGTGGCTGTCCAGCTTCCTGCAGGCATCACTCTCATGTCCTGGATCAGAGACGAGGTCAGTCAACTCTTAGGGCACTGTGTGTGCGGAGGGTGTGCATGTGCGCGAGTGTGGGTGCGCATGTGTGTGAGTGTGTGTGACCCATTCAGCCAGCAGGTTTTTACCAGACATCTCAAAGTGGGAGGCCTGATCGAGAATCAGTTGAACCTTTGAAGTCTGTTATAAATAAGATGGTTAAGGGGACCTGCATGGGCAGTGATCCTGGATCGCTACTCTTAAGAAGCTTGATATATATGGGCCATTGACTTAAGATGACTTATTAGCACACACACGCTGCAGGTAATGGAAGCGTAGTTATACAAGCTTGCACTTTGCATGCCATGACTATTCAACCTTCAACAACTCCTATATAACTGAGAACAGTGGGCTCAGGGGAGAGAACGAGTGAGCGAGGCTGAGGGAGAGAGAGAGAGAGAGAGCGAGCAAAACAGACAGCCAGAGGGTGGAAAGAGAGTTGGTGGAGAGAGTCAGAGACAGAGAGGGAGATAGAGAGAGAGAGTACGCTCTTGCAAAGATGAAAGACAATGCAATCAATAAGATATATAAGATAACAAATAATGCCCTGGGTATCTCATTAATCGTAACATAAGCTTATTATGCTGAGCACAGGTTTATAAAGCTGGGTCACTTTGGCTCTCTTTATTGAAAAATCAGCAAAGGTGAGAGGAGGTAAGACACTATTGAGACTAAAACTTGCGGTGGCTTCAGCAAAATGTGTGACAGAAGGTCACCCGCTCACTAACAGAGTGAGGAGCCTGTTGTTTGCTGTTGCACATGTGGGGCTGTTTTGTTTTTGTTTTTTGTTTTTTCAGAGAGCAGCCAGGGAGAGCATTTTAAGATGGCATTTTTAATTTCAGTACATGCTTCACTCCATGTTTAAATGCTAATCGCTCGCGCTTTCATTGTACATTTAAAACCATGCAAACTACCCAGAAGAATACACGTAAGCTGTGAAAACAATCTGTTGTTCCATATCAGGTCGTATGGTGGTTCTGTGAGTTGTGGTGTGTTATTGTAGACACTGTGATGACATTGGACCCTCCGTCATTCTTCCCTTCATGCGTAAGAGGAAGAAAATGATAGCTTATCCCTCGATGCCCTTGAAGGCAAGGTGTCTCTGCATAGTATATCCATCACAATCAACACCAGATCATTTATATTAAATGCCTTCTTTTTTTTTTTCTTTTTTTTTTTTTTTTTAAAGCTACACCCTGTAATGTGTTGCTGCGAATGGAGGGTGAATTTAAACAGAGCAATAAACAGTGATCGTCGCACACAACTTGTCCTTTTAATTTACAGCCTGGAGCTGGGCGCTGGGCTAAGGAGAGAGGAAGGTTGGGAGTCCAGATGCATAATGACCTAAACATTTCCACCTGATCTCTATTCTCTAGGTGCCATGGCTTTCTGCCATGAAGGTGCATAAAATCCATTATCAGGGACCGCGGTTTACAAAGAGTAATATTGTAATTTCCATAAATGCAATGTCTGTTGGTTTTACCATTAATCTTGATGACATTTTAGCATGATAATTTATTTATATATATGTATACACATTTTAATAGCAAATTAATAAAATGAACTGTTATTATCATAAAATATGGCTTGTAGTTGTGACTGGGATTACATTCCCTTGGTGGCTGGGTCAACACCTAGTTTAATCCTCATTTTAAATCGGCTAAGTGTGCTGTCAACTTGCAAACACTGTGGCCCGAAAGCACTCTGCTCATCACATGCACTGTAGCCTGTATTTCTGCCTGATCTGAACAGGAATCAGTCCTATTTCTTTCTACTGTGCTGTGGTTTATTATGTGACTATTTTTGTATATATATATATCTATATATCTTCTTTTTTTTTTTTCATTCGTCTCATCCAAATGTATCATAATCCTTGCAAGTGGGTATAAATAGCGCAGGACAGACTGTGTGAGCAATCATGAATCATCAAGATGACCACAGGGATAAAGTCCTAAATTTAGAGAAACTCCTGTCGAGGTGGGGGAAAAAATCGCATGCCCGTGACGTAGCTACATTACAAAGCGTTTCATGACTTGGATTAAACACATTCCACAATTACCAAGCACATTCTGCATGTGAGCCTGGAACGCAGCTTAGTGACTACAGGCATGACATCACCTTGTAGAGTAATGCTGATTCAAACACATTCTATTGCAATTGTCTTTCAACACAAATCAGTAAATCTCCACAAATGTCACCCAGTGCAGTGTGCCAAATGGCTTTCCCCCTCACATTAGTCTAACTGCAGACAGAGAGAAATGTTACCTTCATCAGACACTGATCATTGAGTTCCACAACATTGCCCCAAAATGTATATGTGCATGTATATATATGAAACCTTTTTCATGAATTGGAAATTTTCCATCGCTGAATTTTCGTATGACTAATGACGTATTGTTTTCTGACTTACAAAGACGGATACGGTGTGAGCAATGCCACCGCATAAATAGGTGAGCCAGACGTGGTTCATTAATAAACTAACTCTCGCATTTTTCTTTTTTGCATGTGATGGGTTGCTGTTGGTTTTATCATGGGATTTGCTGCTTGAACTAGCAAATAGCAAGCGCTGTTATAGCTTCAGACTGCTCTGTAATTGATTGAGACCCAGGGCCTGTCGTTGGTGGATGGCAGCAGACATGAGCTGTATGCAGGATAAAGCGAGGGCTGCTGGCTTTGACCCGAGGCCCTGGTAAATTGCGGCTCACCTATAAAAATTTCCATGGATGATTAATACAGGAATCATGTCAGCTTATTAGGGCTCAATTCAGCAGCCAGTGGAGGGGTGTGAGCTTGCATGTTAAGAGCAACCCAAAATAGGACAGCCCAGAATAGGTGGGGAAGTCTGGCTTGTATATGACATATGCGTGCACACACACGCACACACACACACACACACAAACACACACACACACACAGGCACACACAACGCATGGAACCAATCTGAATCTGGTCCACCCTACCATACCATTTCACTGAGCAGTGAAATGCTTGAATGAAGATGGATAGGATTTCCTGGAATGTAATCCAAAGGAGGCTGCTGGTCATTGCCGGACCCCATCTTGGTTTCCGCGCATGCTGTCACTTACTCACTCAGCCAGCTAGTGGTCGACCTAAATGTGATGGGCTTTACGTGCCCTTGATTCCCCTTACAAAAGGAAATTACCAGGGATCCTGCATATGAGCCAGGCATTCGTGGTCATGTCTTGCAGATGTCCAAAGTCAAGGTCTCGGTCACTTTGGCCTCCTGCCTGTCCCCTTCCCCAACTCGACTGATCAATATGTCATAGAGCGCAGCCCAATCAAAGTGAAATACTCAGGACACACCTCCTAATAACATATTTGCAGCCATAAATGTAAAGATTAACGATAACAAATGACCAAGTCAGCCTTATGTATGCCCTGACACTCTCTCAATGCATGAAATTTCAGGCTAGCCGCTGCTTGTCTTCAGGTTCATTACCTCCACATGGAGGCATGGGGGGGGAGGTTTCAATCATACCACCCCAAAATATAACCCCCATCCAGCCTCTAAGCAGACACACATACACACACACAGGCTAACACACCTCCTCCTCTCATAATGAAAACATAGGTTAGGCGCACATTAATCAATGCAGACACCAAGTTCTATGAAATCTAAATGGGGTAAACATCCCCTGAGCATTCATTACAATTTTGTGTCAGGCTACTGGAATGAAATAAAAAATAGAAGAAAAAATACATTAGTATATTGATTCTAATACTGTTTTTTATCAGCACATAACAAATGGGTTGCATGCAACACCTTGTGATCCCCTGCATTATAAAAGATACTCATGGCTTTAGAGTTACACCCTCACAAGAAGATTTAGAAGTGAAATAGGCCATTTAGTATAAGTCTATGAATGCAAATTGTGACAAAGCGAAGATATAATGTGAATGTATAGGTTACAACCGGATCGTAAATATTGACACAGTAAAGTGTAATACGTGTTGAAATGGAGCCTTGTAAAAGCAGGGGTCGTGACCCTGATTGTAAAAGGAAAATAAGACTACAAAAGAGCAGATTCCTGCTCATAATAAATGTTACTGCGGATCTCCTTTACGTTTCAGAATAATCACCCATTTTCAGTCATAACTGTCCAGTTCTTCAACTATTTACTTTATGTTAAAGCTTACTATCTCAAATCTCTCACCCCCTTTAAAGATACTCTCTTCTCCTGACTGTTGCTATAGAGCAGCCATAGCATGACATGTAGATATTAGAAATGCAAGACCCGGGGGTGGTGGGGACTGACATGCAGAGGCTCAGTGCTGTTGCCCTACAACTGAAGAGCCCTTACTCAAATGAGAGGGCTGGTCTGCACGGCTTCCACAGCCCTCTGTGGGCCTCAGCAGGCCAGGAGCTGGATGAGAGCATGCTATGATGTATCCACACGCTCTGGGGGTTGTGAACATCTGGGGTCTGAAAACAATCCTGACTCATCTTGTCTTAAAGGAGAAAAAACTGTTGCCGATTTAAAAGGGTATTGTGTGTGTGTGTGTGTGCGTGCGTGCGTGCGTGCGTGCGTGCGTGCGTGCGTGCGTGCGTGCGTGCGTGCGTGCGTGCGTGTGTGTCTGTCTGTCTGTCTGTCTGTCTGTCTGTCTGTCTGTCTGTCTGTGTGTGTCAGACCATTTCTGTTGTGTTTGTGCAGTGGACTACACACAGATGACACTGGTAAAGGACTAACATTATACTTGGCGAGCACATGTCGCACGCATGTGGAATTTCACGTCAACTGTCGCCGATCTTCATGTAGCCTTGAATTTGAATGCAAATCTCGTATTTTCCCGCACGACACTGGTAATTCTGCTCTGTTGACATTATCACAAATATGGTCACATCACAGAGAAGAGATTCAGACCAATAAATAAACATCAGTCAAGACACAGATTAAGCAGTTATCATCGCTGCCTGCAGCCATCATGAGCCTATGTGAGAGACGGTACCAGTTGCCCTTTACTGTGGTGCAAATTACATGCAGAAGTGGCATGTCAGACATGTGTGACTGTTGGCCTATGAATACATAGGCAGTAATCAACATTGTTTAAAATGCTCATTTGCATATGCATGCATCATTAATTCTATGCAAATGAGGCAGTGGGGACTGCACTAGCGTGACTCTCCTTGTAACCCAATAGTATAGCTGTCAGAGGAAGGTTACAAAGAGAGGCAAAGTCATTAGTTTGTAACAGTCCTTCCATATAGATTCAGTCCTCCTCTTGATGATTAATGAATAAGATGTGCAAAAGTAACTTTTGTCAGTATGCTCTGTTGTATGCTTCTCTATGTCACAATGGTGCACACGCATTGATACACATAACAAGGTGCCTGTGGAGAATTAACAATAGGATGCTGTCGTTTGGCATTTCTGCCATAAATGCATATTATACATTATGAAGGAACACAGGGTTTATCCCTCAGTCCATGGTAATGTTTCTTTTTTTTTCAATTGTGCATGCACCACACTAGTAAAGAAGCATAATTTATAAGTGATTATTTATTTTTCCTTGCGTGATCCAGAGTGAACATCCTGGGTCGACCTGTTTTGCATTAGACTGTGATTTTAATCACGACGCGCTATAGTGGACATTAGTATTGCTATCTATTCTGTCTCATTTTTGTGTAGCCACAATCATGAAGGAGGAGGCTCTGCACACATTCGCAGTGGACTGAAATGCCACTGACATACTTTCAAGAAGAAACTGAAATAAGTAAGTAAGTAAGTACGTCCTATATGTTCCACATCAGGTTCAGATTGAGGCCAAAATGTTCTCATACTTAGTAAAACAATATAACAATGATACTCTCCATGAACTTGATATGTATAATGCAGGAGAGATGTTCTAATAACAAAAAATACAGCATCAATAATGTATTGTGAGAATGGACTCACGCAAAGTGCTCTCACACCTACTCCACCACTGATTCCACTGTCTCCTTTCTGCTCTGTAATGAATCA
>NW_019525493.1:531402-541402 GCF_002814215.2 Seriola lalandi dorsalis
GGGGGTGGCGTGGAGAGGGTGAGGGGCTTCCTCAGCAAATATAGATGAGAATGACACCTTCTGGAGTTGGAGAAGTTGAAGAGGCTTCTAATAATGCCGCTCCCCTCCCTTTCCCTTCGCCATGTATCCCTTAGCTGATGCGTCGCTTCCGGAGGGGCCTAAGAAGACACATGATGACAGCCATGCTCAGAGGAAGATGGTAACAAGATGTGATGCATAACACATGAGAGAGGCTGGGGTGTCATTACAGAGGGATGAGCAGGCTTCATCAAGCACATCACAAATACATTTTAGATGACACCTCCACTTGTGATGCGCTTACTTCAGAGAAAATAACATTTATTACCCTGTTATGTTTATTGGAAATATGCAGATATATTAGACAGCTGCAGAGGGCCCGGGGTGTAGATGAATTACTGAATTCCCATTTGTTTTACATAAACTTTTACTTTAAAATACTTTTTCTTTGTTTCTTTTTTATTTTTCTCCACAGAATATGGGATATTAGTATTCTGATGCTGATAGACTGTCCCTTTTCACTGCTGTGCTCAGAATAAATTTGATATGCCTGAGTGCCTCCAGTAGACTTTGTTTTGCTTCCAAAAAGCGGTTGTTATAGACTCAATAAACATCCAAGCCTCACATTCCATTGAGAGAGCATCCCAAAAACTGTCATGATTGCTTTGGAAGAGAGCCTATGAAAAGTTATGCAAATTAGCCATTTAGCAGAATGCTCCTCCCAGAGACATAAGGTTGCGGCCAAAACACTAAATCCTTGCAAAGTCAATGTGAATCATATGTTTATGATTTTTTTTTTTTTATGCTTGGTAGTTTTCTTTCTTTAATTGCTGGCGGACTTCATTTAAAAGTTTTTTCAGGGCTTTTTCAGGACGCCAATAAAAGTATTGGCGATCAGTTACACCTTCAAAGAATGGCATTGGGCAAAATTTGCTTAGTAAAGCATCTACTACATTATACAATACATTTGTATCATTTTTAGTTTTTAGTTTAAAAAAAATTGTTGTTTGCTCAACTGAATGTCTAGAATTTTATTGTTTATTATTTAGCTGGTGACTTTACTAAATCCATATTTTCCACAAACAAACTCACTCTTTTAAAATCCCATAGACCTGTGCATCTACAATCTACAACATTTGCTTGGGAAGAACCTATTTTTGTATTTCCTGTATTCCAGCCCCAGTATTCCCATGCTGAAATCTTCAGGGCTTCCCAGTAGTCTGCAGGGATGATGCAGGGAAACAGAGGAGAGGAACAGAAATCTGCTGAGCTATTAAAAGTTCTTATAGAGAGTGAGGGGGGAGGGGAGGGGAGCAATACTGGTTTCCCCCTGCTCGCCTGTTAGCTAATAAAAATGCTTACATACAATGAGAGAAATACACAAGAGCAGTCAATATTTTATGTAATAGCTCAGGCTGGGCCTGCAGTAGTGAGGGGGGAGAAGCCAGGGAGGAGATGAAAAATAGATTGCATTAATCCAGTGCAGTGATTTACAACAATTATGTCATCCATCTGATAGACAGACAGAGGGAGAGAGAACAAAAAAATTTAGGCTTTCACATCTGTTTATGTGGTCATGAGTAAGAAAGCAAGACTCGCCACCCAGATCCTCAGGCTCGCCCCCACCCCTCCCCAAAAACAAAAATTGGAGAAAAAAAATGAGGAGGAGGGGTCTAGTTCTAGTGAGAGGGAGATAGACTGAGAAAGTGCCACCTAATGTAAATTCAGCAAGCCCTGCTTCAGCCTTTACCCAAGCCCCCTTCCCATGTCGCAGTGCTGAAGGTTCGTGGTGCGCTACCACACTCCGCACCATGTCACCATCCACATTCTCCTTCTCTGCTCAATGTTCCATGACAACAAGGTGAGACGGACAGCAGAGGTTAGGCTGAACAGCTGCTTCCTGGGTTGGAAATTCCAGGCATTGAGGGCCATCTGTCTATATGTTCACTGATGTATATGGGAGCCATCTATCAGGCTGCTAGCCCTGCAGCTGCTGGGGCCGTCACAGCCCAGTCTGCCACCCGCCTGCCTGCCTGCCTGCCTGCTTGCCTGGCTGGCTGGCTGGCTTCTCCCAGCCTCAACCCCAATACAATGAGAGCTCCTTCTTCACTTTGTGTCACACAGAATGGGCTGATTTGATTAAGTCCTGGGCTCTCATTATGTTAGGTAGGGGTGTAGAATTTCAATGATAATCCATAATGCATGACCGGGGGTTTTGTTGCCATGGTGACATAAATTCAAGGTTACCAGCTCAGACGCATAATTGGGTGCGCATTGAGCGCTGAAGAGGTGCTGTTAAAATTCCCCTCATGAAAGTGGAGCATCAATCATGCTGTCGTAGATTGCAAAGTACTCATAATCAGATGAAATGCTTGGCAGAGAGAAAACGTCACAACAGGACAGCGCTTCCTACTCTTTGAAAACTAATCTAACATTTGAGAATGGACTGTAAAACAGCTTAATATATTTTTATTTTTGTTTTCTTTCTGTCTCCCCCCCCCCTTCACTCTTTAGAACCTCCTCTTAGGCTTTTTCAGGCTTTTCTTTTTTTTTTTTTTGTACAGTAAGTTGGTCTCAGTTCATTTGGCCCTTATCTTGCTCTCCCAGGCAGGAATATACCCCCAGTCTGTACAGCTCCCCCCAAATGATGGAAATCAATTCTCACAAGAGATCAGGACCTCTTTGACAAGCAGAGCCTCCAGCTTGAGGCTCATCAGACCCATTTGAACGGCAGACAAAAGCAAAAGATTTCTGCCCCTTGTGCCTTCTCCTGAAATCCCATTGAAAATCTGCTCATGCCTTCTCCAATCTGCACCACAGTTCTTTTATTGATGCTTTTTTTTTTTTTTCTTTTTTTTTTGGGAGGGGGATCGACAAGGGGATGTGCTCGCTTGGAGGCGTGTGCGGGACGGGAATGGTGTCGGTCCCCTGGATAAAACCTTCTCTTTTTTCCTCTCCCTCCTCCCCTTTTACTTCTACTTATGGCATCACTAACAAGAAAAAATCGAAGAACTGATGATTAGCTTGAAGCTACTTGTTAGTTGGGGAAAGTTTTTTTTTTTTTTTTTTTTTTAAACCAGTGGAAAGATTGTCAGGAATAGAACTAAAAGCATGAAGTTTTGTAGGTCAGGTTATTGTAGAATTCAGTGTGTACTAACGATGGCTGTCTACCATGTCTGTCTGTAAGCTGGCAGGTTGTACTATTTCAATCACACGAGCTCTAACCTGAAATATCGCCCGTCCATCAATACAGCACCACTGTAATTCTCCTATGGTTAATAACCATAAATCAAATGAGATTCATAAACCATTAAGATGGTGCTTATTATCTCTTACACTAGGTAGTTCAGATATTCATAGCCTGGAGGTATGCGCCTTCAAACCAATAATCTGCTCTATCTATGCAATATTTCCCTCTTTTTATCACATGAATTATGCTTTGTGTCATAATTTACTAGAACATTTCTCATCACGAGAGTCATACGCTGCACTGAATTCATTTCCACTGCTTGTACACCATACCACCAAGCGCCACCTCGACCCTATTCCGGAGCCCACTACCCTCGGTGACAGGCAGAGTTACAAGGTCAAACATCAGTTGCAGGAAGCAGTTCACAGAATACAGCGAGGATCATCGTTTTGGAGCAGCAAGGCGCAGTGCCTATCTTTAGGACAGGTACATGAAAAATTGATGCAGTTTACTTTAACTCAAGTGAAAGTCTACTCTTTTTAAAAGGAGGCAACAAACATATAAAGGAGTTTCAGCAGTGCTCAAGCATCAAATTAAGGCCCTACAAGAAGACATCCGTGTATGCCAGTCATGGCTCACCTTCAAAGGCCCCTGTGTACAACTATAGACGCCATTTTGTTTCAGACTACAAAGGAAAACAGGTTATTAAGAGGAAGGCTCTAAAAAATGGAGAGACAGACTTTCCTTTTCAAGTCCAATTTTCCCCTGCTACTGTATTTGCCACCTATCATTCCGATGAGCGCGCTGCTTTAAAGCGACTCAACAGGGTTCCTGCTGAAGATCTGAATCAAGTTTTTAATGAGCCCCGTCATTCTCGCAACTGCTGTCACAGGTGTGAATCTGCTGATGCCGAAGCTCTGTGGGGCGGCCTTACCCAGTCAATTAAGGAGTATAAGGTATTCACACAAAACAAACACCATATAGCCACGCGCTGTGTGTTGCTTTGTTTTCCCACTGTCACTCTCTTCTGTCTTGAAATCAGTGGTTTGCGGATGACGACACCGAGGCCTCTCACCCAAACGCATCAGATGGATATGACTTTAATTTCTTTACTTGTCGCTGCCATGAACTGGAACAGCGGAATTCACTTGGATTTCCAGCTGTTCAATGGCCCCTGCTTCACATCTCCCCGATGATGCCTAAATGAATTCCTTACGAGTGCATTTGCAACTTTATCATAACTTTAAATTTAATCTTTTACAATAAGTTGTTTGTCTTTGGGATTTGGGTTTTTTTTTTTTTTTAGCAGTCGAGGGATCCCTCCACTGTGTGTGTGTGTGTGTGTGTGTGTGTGTGTGCGAGCGAGAGAGAGAGAGGGTGTGTGAGAGAGGAAGGAAGCCTGTAATTCCCTGTCCTCCACATGAACCCTTGATACTGTCCCATATGTTATATTCACCCATTTCACTAGTCAAGGGGCTGATGTGTGGCTTGTATGGAGAACAAACATGTGTTCCAAATGTGTGTCAGTAATGCTACGCAGTGACCTGACCCCAACGTGTATTTATGTGCGTGCGCTGCGCCATGTTTTATTCTGAATATAAGCAATATGTAACTAGATTGACACTGCTTAGAGGACTCAAGGTTACCCATGCAGAAACAAAATAAACCAATAGAAGTGTAGTTGTAGAATTAGAAGCGAGGGAGGAAGGAAGCAGAAAGAGCGAAAAGGGGAGTGAGGGGAGGGCGAGCGAGGGAACAGAAGGAATGTATTGGTCAAGCACACAGAGTGTCAACAAAGCGGTGTAAAGACTTGTCACTCTTGGTCACTGCGCTCACTGCTCGGCGACTGGAGAGGAATGCGCTGGTCATTCACGCCCCAGAATAGGCAGTGCTCCTTTGCCCCTTCCTCCCTGTGCGCCACCATTGTATCAGCAAGAACATTGTTCAGGAGATTCCTTTGTCCCTTTAGATTTTTGGAGGTCCCTTTTCAGGACATCCACCGAGACCCCCTGTGCAGTCAGGCCATAGCTGCTCCCCAAACAGCTGTCTGGGATCAAGCTGAAGTCACTCTAAGCTGGCTCCCATTTGAGCGAATGCATTACAGATGTTTATCCTTCAGAATTAGACTGCTGGCTGGCTAGCTGTAGGGAGGATGATAATGCAGACTACTATCTGGCCGACCTGGTGCGGTTATGTATTTCTGTATTGGGGTCTTAAACCAAGCTGACCCCGAGTAAAGATTTCTCTGTTCAGCCCCTTTCCAATGTGATTGAATTCAGTCCGAGCTTAGGGGCCATAATAAGCCCTTTCCAATGCTCCACCGAGCAGATCTCCAATGCACAAACTGTGGCCTCCCCCATTGTAATGTTTACAAGGTCAAGGTTGCAGGGTCAGTGTTTCTGGCTTAGTTAAATTGGCATGCTCTTTTTTTGGTAATGGATTACTGACTTGGTGATGGCTTGATGCTTAGTGTCACTTTTATCAAGGGCAGGAGAATAATATAGGGACAAGCTGAGGATTTAAGGCCAAACGCAGACAATTGAAGCATCTCAATAGATATCGAACACACAGTGGTGGGGATTTGCATAACCTGGTCGGAGGCAGATAGGATATAAAAACACTCTCTTGGACCTGACAGTCTGAAGGATCATTTGAGTGATTTATGCAGGAAATTGTATTTGCGAAGCAAGGGAGATAATTTAATAAAGCAAGGCCTGGCCTAGTCCTCAAGAACAGGGGGCTCTTTGCTGAAAAATGATACAGCCTCCTGTCTGAGGGGATGGCAGATAACGAAGGCCAATATTTACTGTGGATTTGTGCTCCTTCTATTTCCTGTCTTAGTCTTACTATTATCTTGCGTAGTTTCCTGAAATGAGCAAACATATTATATGCATACATATAAATGTTTAATATATGCAAATGTAACCTGTTTCATTTCCTTTATGCAAATGTTGTATCATTATTATTAACAAAACTGACGAGAATATCAGTGAATCACAAGGCGGCTTTAAGTACAGTGGTGAATAATCACACTATTACAGAGAGGAAAGAAAGCACGAAGAATCCAGATAAGTTCATGTATGTCAGGCTCATAACATCAATCCTTAACAGATAATTAGGTCTTTTATTTAAAACGCTTCTTTTTAGAATGGCGTTGCAAGGGATGTGTCTTCCAAACACATTGAAAAGACAACAGTCACATCATGGAGGATGAGAGGAAGTGTGCGAGCGTCGCTGACCTCTGCTCAGACTGCAGAATGAAAATGGATGAAATGGATGGCGCCTGTAGTGGAGTCCTGAGTGCTTTGAGACCTTGTCTTTATTGCATGTAAACAAGTGTGAAGAGCCATATAAATATATGTCCTCAGTCCAATAACTGATATATTTTCACTAAGTACACTGCTTCACCTCATTAGTGTGCAGCTGAGCTGTGGCCTTGCATTTGCATCAACCCACTACATGCGTCTTTGCGTGTATTCGTACATATAGGGCCCTTCCTGATATTGTAAGTATGGAGAGCGAGTTGGTCCCAGTTAATGTTGCATGTCAGTAGAGTGAGGGTCTCTCTTTCTCTCCTTCTGCAGTAGGTCTGTTAATGTTTAGAGTCAGGAGGCCCAGGGGACTCTAAATCCCTCGGACACAAAGAGCCTCTGTGTGCTGGCGAGGTCACATCTGCCCAATGACTCTGTGTGCATATAGGGAGCACTCTATAGGCCATCAGAGGGGCCTGCTGCAACTGCCCCACTTCCATAATACTACTCTGTGTGCACTACGCTGGCCAGTGGGCTTGATAGAGCTTGACATTTCACCACACGAACATTAAACTCGCTGTCACGTCACCCCATTTTCCACAAGATGCTAGGAGAAATGTAACGTCATAAAACGCCAAGCGTCTGAAGTACACAAGGGTAATGAAGCACTGGGATAAAAACTGGGATAAAATTAGTGTTTTGGCCGTAATGTTGCACTGATACCACTGACAGTAAAGGATCCCACCATTACAATGTCATTGCTGGCATTAAAGAGTGTCCACAGACGATTATCTTAATGAAAAGAATTTCATTTCAACCCCACTTTATTGGTCTTATCACTTCCTGAAAGGCACTCCACCTATTTAAATCTGACATACAGCGTGATGACGAGGAGAATGGTGCACATTTGGTTTGACATTATGCCTTTCAATAACAGATGTTTACTCAGTGGCTCACATTTGGGAGTCCTCTCTTTAATGATGGTTCATAAAGGTGAAATGAAAGCTGTAGTAATCCTTGATTCAATGTCGTTTTTTATTGAGATTAAAAAAGAAAAAAGGAGAAAAACACATTAGGACTCGTTCTTGTTTATCAGGTCTCCTCACCCCGCGCAGGAATATTAACACACCTTTTGAAGTGATTAGCATTGCTATTGACATGGTAAACAGTGATTAAAAATATATGCCTCTAAATGGACCCCGGCTTTGCCAATCAGATAGTGTGCAGGCTAGTCAGTGGTGCAATAAATCATTAGGTCTGGCCAGTGGAAACCAGGGCTATCCACCGAATCTGGGGTTGACTCGATATGGAGATATCAATGAAAGCCTTTGTTTTGTCCACCGCAGCAAATTAGACACGCCAGTGTGCTCGGTTAATGTACACACTGCAATCATCCCTGACCTATACAGGCTGAATTTAGCACTTGGGATTTCTCATAAAGCAGAAGTTTCATTCCGGTTGGCTACACAGAGTGAATGTGGCCCAGATGATAGGATAGTTAGAGAGGCCATCCACTGGAATGAAAATAATCCGTTAAATGAGACGGCAGTGTTGTCATACAGCTAATGAAACGACACAGTCAGAGTTCAGCACATTTAGAGTGAACCGGCCTGTATTTAACCAGCTGTAAACATTGCTCAGAAATACACAAAAGAAAAACTTCCAGTCTGGTTGACCTTTGACCTTGTTTATATTGCTCAGGATAAAACTCAGGATGGCCAGTGGCCAGTAAAATGCACTTTGCCTGCACTGTGCACACTGAGAGCAGTGGCACTCTGGGGACAAAGTGAGAGGACCTTTTAGGAGGTGACAATGACAGGAGAGGTTGGATGGGGTCAGGTTGGTTTGATACCATCCTATTGAGGCCTTAATTGCTCATAGAGAGGCTATAGGGGCCTTCTGTGCATCTACTGTGAAAGGACTGAGCCAGGGAAGGTAATTTATGACTGGCAGGGTGAGGTTACAGGGGGAGCGTCCCCTTAAAAGAGAGGTATGCATGCTTGGCCCCTCTCCTGAGCTCAAGTGGCTCAATAGATGGCAATTGAGCTACTTGGGAGGTGGACCTGCAGTCTCTTTCTCTTTCCCACTCTCTCATTCTTTCTGTCTTTCTCTAACTCTCTCTCTAACTCTGCCCGGCTGCTCCCTCCCATGTCCTAGATCAGCTCATCTGGGTGTGCTGCTGCAGGATATCAATCTTAATGAAGCTGCCAGGCCAGTGTCGTATCAACTTTAGACTACAGGCCTTGATAAGCATACCAATTCTCTGTAACAATACCCAGGGTAATAACCAGGACAATAAGGTCTCACAAAGGATGGAGTGTGGAGACATCTGAATTTTATTGTGTGCCGTTTGTGTGTATATATGTGTATGTATATGTGTGTTTGTGTGTGTGTGAAAGAGAGAGGGAACGAGAGCACATAAATTGTCTGTCAGTGTGTGTGTGTGTGTGTGTGTGTGCAGGAAATGCATGCGTTTAAAGTCAACATGGTGGATGTACATATTATAAAGTGTGAAGAGTTTGGACTTATTCAAATCATATGTCTTCATGTCACACATGTCATAATCACATTAAAGCGAGACCACATATGAAGAGCAGAGTCACTCCGCACCGGCGCAAGCTCCAGAGAGATGTGGCCGCACCTCATTCAAATACTAAAGTAACTGAGGCTTTATTACATAAGCTACAGATCGCTCAGAGAATTTCCTCCTGTGCAGCGGAGCTATTAGGTTACCCTCATCATTCAGCTTCCCAGTCATGTCTCTGCGATGAGTCAAATGTTGTTGTGTTTACAGTATGGTTTTATCTCCACAGCCAGATAGGTCTGGAGTGGGGAACGTGGGCGCCTGCCTGCTGGCTGCTTCTGGTTTGGAGGGCGTTGGAGGACAATGTGTGGCTGTGTGACCGTATGTCTGTTTGTATCTGGGGGGTTTGGTCACATGAGGCCAAGATGAACGCCTGTGGTCTCTAATTTATTGTGGTGGGTTTATGTGGCTGTGACTATTGCACACATTAGCAACATTGCTCCTCTTTCATCTGCAGAGTTTCTCTTGGATTAGAATAAGGAGAGAAAAAAGATGCTAACCACAACCTTACTTAGGAGGGATGGAGGGAGGAGGGGGATTTCCATTCTGACTTCCTCACAAGGGCAGGCAGACATGTGGTCGGACGTTTGATGTCAGCCTCAAAGAATTTGTTTGCACAAATGGTTCAGATGCTGACTGCATTGATGTAACTCAGCTTTGCTGCGTTATCTTGTGTTCCCCCTCTTGGTATCATCAAATCATAAGCAACATTGTTGGAATTCAGTAAAACATCGGGACTAATCTGCTCATGTAGATGTTTTCAATGTCCACTTTCATTACAATCCAGAGATGTGCCTGCAAATAAGCCATATTACATTGGAGGTGAACACGAAGACACTTTTCTTGGTTCATTGTGGATAGATTAAAAAGATAAATCCTACAGAGTGGCAACAGAGGGGGGTCAACCAGGAGCTTTAAGAGACCAAGAAATGTGATGATGCCTCTTGATTCATCCTC
>NW_019525493.1:546402-571626 GCF_002814215.2 Seriola lalandi dorsalis
CTTGTTCGTCTCATTGTCCTGCTGTGCTGCTAAAACACGCATCCGCTTAATAAAGCCTTCATTGTGAGTGATACAGTAGCACCTCTATGATCGAAAATAAATTGTCTTTTTACTGGAAGAGTGTGAAACTCGGCTGGAAAAAGTGTGAAATCTCCGCAAATACTGGTGGAATTAACTAAGCCAATTTAATGCCACAATGAAGAATTCATTTGGCTGTCATCGTATTTGGAGTTCCTGGGGCGGGGAGATTTAGTTTTTGCAACTTTTCCTTGCCAATCAGAAAATGAAAACACAAACTTGTTCTTTCTCCGGAGTGTAGGTTACATAAAGAAACAGTTTTACAGCCTTAGAATACACACACACACACACACACACACACACACACACACACACAAAATGAAGCTGCCACATCTTGTATGAAAAGAAAGTGCATTATTTAAGGTAAATAAATCACAATGTCAACAGAATGGTAAAAGGGAAACAGCATTTCAACAGGGGGCGCCACACTGTAAATCCAGACTTAAAATACTGCACAGCACAGTAAAGTGAGGACGTGCTCACAGGAGGCAGCTGGTTTATTCACACACACTCACACACACACACACACACACACACACACACTAGGCATTCGGTGCCTGCTAAGAGTTAAAAACAAGTCACCTCTCTGACATTTACGCAGGGCTGCTGCTTCTTTTCAGATGCACTGTGGGATATGACAATACCCGCGGCAGGAGAGGCATTGAAAAGACTTCTGGGGAGACAGGAAGCCTCCACGAGCATGGTGCACCTGGACTACCTAAACAACCAGCACAAAAAGACCCACTTGATTGAGTGAATGTGGGAGGACAATGAGCACAATAAAATAAATGGAGTGGTGAAACAATGCCAAATGATGTCACCTGGCAGTCAACTGGACCCCTGCCACAGTGTTGGTTTGGCTGGCCTGCGCTGTCTGTAACAAGTCTCCTACTCTGCACCGTGTTTATGCTCCAATTTCCTCGGCTACAAAGTACCATTTTCCAAATCTGGTTTTTCTCTTTTTTTTTTTTCTTCTTTTTTTTTTTTTTCCCAGGCTGAAAAGGCACAGTGAGTGAGTAATTCTTGCTGTTTGGATGGCTTACCAATGCAATTTTTCAAAACACACTTCACAGATACTACTGCTGCCATCAAAGACCCCCAGAGGAACATTAGCATAGAGGAGTGTTTATACTTTGCATCGATAGTCCATTTACTCTGGCAAACATCAAAGAGCAGAATATCAGCTTTGTTGAATGCCATTTACTGTGGCACGAGATATTTTGATGGAACACGCTGAATGTTATCTCCATGCCTCCTCTCCGCTGAGAGGAAAGCTGCAGAGAAATTATAAGGGCTGGAAGTTACAAAACAACATAATCAAATAAATAAAAAGGAAGTTGATCTTGACATCCCCGGCTGATAAGGATTCACTTTTGCCTTTAGCTTGAAATATCCTCCTCTGTGCACTAAACAGATGCCACATGATGGAACTGACTAAAAATCGTTCACAGCCAACATTGACTTGCATACGCCAAAACCATACTAACATACTAATCCTCATGCAGCTGCTAATCACTGCGGCCACATTCTCAGCACTTTGCTGCTCTGCGTCCAGGTTGGCTGATTTGATGAGTATCAGATAGCCTGGACCTAAGCTTCCTGTGTTGCCTCTCCATTTGGTTCCCATTTAACCTGTCTCACAGCCAATAAAAGACCTAGTCAATTACAACAAACCGGGAACTTCATATGCAGGAAATAGGCCAATTACATTAAACCCGGAGAGCTCCTGCAGCCAGCGATCTAGGGGTTAAATGGGAAAAAAAAAAGAAAGAAAATATGTAAAGAGGCAGGGAGTCAAGCAGGAACGGCAGCAGTTTTGGGTTTCAATCTGCCAGTTAATCTTCAAACAGCAAGCTGGCAGTGTGCTGGTCACTGATAAAGGCCCTGGTCTGTCATCACACAGCCTCACCTCCAGTCACTCAGCTCTCCTGTCAGGACGTCATCTGGAATCTGGGAAACAGCTAAGGGCAAGGAGAGAAAGGCCACAGAGAGACAGCGGGTGGAGGGGAGGATCCGCGTTTGTGTGTGTTGGCGCGCACGCCGCGTCTGCTCAGCTCCCCGTCTGTGCACGGTGGTGTTTGTGTCTACGTGAGCCTGCCCGCCTGTCTGTATATAAATGTGCTGTTTTTTTTTTTTTTTGCTCGCACATGTCTGTGGCGTGACCCCTGTCCAGACCCTCGCCTCGCTCCCTCCCTCCCTCCCCTTTCCTCTCGCCCTCCCCAACATGCACACGCTCACACATATACATACCCACAGCTCAGGTCTGCGTCGTAAAATCAAACGCTGATTGTGTGATCATGGGTAATTGTGTGAGGAGAGGCCATAAAGTCTAAAAAGAGGGTGTATTAGTGTTTTGTGGCTGTGTTTTATGGGAAGGTGCGCTTTTACGTCTGGGGATGGCTGTGCTGAAAGGTGAGAAGGGGAGGTATCAAAGAGCTGACTTTGTTGTTTAAAGACAGTCCCCCTGAGGTAGACTGCTGCTGAAAGACAATGTTTACTGCCTGCTGATTGACACTGTAAAGGCACCCAGACGGCACTGAAGAACTAATTGGATGTGGCAGAAAGAGTCACCCATCTTGATGTCTGTAGAACTTCATTATTAATTTTGACATAAGATGATTCAAGGTTCACACGTCTGATTTGGAGAACTTAATTCAGTCGGCAAACATTATTTCAAACATGAATTTCTGAAGTAATTCTGCTGACTGACACCTCCAAAGATGCTTAATTTCTCCTCAGTACTTGCTGTAAAATGGGGGGGTGAAAAAGGAGGCTGCATGTTTGCGGATCAATTCCCCAGCCATAGACTAATATTGCCTTTCTGTCAATTGTACTTTTATATTGATTTGATAAATATATATGATCTTTATATGTCAGGGATCAATATATTCTCCATTACTGTTCAAGTTATTCCACAATATTTAATGTTTATTGCAAATAAGAGCTATAGCAGACACAGTGTGTGAGTAATAATACAAAGTGGTACTTCTAGTGATTAGACCTAATAATTGTGTTTCTTCTTATGTTTCTTGTCTCTCTCCCTATAATCTTCTTTTCAGAAGCACCTGAATAGGCGCTTTTATGCCAGCAGCTTGCTGCTTATACATGTAGCCGATTTGCATTCAGCCAAGATTAGTCGCTTATCCTTGCTCTGTGACCTCCAGCGTAAACATTAATTGTGTGATACTTTTAGGAGCGCCGATCAGATACGGGCTCTTCAGAACATGGTGTAGCATGTGCAAATGATTTACACTCTCAAACCAAGGTTGCCCAGTGTGCGTTCTGTGTGTAATTTCTTGCTGCATGTACACAAATGGACCATTGGCAGTGGGTGGGATAAAGGCTGATTTACTGTGTAAGGTCTTGAAGTGATGCCACGCTGCCACGGGGAGAATTACTGACCTAGAACTTTGGATATTGACGGGCGTTTGTGTATTCGCAGAGTGAGGCTGCACGTATACTTGTAGGTGCATATATGTGTAGATTTATATGCATGTTCTGCCGTAGCTTCGGTTGAGACAGTGTATTACAGATTCTGTATCCGGTGATTCTGCAATGCCTGCAGAAACGATTACAGTGCTTTTGCTTGCCATGTCCTCTTATAAATACATAGAAGTACTCTCTATATGTCTGTGTGTGTGTGTGTGTGTGTGTGTGTGTGTGTGTGTGTGTGTGTCAAATGCTAGTCTTCCAAAATCACAGACTGTGATCTGAAATAAGATCAAAGATTTCCCACAATCCTTGTGTCCAGTTCCATGTCAAAGCATTGGCATAACAAGACACAAACAAATCTCTTTTCATTTCGCCGCCTGTAGCACAGACCCGCAGTTCACTTTGTGATTAGTTCACTGTATGGCCCTGCATTCAGACAATGTTCTGTTATGTCCTTTTTTTCCCCCCCTTCCTCTCTAAGCTCCTAGATCATTTCCAGGCCCTGCATCCAATAATATTTGGTGGAGCATACATACACGCTGGCATACTGAGGTGAGTCAGTCAGTCAATCTTTCATTAGGCCCGAGGTGAACAGGGTCACACGCCACTCGTTCACTGCACAAGACAAGCAACGCATCTGCTATGGGGTTGATGCTTGGAATGATAATGCCTCCTCCTCCTCTTATTTCAGTCTTTCTCCCCCCCCATCACTCCCTCTCTGCTTTCTATCTGTCTGTCTCTCCCTCTGTCTATCTATCTCCTCCTCTCATCAGGAGGCTACCGCCGAATAGGGCAGCAGCATTGTGTGGGAGGTGATTATGTGTGATCTGCCGACTCAGACTTGACCTTTTCCATGTTATCCCTCAGATTGAAACCAACACTCATGCACTCGCCTCCTCCCATGCTTCCGCTCTGTTAATGTGACTTTTTTTTTTTTTGCTGTCGCTTTAATGTTTCATACATATTTCACCGAGAAGGGACTTTCTGACCACACGCTCTAAAGTAATTGGCGTGCTCCAGTAGCATTCCATGGCGGGTTAGCGGTATTTCATGTGTCCATGTGCACAATTTTAGCAATTGAGGATTATAATTACAGGTGTGTCCATTTTAAGTGGACCATGAAATTAATAAATGGTCTTAAATTTTAGACTTGCAATGAGGAGCCATGAGGAAAAAGTATCTAGCTTTATAAAGGCATTTTATCACTTAACAATATACTATTCAAATTTATACTCGTCACTGTTTTTAAGAACCTCGAAGAACTGTTGTACCTTGGTTTTGTGTGAAACCAACAGAGCAGCATTTACAAGACGGGAGTGAGGACTTAGTAATTCTGAATTTGTGCTGTTAGCATAATTCAGACGCTCTGTGCAATCTTAACTCCACTGTGCATTGTTCTGTGTGCAGCTCCACCATCCAAAGCAAACGAGACCAACTTGTGTGCAATTTACTCTGTTGTCACGTAGAGATAGCGAACATACCTCTCTTTCTCTCTCTCTCTCTCTCTCTCTCTCTCTCTCTCTCTCTCTCTCTTTCTGCGAGCTTTGCTGTCGCAGCAGTTGCTGTCAGTTTGAGCGGTGCCTGCCCCCAAATATAATAGGGTTTTCTTGACTGCCTCCCCAGGGACTGACTGGCGGTGAAGAATTCACCATGGCTCATTTGGAGCAGTGCAGGGACGGGCTTCATAAAACTAGCTCCTCCATGTCTCCAGGCAGGTCTGTGGCATTCCAAAGAAGGTGTTAGTTTCACTGATAATACTTTCATGGAAAGACAGCACTTATGGTCTACCGTGTTGTCCAATGTCTGCGGCTCTGTCTGTGGCACATGTCAACAGCCTCATTAGCACGTATATGAAGGTTTGTTTTTTTTTTTTTTTTCCATGTGGGTAAACCTGCTAGAAAAAAAAAAGGTGATTGACTCCTTTCCTTTTGCCAGTAAACGAGTTTTCTTTTATGGTTTTTTTTCTTTCTTTTTCTGTGTGTCACATTTGACATCACAAACGTGCCGGAAAACAGGATTAGTAAACAGTAGAAAGCACCATGGCGGCGAGTGACTGTGTCGCGGTTATTTTTTAATATCTTTTACTTCAGTCTCTTCAAACTCAACGCCGACTGAATGATGTTGGAGCGCTGCTTCAATGGAGACAGAATTGGAATTTGTGGCTGAGGTGGCAAAGAGTAGCAAAAGTTACCAGCGGGGGCGACGAGCGTCATAGCATTGCGCCGGAAGAGGGGCGAAAATTAGCGTGTCCACCTAGGTGTCATGTCTCCATCACTGCCGATCGAAGCTGGAGACGATAAATACCCTCGACTACTGCTGAGTCATTTGACCTGGAAATGAATGCCGATTGTAGCCTTCCACACTGGAGGCAAAAGCCAGATGTTAGTGGGTGTTTGTGGGTTATTTTGTCCAGTGTGAAAGGGGCAATAGATTGTACTTCATGTAAATCAGATGTCTATTAGAAACACTGTAGATCTCAAACATTGATTAGATTTTTTTTTTTGCAAATAAATATTCATCATAAATTGTTATCTTACTTTACATTAATAGATTATTATTATTGGATTTTTTTAATGTTAAATAAAAATAGTATAAAACATTTATTTTGACTTTGTTTTATTCAGGAAATAGTTCTTCAGCCCTCCACGTACCTAGGGTGTCTCACCTGGTGTGATATTCATCAACGGCCCACTTTCACAAATGCAAACCCACATGTTCAGGCACACAATGTGAAATACACACACACACACACACACACTCCTTAACCACAGGCCAGTATCTGTGGTATGAGGGGTTCTTGTTGCTAGACAGCTGCATGCCTCGGCCTCTTCACAGCGGTCGACTGAGCTCCGAGGAGCTTGACAAAGAGGCTTAAAGTCCTCCCTAAGTCTCCAGCCCCTAGGTCGTCTGCATACCCCGAACCCAGCTCTGGAAAAGGCCTGAATGCAAGTTTAGCAGCTATGGTTACACCCCGGCAGACCCCTGCCGCCGCTCTTGCTTGCATTACCATTTTTTCCCTGGGCTACTTCAGTCTTATAGCCCAGCAACAGGTTCCTCTGGTGCTCTGCTCTTATTTCATAACACGATGAAAGAACTGACAGACACACTGCTGCTACTGATGGACTGTAGTCTTTCTCCTGTGTGTGTGAGCATGCAGATCTGTACTTGTGTCTCCGTCTCCACCAGGCCGCGTACAGACAGTGGCGCAGTCGTGTTCGACAGTGATTTGAATCTGCATCCTCTCGCATTGTGTTTTTTCCTTTCTTGTTTGTTTTGTTTTGCTTTGCCGGAGTTGTTCTTTGGCGTGAGGGAAGAGCAGTGAGGAGAGTTTCTTGGCCGGTTACCTTCTGCACTGCGAGTGCCTGTGACACAGCCTCAGTGAAGGGACTGGAGGGTCGATTATGGATATGGACAATAAATCATCACCCATATCCACCCATGTCTGGGGGCACGGACACAGGAGGGTAGATGAGGGAGAAGGGACTGGTGTGCGTGCAGACATGTAGACCCACACCATAAATGCAGCACATATAAAGGCGGGAGAGGAACAAATGCACAGGCAATGAGAAACTACTGCAGGCATTTCAGTAAATGAGGGAGGTATGTGTATATGTGCGTGTGTGTGTGTGTGTGCGTGTGTGTGTGTGTGTGTGTGTGTGTGTGTGTGTGTGTGTGTGTGTGTGTACATGTGTTCTATACTGGACCAGTTTGTACCTGTGTGTATGTCAATTGTGAGTGTGTGCCTGTGTGGGAGGCAGTATTCAGTGTCGGCAGCTGGAAGTACTCAAGCTGCTGCTGCTGCAGAGAGAGAGAGAGAGAGAGAGAGAGAGAGAGAGAGAGAATGAAAGAGGAGAGACGCCTGCACAAGAAAGAGAGGCCAAGAGAGGTACCAGCACAGGCTCCCTCTTTACAGGGGCTGAGCTCTTGCAGAGTGAAAGCCCCTATAGAAAGAAAGCAGGGTCATCTCAACAGCGCAGCGGCCTCGCACACACGCACGCACACACACACACACACACACAGACACACACACCACACATGCTGGAGCAGAACAACACCAGGGCCAGCGTGAGTGCAGTGAGTGCACAGCAGTCCTCCTCAGGAAGCGGGCCTTGTTTAGACTTACAGCTATGTGCAAAGAATAATAAGGACCAGGACAATGTTGGTACAGACATGCAACACTCCCCCGTCAGCCTTTTATGTCTGCAGAATCTCCCTCTTCACTTGGACAGATACTCCCTTTGTGTAATATTGTAGATGAAAGAGGATTAGGCATACCTATGTTATGGTCAGTGCCGAGGCTCCCACCCGGCGATGCCAAAACAGTCGGATGAAAGATTTTGTGGTTTTTGAAACTCACTGCAGGTATTTTGCCATGCTCCTTCAGGAAGTTATTCAAGTTCACGTCCTTTCTTTCTCCCTCTTTTCAAACCTCACTGTCATTCCCTCTGTTTTTTTTCCCTTCCTCTTTTTTTTTCTGGAGAAAGGTAATGAAGGGGAACCGAGTTACTCGGCTTAGAAGTGCCAAGCCTGTGATTTTCACTGTGAAGTGTTAAAAGTTACAGTGCACAGCTGAACTTGTATATTCAAGCATTTGGCAGAGTTACAGCTCCCCAGCTAAGCCACATGTTTCAAAGTTTCAAACTTAACAGCAAAATGAACAGGTGTCTCAGACAAGGTTCCTCTTCTTCTTGGAAAAATATGTTTGTGTATATGCTTTGTGTGTGTGTGTGTGTGTGTGTGTGTGTGTGTGTGTGTGTGTGTGTGCGTGCGTGCGTGCGCGTGTGTATGTGTGTATGTGTGTGTGCGTGTGTGCATGTCCTGACCTCCTCTTCTCTCTGTCACATTAAAACAGGCCAGTCAGGCTCAAGGCCCTTTTTTCTCCCTTTTTACACAGATCTCCACTGTAATGGACACCTCCAGTTTTGTGGGGGGAAATACAGTCCTGTACTTTGTGCCTCTCCCTGACAGAAACATCAGTGAATCAACCCTGCGATTTCAGTGGGTCATTCCAGAAGATTCTGTTACCTTTCAACAAGCAGAGTGGGCCCCCAGGCTGAGGCCAGGGAGAGGCCGGGGAAATATAGGGAGGCCGAGAGAAAGAGAAACGCAGAGACCAAAGCAGAGATGGACAGATTTTGTTCAAGTCTGTTAAAAGGAAGAAGGGAGGAGTGTAACGCAGAAAGCTTAAACAGAGAGTGAGAGTGTGGCGGTGCAGGAGGAAAGATCTTGAGACAGAGTGAGGGTGTGAGAGTACTCAACGCGGTAGAAATCCTCGAGTTCATACCGTGTTCCAATCAAAGACCATTGACCTGGCAGGCCTGTGACAAATTATCCCAGCGGCTCTACATATGACTCAATCAGCGTGGCGGATGGCTTTCTGATGAGCAATAGGTCTCCTCGTATATCAGCCAAATCACCCCCTGATGACTGCATCAACACGCAGCCTACGCCTCTCTAAGTGGCAGGCGGAGGGAGATCTCGAAATCAACTCTTACAAAGGCACCTGTTGTTTAAAGAGCACCTTTACACCCATGATGCACTTCATTCCCTTGTCACTTCTCCACAATAGTTCAAGATCGGGGGGGGGGGGCATAATGTTCAAGTGGTGGCATCTTTCAAGTAGAATATGCATCTTCAAACCGACTACCAGGGACAGTCGGTGCCTGAACAGGAACGTGTATAAATTACAGGAGAAAAAATTAAGCGGTAGAAATAATTATCATACGCAAACACAACACAGGAATGTCCCCCTCTATAAGCGCAGCGGCCGCGCGCTGGCTGGTAAGACACAGCAGCTGCGGGGGGTTTAGTTTGAACCTCTGTTAGCTGTCCATTACATAATGTCTAGATTGAATGGATATTGGATGCCACCACATCAAGCGGAGCCCCATCTGCGGCTGCTGGGTGGGTACACACCAATCACACATGAGAGACAAGCCAGAGGACACCTGATATGCCGCTGAAGGCAAGTGAATGGATTTACTCTCTGGAAGCCAGCAGACCTCGCAGAGCTCTGAGCCATGAGTAGTGAACATCTAAAGGCCCACCTCTCCTCTTGTAATTGAAAGTGCACTCACTAGCCGAGCAGCGAGAATGTGTATATATATCTTGCTTGAGAGATTCTCCCGGGAGGGTGTCTATGGGGCGTTTCATTTTAAGTTGCTATCTCTCACATGGGCGAACTAATCAGAGAGACAGATGAAAGGTGGGGGCCAGAGGAGGGGTCAGCTACTCAGTGATGGCTTCCTCTGATGGCTGGGTGACCCCTCACCCCTGCTAGAGGATCCTGGGTAAGGGATAAGCCATGTGTGATGATGAAACTCCGAAATGCTAGCTCCTGGGGGCTGTGATGACTTAACCCAACCTCCACAATCGGGCCTGCATGTTTGAAACCGTATTGATACAAATAATCTTTTTTTGTTTGCTTCATAAATTGTCCAGGAGTTGTTTTTGTGCCAGTTCAATGTTTAATACGTTTAACCTTAAGCACTGGAGAAGATCAGGAAAGCACAAACAGAAGATAGACGTTTCCATGTTTCCCATTTAGGCTTGTTTGGTGTAATGAATTTACCATCTGCCTTCAAAGCTGAGACGTAGTCATCCATTTATACATTTATAATTGGACATGTTGCATAAACCAGATTCCTGTGCTCAATGGAGCCTTTCATTGCACACTAATCAGACCAGATACCAGCAGACAAAAGCTATATTTACTCGCATCATGTTCGAACAAGCCCCACTTGAAACAAACTACTCTTACATTTTGGATTAGGTGTCGGTGTACGGCAGCAAACAACAACAACAGCCCGGGTCAGGGAAGTTCAGCGCCACGATAAGTTTACTGTCACAGTGCCGTCTCCACTGCTGCTGGTCAAATGAACCACTTTTATTTATACGGCTACAGCTCTGCGGCAGAGGAGCTGTAAAAAGTTAAGAGGAACCCCCCCCCACACACACACACACACACACACACACACACACACACACACACACACACACACACACACACTCACTCACCCACTCACACACACCCACCCCACGGAACCAAAAGCGGATTTTCACTGCCTTTCTTCTCTGCGTGGAAGCGGTATGAACTTAATGCTCAGCGGAGAGGATATTAGGCTGTTTATGGTTTATTAATTGTTTCTGAGGGAGTGGCAGTCCAAGCGTGACCTGCTGTTAACTACCATATAAAACATCCACATGTTCACAACATCTGGGGGCTTCTAAGTAAACAATACAGTGAAATATACTTTCAACATACAACATCTTTTTGGCTCAAGCAGAAGGCACGTCTGCCTCTGCAGCTGCTTGGCCTTCTTAACTCCCCCAGTCGTGTCGGCACAAGTCCACTGTCAGGGAGCAGTGCCAAAAACGACCACTGTGTTCAATTATATTTCAGTAATTGTGTATGATACACATTAATCAAATCTAATAATCAGTTTTCAACGGCATATGGTTAGCAGCGCGGCACTGTCAAGTGGAAAATATCTGCAAAATACCTTGGTGTGCGAGTAAGTATTCTGAACTTAAGAATACATTAAGTTAAAATGTCATAATCAAGTTCATAATTACCATAAATATAATTTCAATGCCAGCTGAGGCTTACAGATGCAAACCAGAGTAGTAAACAGTTGGATCAGTGTGTGTGTGTGTGTGTGTGTGTGTGTATGTATGTGTGTGTGTGGCATAAAACACAGAGGTGGAATTAAAATCTGATGTCATTAAAGTCTGGCAGGGTATCACATTATTTACATGATGTAACCTTCCTCTGCCAGGATGTGTCACTCAGGCCTCCATCTGCTGAGCACAGCAGCACAGAGCACCAGTGTGTGTGTGTGTGTGTGTGTGTGTGTGTGTGTGTGTGTGTGTGTGTGTGTGTGTGTGTGTGTGTGTAGGCACAAAGGTACTGCAGCAGGCCTCTCATATGTGACCCCAGTGATGGCCTAAAGCTGTCACAGCTCTTTCCTGTAGGAAGAAGAAGATAGCTTAACAACTGATTATGTGTTCCAGTCACCCACAAATACTGCTGATAATATCTCTCTACCAAGAGAAAGTGGTCCAAGTGTGACGGAGGTAACGTGTGTGTGTGTGTGTGTGTGTGTGTGTGTGTGTGTGTATGTGTTTATGCACTTGACAGATGAGCTGTTATCCCATGTATCTTCAGAACATGTCGTCTCACTCTACTGTAAAGCAGAGTGAGGTTTCTTAAGAATAGATTTTGATATGGTAAATATATTAACGCTGATCGTACAGGTCGTAATAATTTACCCCCCTCCCCCCTTAACGTTTCCATTAGACTGATTTAGAATTTCAAAGGATGGAGATCTTTTTTTTGCAACTGTGAACAACTTGAGTCCAGAGGCATTTATGAATTGACTGAGACTTCATCTGTTGGAGCTTTGATGTTTTCCTCATTTTTTTTCTTTATTATTCTTTCATCCTTTTTTTTTTTTTTTTTTAATACCCTCAGCATTTAATGGGTCCATGAATGGGCTTCTTCATTGAGAACACCTGTGCAGCAGTTAAAATAAGCAGGCCTATCTAATACTTCTACCATACCATGTCTATCTTTGAGCTTCTTCTGTTCCAATATAATCAAACAGGAAGGCACATATTTCCTGTCTTTGGCCCACATGGACTGGAAGGTAACCAATATACATGCACACACTGCTGAAACTTTTTTCTCTTTTTTCTCTCATCTTCCCCTCACTGTCTCCTGCTTACTCACCCTGTCTGTCTCTCTCATTTTCTCTGTGTCTTTGTGAGGTATGTTTCTGTAAGACTGTGCGTTCACTTTCCAAAAAAAAAAAGAAAAGAAAAGGTTGCAAAGTTTGCTGGAGAATTGAGCTTTCCCTTGATCTGGATACAAAGCTGCGAGGTTCATGTTGGTTCACGTTTGGTTTCCACTGTAGCTCAAAGAGCTAATTGTGTGCTGCAACATCACAGTGTGACACAACGACTGACTAATGCATTAGCCATCGTTGTGTTTGATAGAGACAGACACACACACTCACATACACAGAATGCCCGGCGCCGCTCATAACACACCTCACCCCTTGTGATGTAGCCATGGGAGCCTTGTCGTGGCTGCTCACTTGTTTTGATGGTGGTCGGTGTCACGGCTGGTTCACATGTTGTTTTGATCCCTGCTGTCAGAGCCCAGTGAGCTCACACAGACACAGCTGGCTTGGGTGGAGCCGTCAGGGTTACATAGGGAGTTGAAGGACATGGATCCTTGCCAACACATTTCATACATAGCGCATATCTTACAAGTGCAGCTGAGAATTAGAGATAGGGGATCCTCGCCCCTCACTGCCCACCCTACCATCTGCCCGCCTGGGGCTGGGGACTCTGTGGTTTAGCTTCCATATTACCAGGCATGACAGCCCTGCCCTCAATCAACCTCTAATACACACCTTCTCTTCTCTTCTCTTTTTCTTCTTCTTCTCTTCTCTTCTCTTCCCTTCTCTTTTTCTTCTTCTTCTCTTCTCTTCCCTTCTCTTTTTCCTCTTCTTCTTCTTCTTCTTCTTCTCTTCTCCTCTCCTCTCCTCTCCTCTCCTCTCCTCTCCTCTCCTCTCCTCTCTTCTCTTCTCTCCTCTCTTACAATTCTAATGACAGGAGTATGTTAGTGTGAAACTTGCTTCTTCTTAATGTCAGCGTAAATGAGAGATTACTGGCCTTTAACAGCAGCAAAGAGGGAGGACATTATTTTCCTCTCGCCGTCTAATTTGGTTCTTGCTCGGAGGGGACAGCAAGGCCAGCAAAGGTTAGGTCTCTGCAATGGTGTGTGTGTGTGTGTACGTGTGTGTGTGTGTGTGTGTGTGTGTGTGTGTGTGTGTGCAGATGCTGGTGAATGTGTGTCAGTGTGCGGCTGAGTGTCTCAGTGGAGGTTACAGGTCTCTGAGTGGATATAATTAGAAACTTCCGTGCAGCTTTTAGAAAAATAGTCAGCTTCCCCTTGCTTGTTTTCCTTTCACCATTTATCTCTTCTATGGTGACATGATCGGGGAGTTAACCACCATGTCCATCTTTGTGTCTCGACTTGCCCTCGTTTTTCTGCGGTGGTGTAAATCTCACATCCTGCTCCCCATCAGCCAAATAAAACAGCAGGACTGGATGGAGCAGACAGAGGGGGAATCCCTAGAATCAGCGTGCACGAAGCCTCACAGATCCTCATTCCTCTTTCTGAAGAGGAGTGAGAAATACAGAGAGTAGAGGTTGTTTAGCAGTCGTTTAATGACTTAAACTCAGACATTTCAACAAAGAAAGTCAAACAGAGAGAAATTGTAGGACTTATTTTGGCACCACTTTTTTTCTTTTTTCTTTTGCTTAAATTAGCCATTTCCTCCGGTCATGTCTCTGAAGTTGAGTAGTGGGTTGGGAGCAGTCTATTTCATACATCACCACTGTAATCTCCTAAGATGTGAAGATACTGCACATCAGGTCACTCCTGCCGACATGAAAGCCCCTGCACGTTTAGGACGAATGACAGTTATTAGTAGAAAGCTGTTGGCAGATAACTAAGTGAGAATTCTCCAGTGCCTTTCATCCTCCTACAATCTGCTATAAATAATGGCAGGTTACTAAGGATAGGCTGAGAGACTCGTACACCTTCTCCTTGCTGGCACTGGCCTGCTTCTTCTCCTATAGCTGTCACTGAGGGGCTTAGCACACGCACACACACACACACACACACACACACACACACACACACACACACAAAAACTCACACACACTTTTCCCACATTCAGAAATGCATGTACAGCTTCAGATTGTCTTATATTGTCTGAGCTACAAGTGAGGGGCTGCACTAGATCCGGAGCAACAGTCAGCTCATGACACCCGCTGATGTTAAATATCCCCACTGGTCCATACACAGAGGAGAAAGGATGCATTCTCTCCTCTCCATAGCTTTGTGTTGCACCTTAATACAGCTAATTAAACATTTTAATCAAGGATAGCCTTGTATTGATCTCAATCTGTGGTAAACGGGGGGGGGGTGGGGGGGGGGGGGGGTTAGTGTTAACTATACTGCTCTGATTATTCCTGCTCCACTAGAGCTGTCACTCACCCTCCCAATGATCCCATCAACTCTCCCTCCTGCCACTGTCAAGACAGCGGGCCAGTAAAAACAATGAGTTGAAGCCATCCCGGACTTATAATTAATCTCTTGTCGACTTCTATTGACACGGCCACTCTTTGATTAAATAATTACCTAAGTGCCATAAGCCGCAGTGATTGAGTCATAATCCTGAATAAGCTGTAACCAACTATGGTCACCTCCTTCGCCACGATTAGCTCATCGTTTGCTCGGCTGCCAGAGCAGCAGCCCCCCCATCTGTTCTGCTCTGGTTCCGTGACAGCAGTTTTGGGTTTTGGGGTGTTTATGAAGCCTGGTAAACAGGTTCTCACTTGACTCCGGGTACAGTTAGATGGAGTGTGTGCAGGTAGAGACACGTGCGCACACATATGCCGGTGTATGCAAATACGTTCACACGCATGTCTGCACATTCTGACAAGTGCAGTTTCTCGTATTATACTACCGCACCGCAACCACCCACAGCCACCCACGCGCACACACTCACTTCTCTTCACACATGCACCCCGCAAACACTTGCATGTCTGCCCACCTGCCCGCCCAGCACTCCCACACCTCACACATAAACAGCCTGGCATCTGTCACAGGAGCGGGTCACACACACACACACACACACGCGCAAACACAAGCACAGCCAGACACACAAACACAGTCCTGTTGTCTGCAGCGAGCGTACCCTTTTGACCCTTTGACAGGTACACGGAGGATCTCAAAGTGAGAGGAGAAGCCTCAGAGCAGGTCTACAAGTCATAGATGTGCCCTCTCCATAGGTAGCTGTCGAACTCCTCAGGGCTCCAGGGGACGGCGGTGCCTCTCCCAGGAAGCCATAACTCTCCTCTCAGGAAGTGAGGTGTGTCTGCAGCGTTATCTACATCTGTCTGGGAGAGAAGCAGGAGGACAAGAGGTCAGACAAGAATGGGACCACTTATATCATGTTTTATGTATGACGTGTGGCATGTGTTTGAATATTTACATGTGTCTGAAGGTGATGCAAATAGAGAGGAAAAAAGAGGAAGGAAGTTTAGAGAACTGTGCTTCCTTTGTCAACTAAGACTCTCTGTAAACACTTGAGCATGATGCAATTCCAGAGCTGCACCAGTAACACCCACAGTGCATATCATCTATTGATCAGAGTTCCACCTGCATATATTAAGGCTTTCAAAATCAGTGATCGAGTCTCTTAGTGAGTATTCAGTCAACTAACTGATTTCTTACTCAGTCAGACCTGATAAACAGATTTTCAGGAATATTTTCACATTTTTGTTTCACTGGGTCATTTAAGAATTTTCCCGTCTTTTCATATCCTTCAACTACATCTGTGACCTTCAGATGTGAACATTGATTTCAACACTCCTTCTTCCCCGATTCCTGATGGTTTGTCAAATTCCCTCTGGTCCTAGGTATGTTGAACGACCCCTGAAATAACACGTTTGAAGAATATAAATGATCAGCCCCCACAAAGTCAAGTTAAAAGCTTTGGGGGTGATCCACGTGAACTCTTAGAACACTCCCGGGCATATAATTAAAAGGTAGTTTCTAATTTCTATGAGAGTAAATTAGCGCCTCAGCTTCATTGTTAAATCATGGCTGGTGGCACGTAGCCTGGGGAGATGGATTGAATGGATCAGAGAGGGTTGGACAGTCGCTGGATAATTTTGACAATGGGGTTCGGGGGTATCATCCATCACTCAAGAGCTTACATGAAAGTTTTGACAGGTAGAGGTCATGGCAATGTGGCAGGAGCCAACAGAGATGGATGCCTTTAATTTGGGTAATGAAGAGTTAACCATCTTGGGAGAGCAAGAAGAGCGTTAAATGGGAGAGCCATCCGCCATTAAAAGAAAGTCTTATTTAATTCCTCCAGCCCTAATGAAAGACATCGAAACACAATCCTTGATTGACAATGAGGCCCCAGCTGTAATTCCCTGCAGACAGTTCACTTAAGTTCCCTCCCTTGTTAATCTCAAATATAATGAATTGCAAAACTAAGGTTAAATGTGGCAGCGTGAATTCATTATCACTAATACATTAGACCATAAGATGATTTACAGTGCGGTCTCTCTCTTATTTTCATTAACGGTGAATGGCTTTGATTTAGCCGAGATTCCGCTGGCCTGTTCATCCGCACCATCAATCTCACTAGCTTGGTCATTGTCCTCCTTTATATCTGACCTCTTCACTTGAGAATGGAGCAAAAGAATGGAAATATGTAGGAGCAGACAACCTGGTGAAAAAATTATTATTCCGCTTTTTAGTGTGAGTACAAGACCCCTCTTTATCGCTTCCTCTGCAATTATATTCATCCTGAGCTGTCATTCAACTTCATCCTTGACCCTGGTCTTATTGTTGCAGGCTTAAGGGTGGTGCTTTCGCCAAGATAACAGTTAATGCACCACTGTCTACCAGCAAATGCCTGCAAAGACTGTCTCACACTAAAACACCAGGGACCTTATCTGCATACTGAGCTGATAGTTATATGGACATTCAAAATGCATGTACATGCTCCCCTATCATTCATTAACCAAAAGAGAGGTATCTGAAATGCGTGTTTCTTTCCCAGGTATAATTCTAATATGTCAACTGCGGAGTATATTGAACATGGCATTACATTGTGGGCACTCTGTGGCTTGGGCAACATTCCCTGTCTATTCATATTAATGCTCAGAGGAATGTCATACATAAATCAGCCTATTAAGGTTACACACCTGCAAGCAGAATGGCGTATGCCCAATTTGCCTCACAGAAAATTGCATATATGCATCGACTTCCTGTATCGCCATTTGCTTTCCGAAATGTGAAATCAGTGTATGTACAGTTGCGAGTGGCGGGTGCGAGTAAGCACGTGTGCGCGCTGCCGTGTGCTCAGATCCACAACACTCTTGTACATAAATGTGACAAATTGTAACAGTGCACTAAGTAGTAGCTTCGGCAGCTACGGTGAGTGACAGGAAGGTTATGGGCTCCTAATGACAGGGGTTTTAAAGCTATAGCTACTGCTAATTGGGGTGACGTGTCCGTCCCGTGTCCCCCCAAGACATGTCTAGCTACCAGGGATTAGCCATGATTAAAGTACTGGTCTTCCTAGTGCTTTAAGACCTTTCACAGTATTTATCCGCAATGGTCAGATTACTCCAGTGATGGACAGATAGAGATCACAGGGGTCGAGATATATCTAGATAGTTAGTTTGAAGCCTATTATAGCCACTTTCGATAGTGTGGCTTTGAAAGTTATATAAATCACCAGACGTGATATGAGATGGTACAGTATATGCCGCAGACAAAAAGCAGATGATTTATTTATGCAATCAGCTTGTTATATAAAAGTAGTTCAAAAATAACGCCTCAGGATATTTCACAATTCTTGTTAAAAGAAAAAAGGAGGCAGCTCTTACACAAAACACAATTACAGAGTGTAAAATCATTATGTTCTGTTGGCAAACAATTTAGTCTAGCATCACACTAAGTACGCTATAATGGTTCTCCCCAATTAACAAGACACTAATTATGTGTTGCTTCCTCTACAGGTTTATCGAGATCTCAGTGTTTTATGAGCTGTCCTTTCCTTTTTTTCCAAATATTTTCATAGTAAAACTGCAATATTACTCGATATTGATATGAAAACACAATCACACTAGTTACACTGATCTTAAGGGGAATGAGAAAACCCCTAAAGTGGAAAATGAGAAACTAGTTTCCGACTGCAAGTCACCGAGCAGAATTCAGAGCGCTGATACACTATAAAGAGTCCTACAGTGAACCATATAAAGGAATAAACATGAAGCATGAATATTTATTGAATGTAGATTTGTATTGCTACTTTTGCGGGGCACCAGCTGTGAGCCTCTTAGGTCATTATACTACTAAACACTGCAATGGTCACAGTAAACACATTTCCAAGGAAAACGCATTCACATTTAAGCTATGTCTGTTAGTCTTGGTTTGAAATGATCAAAAGTGCTAAGCCGTATTCTCTTTTCCTTGTTAGCCCGTGCCTGTTCCAGAGGAACCTCTCATGTGTTTTCATTTGTGAAGAAGGCAGCAAATTTAAAGGGAGCAGGAAACTCTACCTTGTTAAAATGAATTGTCATGTATGCTTGACAGACACTTATAATGAGATTAGTGTAGAGACGTATCAGAGAGGAAATGTTGGAAATAAGAGAAGAGCTAATCCGCTCACACTTTTATGACTAAATTCATTCTTTCCATGGTTTCTTGAAACTTTGCTTTCCTGTTCATTATCTGAATTGTCTTACAGCTCTCATCTTGTAATCCTGAGCTCCTCCACTGACACAAGAACTGGGTTTAAAAAGACCCCATGAGACTGGAATAATAAAGGGGGAGATTTTGTGTTGACGATATCAGATTTATATTAATATTTCATATTCAGGTATAACGACCAGTTCATTCTTTGAAAGAGCTAAATTACTTCCACGCATTAACATAATCGGTATAGAAAATCATACACACATATTAACCTAATCAGAGTCTAATCATGGTGCTATATGCAATCAAGGGTGAGAGGTTGTGACTATAGACACACACACACACGCGCAAAACTTGGCTTGAAGGGCTGAATATTTTTACAATAATCAAGAACTTCCACGAGCCAGATCTTTGACTCGTTCACCCAATAAAGAAGAAGGCGCCAAGCTTTGCCACACCTGAGCTGGCGACTGTGATGTGACACACTCATTACCAAACCTTCTATTATTGATTTCTAGATAGTTGTAAAACACTCTCCCATGCACACAGCTTAGCCTTTCCATATCCCTAAGTCTCCTCCAATGACCTTTACTGTTAAGATAGTGATAGCTCTCAGCGCATACAGGGGGATGTGGAGGATTTGCAAAAGAGGACATTTATGAAAATCTTTCTTGAAGCCTGTCTAAGAAATCCTTAAGAGACATGAAGGAAAGGGCAGCGAGTCAGTATATGGAGAGGACATACTGAGGCTCTGATATGGACGGAATGCAGGGGAAAATACCAGTCTATATGTGCATACGTAATGCAAAGTAAAAAGGAAGTCACAGCACTCTATTGAAGTTTTCTTCCTTTTCTCTGGCACCATTGGTCTCTCCAGACATACACTCAGTACATAAATGTATTTGAAGAAAACTTTACTCTTGATCCAGCCGGAGTATAAAGGTTGATATTGAAATGACCTTCCCTATAGACTTTAGTTGGTACTTAAATGAGTTAAATTCTGCATATAAAACAATACATTCTTTAATGCCATTTGTCATTCTCTATGTCAAAATGAATGTGATGAATGAGGGTGGAAAACACAGCTATCTGATTTCAGAACGACGTGCAGCATCACCACAGCTGACTCTACGGTAGAAAAACTGTATGTTTTCATTCTGGCCCACATGATTGTGATTGTGTTTACAAAGTTGCACAGTGTTTACTTGGAGTTTTATTGTCAAGCAGGAATGACAGCCCTTTTACATCTTTCTTTTTTTTTTGGACGTGCTGGTTTCTTTTGACTGAATTTATAGCTGCTGAGGGCACCGCTAATTTCGCCTCAGTTGTAGGTGGTTATTTGTCACAATATGTGGTTTGAGGGATTGAGTTTCTCCCTCTCACTACATTGATGAAACCCCTGCTGGGGGTTCCTCTGGGAATTCATCTTGCGCTGATAACTTTGAGCTATCTTATCTGCTCACTGTTCAAACAAGAGTGAATGCTCAGATTTGCTTCAGGTGTTTGTCTCTCCGTGGGTCCATTTCATCTTGTTTTTATTTTCAAGGTTAAAGCCTGATTGATGCGGCTGATTTTCACAATGGTGTTTTTTTTTTGTTTTTTTTGTCCAGCCATGTTGAAGCTTGTGACTAAATCCCTTTCATTCATTTGTTGAAAAGGTAATACGCAAGGAGTTGATAGACAGTATTCCTGCATTAGTTTATATAATATACGCTCTTAAAGGAAATTGCCTTTGGAAATGCGTTTCTGTGGTTGTTCAGGAACTTAAAAACTGCAGTAAATAAAGGACAGCAATAAAGGAAATATGAGCATACACAGAGCTGAGTGTGTGACTGCTATAAGACGTTCTGATTGGTCTGTCATTGTGAAATCATTACTTTACTGTAAGACAGTTTTCAGTCATCAATTATCCTTAAATATCAAAGAAAGGAATGTGAGGAATAACCATAACGAGAAAAATAAAACTAATAGTCCCTGACTTTAATTCTCGGCTGTCCTAACTACTAATTATAAAACCTTAAGGACCCAACACAAAGCTGCCTGAGATTTGTCCACGGGGCATGGATTCTCAATTTGTCATGCTGCTTTGAACTGTCACTATTCGACTGGTGTTGCAAAGATCATAAACCAGTAAAACTTCAGAGCACAGGATGCGACTGAGGGTGACTAAGCACACCAGAGGCCCCCTCACCAGTCCCTACACAGACTGGCTTGTAGTCAACACTATCTTATCTCGAGAGGGGGCAAGTCTGGGCTGGCCGGCAGGGAAGCAGAGCGGCATGGCTTCAGTGGGAAAAGTCCCACACTTCTTAGAAGCCAACTGCTTAGGTGATCAACAGATCTATTCCTCCCAAGACTGATGGTGTTTTGGCTTTAATGTTTCACTGCGGCGACTAAACTATATTGATGAACTATTCCGCTACTAAACAGTTGAGTGTAAACACCTCATTTTGTGTTTTCTTTGTGGTAATGATGTGTAGTTTTCATCCGGCTTGTATTAACACGGCAATAATAACTTTATGTTGGATTGTCATCGTTATGTTTCACAATCACACAAACTTTCCCTTGCTCCGTCTATAGTCTCCGCCAGTGTGAGAGAGAGCAAGACCTGACCTGCAGCCATACAATCCATCAGCATTAGTCCTACACAGTCTCCAGACTAAACACACTCTCATTACAGTGGCTGTGAGCGCCTGGAGGGCTCTTCCTCCACGCAAGTTTATTAACACAAGGCACAATGTACAACACAAAACTAGGCACGCTGGACCCTTACAGTAAACACCGCTTCAATGCCGCTGGTATATGATTAAAGGATTTAGATGGCCGGAGCTTATGGGGGAATGACATGGCAATATGATTACTGCGGAGCATACTGTGCTGTGTAAGCCCGAGCTCCTCCAGGATGATGTCATCTCCTTCAGGCTACAGTGGATTCCCGTCGGTTAGTGGGGTTAGCGTCTGTAGAAGAGACTGGAAGGGAGACAGAGAGAGAGAGAGAGAGGGAGGAAAAGACAGGAAGTGAGACAGGAAACCCCCTTCACGCTTTTTGTCCAGAATTCAAACATTTGTCACCTGTATGGACTTAAATGTAGCCAGCTCATGAAATTCGAATTCACGCATCTCACATTCCTGAGAGCAATAATTGCCTTATAGTTGCAACTGAGTATTCAGTTACAAAATTTACTCGTGTCCTACACCCACGCTGACCCTCGTCGCTCACACTGGCCACGCTAGAAAGTTTATAGTCTCCCTCTGGGCTTTAATGCATGCTGGAGAGTTTGGGTTATATCATCAGCGGTGGAGACAGTAAGCAGATCCTTTACATAAGATAAAGGAGTATTATCATCAAAAATGTAATTAAAGTACTGACTCTGCTGAATGCTGAGTGTTATATTGTTATATTACCGGATTATTACTGCTGATGCATCAACATGTAAGCCGCTCTTTAATTATGTAGCTGGTCAAGTTTGGCCACTTCAGCTACTTAGCTTACTGTCTGCAAAATGATTGTAACTATAGCTGAAATGTACTGTAAATATGGTGGATTATAAAGTGTATTTGCCTCTGTAACGCAGTGGAAAAGAAGTATGAAGTAGCATAAACAGGATATGCTCAGGTAAAGCACAGGTACCTCAACTCTACTTCAATACAGTACATGAGTAAACTTTCCCGAGTAAGATTTTCCTCTCTTCCTGTGCAACAATACGAAGCTACAAAATCCAGCGCACCAGATGTATGGACAGAATTTCCGACTAATGTTTGCTCCTTTTTTTAAAATAGTTGAAGGTGGTTCCAAGTAGAAGCACACACCAAGTGCCAGCAGCGGTTGGCCTCAGATTGTGTTTGCGCGTCCCTGTGACAAACATTCCAGCACAGTGCTCAAGCATCAGCTGTTTACATTCGCGACAAGATACTCCACTCTTAAGTATCCGCTAAGCATCAGACCTTTAGAGACAGAGACCACATCAAGGAGGTCAACAAAGAACCCGACACCCTGGAGATACATTTGCATTGAGTCGAGAATGTAAAGCAACAACAAGGCGTATATAAAGTGGCCTCGGAGGCACCAAACACTTGTGGTAAAACAACCACCTCCAAAACCCCGCCGCGAGATCCTCCTCATTGTCGAAGCTCCTCTTATCTTGAGAGCGAGGGAGGAGAGGAAGACAGACATGATCTTGGAGGAATGAGACCGTAGCGACAGGCTGCCGGTGAAACGAATCCCGGTGCAGCTGACATAGCTCGTTTTAGTATCATCTCACAAGTTAAGACAACAAAAACGGGCCGCAGTAACTGGCAACAAACGCACAGCCCATAAATCTTCAGATATATGAGCTGATATTAGGTTTCACCTCCAGCCACAGCCCCGGATAGAAAGGACTTTAGGTCTGTAGGGAAACAGACAGGGGTGGATTTACCTTATACCACTGGTGGAACTTGTTACATAAATTCTATGCATAGCACCAGATTACCATTAAGTGACTCCACTATATGGGCTAGAAAAACACCACTTCACTGGCAATAAACATTGTAACCTGAGTACACAGGATACTCAAGAATGTGTCTGTGAAGTGAAAAGTTAATTTGCGTTTTTATGTGCTACCAAAACAACCCCCCATCCTCCCCCCTTTCCTCATCACCCGCTTTTAGCCCCCCACCCCCCATCCCCACCTTCCTCTCTCTCTCTTCTTTACCCATTGTGAAGCCATCAGATAGCGACTTCCAGAAGTCCACACCTGTCTTAGGGCTATGCAGAGGAGATGGATCCATGCATTTTGAGCATCAGATAGCCTCTAGCCAGGGTTAGTATTGATCTAACGCTTCACTGGCCCTTTGTGAGAGCAGCAGCTGCTTTGGGGGGCTTTTAGATAAGCAATGCAAAGGGAATTGTTTCTCCTGAAACCCTCTTTCAATGTTTGTACATGAAAACCATCACTTAATTCAACACTCCATCGCTCTGGAATAAAATGTCCTCTCCCTTGACATGAAAAAAAAAAAGCAGCAAATAAGCATTAAAACATCTGCCTTTAGGGTATTGGAAAGCGTATGGTATTAGGAATCACACAGTGATAATGCAGCTCTCTGGATTTTCACTGTTTAATCATATGTAATCTCTCGAGTGAAAATGAAATGAAAACACAACATCCTTCTCTCTCTCCTCTCTCTCTCTCTCTCTCTCTTTCCTCTTCACTCTGATCACCAGTCACTGAATGAGGCAGCCAGGGTGGGGTGGGAGGAGGAGGGTGGTGTGGGGGTATTACTGGTGCATCTGTGTGAGGCAGGCATGGCGATGAGACCCTCCCTAAGATGACTCATAGGCTGTATGGGCTGACACCAGCACCTCATTCACAGCCAATAATGAGCCATGCTAATGAGCAGGACAGCCACCCTGCATGCTCATCATTAAGCAGTCTTGTGATTCATGTCCAGCATGAAACCATCATATAAAGAGATAAGGCTGGCTGGAGCGGGCTGGGATGAGATATGAGCAGACATGGGGGACATAACGCAAAAAAAAAAAAAGAAAAAAAAAGAAAAGGTCGAGCGGCTACACTGCAGGTAACACTGAGTGATCAATGTGTTTTTTAAAATGTTTTTGTGAAGGGATATAGGTAGCTTTTAGGCAAATCAGGACGGAATAATACACAATCATTTAGCTCATTTCTACCTCCGTGGAATATCAAGACTTTCATGCGCTGCACACGGGGACGGTTTCCTAGAATTCCACACAGATATGCAGTCAATATGTGCTTGCAAATTGTGCCTATGTGCGATACCATGCTATCAGTTCATTTGAAATAACCTCTTCTGCCTGCGTCTGCGCTGATCAGAAGATCAAATATCAGTCGAATGAATCCATCAGAAAGAAAACACGCTGACAGTAAAACATGCACATGCATGCGCCAACCTCCTGAGACTCCTGCTCCGACACATATATCTGATAAGGCTTAATCAGCACAGGGTGGTCATGATAAAGCATTTCAGTCCTATCTCTGTCTGAGAGAGAGACACAGAAACACACACAGAGAGACAGAGGGCTGCCTCTCTTCTCAAAGGATGGAAAGGCAAGAGCCCCTCTCTCCCTCAAACTGCCTCAGTCTCCTTAGCCTTGCCCCCCCCACCCCACATGTGTGCCTCTTTTTCTCTTTCTTTCTCCCTGCCTTTCTAGCTGCCTCGCTCTGTATCAGTAGAGACACTTCTTAAGCCCCAGCTGGGGAAAATACGGTGGCTGGGTGGGGGGAGGGTTGCAAAAGGGTAAGTGATTGCCCTCTAGGGGACGAAGCAGAGAGAGAGAGAGAGGGGGAAAAAAAGCAGGACGCCTTATCGCCCCAGCCTCCAATAGCACTGCTGGCTACCACCCAGAGCTGGCAGGGAGGAGGAGGAGGAGGAGGAAGAAGGGGGGGGGGGGG
>NW_019525493.1:571652-584624 GCF_002814215.2 Seriola lalandi dorsalis
GTATGGGCTCAACTCAAGGCTGCACAGCCAAAATGTTGCCATCTGAATAAGTGCTGTTGCTTTGCCTGCTACTACATGACCATTAAGTGGATCACAAATCACAGCACGTGTTTGTACTGACTTTATGATTCTGGATTTTGTGAGGAAAAGAAAAAAAAATGTTTTTATATAGAAATGTAACCAGGGTTACTTGTGTTTATGCCTGGATGTTTCTTTAGAGCCACATTCTTATCAATAAGGGCATGTGGGATGCTGCAGGTGTGTTCTGGGAGCTCACACACTGTAAACAAGATCTATAAAGCAGAATGTACTACTGACCTATTTCCTTCATTCAAATGGCGACCTGGGGAAAAAAAACACAGAAAAAGAAACCATGCCAAAACGAGGAAGAGAAAAAAAAAACGAAAAAAAAAACGTAACACATGGCCACTCAGAGACAAGTGTGAAATGCATGAGCTTATACTAAAGTTAATGATAGCATCGAGTCTTCCTCTGAAGCCATTACCAGCTGCTAAAATGTATCCTTCTACAGCAGGCAGCCAGGCTGGCGGGCGCAGCGACGCATCCAGGCGCCTGCAACAGTGTCCAAGCGCCACCTTCAGTATCCAACCTTAAGGTAGGAGGAGAAGGAGGGGGGGGGGCAAATAATCACACAGCCTACATCTTTCCCTCCAGATACATCTGCAAAACAGTAGATGTCTGCCTGGAGAGTAAGCTCTTCTCTTACGTGTTTTCTGTCTCCACTCTTAAAATAAGGAAATAGACTTTAGTCTTATGTGCGCTCTGGTGTATGATGTTCATCTCAGGAGCGCATACTGCTAACTGTGTGTTTAATATGCCTGTCTCGCCCGGCGTGTTGCCCCAGACACTGTGTAGCACAAATCCCCACCTCCACTCCAATGAGAGCACGGGAGGGAGGAATAAAAAGGGTTAAGGGGAGTCTTGGATGGAGTCTGCAGGGCGGAGTGGAAGGGACGTGATTGGATGGCTGTGCGTGACGCAGGGGACATGAAAAAGCCGATAACTAGTTAAGAAGGCAGTTTGTAACTCTGGAAAAAGAGTGCAGAGCTTGAGACACACATTACGCTAAAGGACGCGGACGAAACCGGCGCAAACACAAGAGAGCTGAGCGTTTTTGCTTTGGCAGTGTGGGGCTGTTCGACACTGCAACGTCCGGACTCAAAAGTGACTTGGAAAACAGGACAATGGTGCAGCACACAGACAACAGCGAGACGGACGGGAGCATGTCCAGGGAGGCTACCGATTCGGAGGAGAGTGAATTTATGGCATGCAGCCCCGTGGCGATAAACCCGGACTGGTGCAAGACAGCCACCGGTCACATCAAGAGACCCATGAATGCATTTATGGTCTGGTCCAAAATCGAGAGGAGAAAGATCATGGAGCAGTCGCCGGACATGCACAACGCGGAGATTTCCAAGCGCCTGGGGAAGAGGTGGAAGATGCTCAAGGACAGCGAAAAGATCCCGTTTATCAGAGAAGCCGAGAGGCTGCGGCTAAAACACATGGCTGACTACCCCGACTACAAGTACAGACCCAAGAAAAAACCAAAGCTCGACAGTTCGAAATCATCAGCACCGTCTCCGGAGAAGTGCGGTAAAATTACAAAGACTCCCAGCAAGAAGTGTTCAAAGATAAAGACTAAGAGCGGCTCCAAGTCCTCTCACGGCTACGGGGAGGACTGTGTGTTTCCCAGCTTAAAAGTTACAAAGACTGTGAAAAGTGAGCTCACCGACGAGGACGATGACGACGACTACGAGGAGGACTACCGGATGGGGATTAAACCCAGGGACGAGGAGCGCCTGAGGCCGTACAATGTAGCCAAAGTTCCCGCAAGCCCAACTTTGAGCTCCTCGGCCGAGTCCGAGGGGACGAGCATGTACGAAGAAGTGCGGAACAACAACAACAGACTGTTTTACAATATCAAAAACATTACCAAGCAGAGCACATTGCACGCTGCTTCCGTCTCACCAGCATCCTCCAGGTCGGTCTCCACATCCTCCTCCTCCTCCAGCAGCAGCAGCAGCAGCAGCAGCTCCTCTTCCGGCGAGGACGCGGACGATTTGCTGTTTGACTTTAGTTTAAATTTCGCCCCCAGCGCCTCAGGCTCGGAGCTGGGCAACCCCAATTCAGGAAACCTCTCCCTGTCTCTTGTGGATAAGGACCTGGACTCTTTCAGCGAGGGCAGCCTGGGCTCTCACTTTGAATTCCCAGACTATTGCACGCCAGAACTCAGTGAGATGATTGCCGGGGACTGGCTGGAGGCGAACTTTTCCGACCTGGTCTTCACATACTGAATTGAGAAAAAAAAAAGTTGCTCTAGTAATAACAGAGAAGGGAGAAATGAAATTATATATGTGTCCTGGTCAAGTTGTCCCTAGCCCTGCCTCCTGTGGGTTTTCTGAAGGGTCCTGGAGAGAGGTGGAGGACCAGGAGGCGAGGTGAGGTTTGAGGAATGAGATGCTTATGAAGCTGGTAGCAAAAAAAAAAAAGCAAAGTCTGCAGACGTTTTTTTCTGGCAGCATGACAGGGTTTTATGGATTTTTTCCCCCGTAGGTCTGCATTTACTGTTCAGCTTAAACGGACCACAAAGGGAAAAACACGTGAACTTCTATGCATCTTATCCTCTTAAAACAAAAAAAAACTGCAGGGAGCTGAAAACGGACTGTGGACTGACTCAAAGCAAATCTGTGAACTGACAATTGTTCAGGATGTTACTTTACAACGGTTTATGTAATTTCTAAATGCCGCAAATGTTTGTTTGTTTTTTTTTGTAACTGATTCCGTTTACCTCCTGGTTTGGAAAATTAAGCAGCCTAAACCTCTGCAGAATACAGGTGTGGAGGAAACATTTTGATACATAACAGACCTCATCTTTTTAAAAGAAAAGTAAGATATTTTCAGGCATATTTTTGTACAGTTAAAAGGGAATGTTCTTACTGTGCTTTCAGTGAGTTTCAGGCACTTCTTCCCTTTATCATTTGTTTTTAGCATGCAAGGGAGTCCTGGTTTTAAGGATTAAGTTAAATTAAAACTTGCATCAAAAATGCCTTGTGATTTTAAACTAGGTTTTGTACAGTTGTAGAGCAGATTTGTTGAGTATTTGTAGACGATACAATGGCATCATGGGGAACACATACCTCAGAGCTGGAACTAGTTTCAAGATTGTATATGTACTGTAATATAGTAAAGTTAGGAGTTTATGTATATCATACTCGTGATATGTGGATGGGTCCCAATCGCAGGTGTGAAACTGGATTTTGGTATTTTTTATGGCACATACTGTTTTTCCCCCCTCTCATTTTTTTGTGCAATATATACTCTTAAGATACAGACCATCAACAATTGTAGCAAGTGATGGAAAAACAGACTTGTGCACTGTCAACATCATTTCATGTTATGATGCTGAAGCCTGTCCAGGCAGAAAAATAAACAAATCAGCTGGAACTGATACAAAACAATTTAATATGGCCTCATGGTGTGGTGCATACTACAGAAACAGATAAATATCACGATTTGAATGTTATTTGACACATAAGATTGGGTAATGAGCATATCTGACACCAAACAGTTTGAATCTCACTGAAAAAAAATTGGGGAAAAAAAAGAGGGAGTTCTGCAAAAGGGCATAGTCTGATAGAGTGGTGGTCTGGCATTAGTTTAACAAGCAAAAAAGAACATTCCATAGTCCTGTTTCATGAAATGAAACTTTATTTTAAAACTGAAGACTGCCTTCTTTTTTTAAAACATTAACCATAAACCTGTATTTTTTATTTCTTGCACTTAAAAAAAAGCAGATATTGTTTATTTTTATGTGGGTCTTACATATGAAGTCTGTTTGATAAAAGGTTTTGGAATATGACCTAATTATATGCCAAGACGTTTTGTTGGAAGTTCTAGGCAGTAGTTACTTCACATTCCAAGTGTGAATCTGTCTTTGACTCATCTTTTAATAAATAAGTACCTACCACCATCGACTGTCCTTTCAGTTTGTGAATATATGTACACAAATGTGTTATTTGTTGCGTTTGAAAAGGATGTGATGACAGAATGATGCCTATTTTGTATGTAGGCGGATACTCTGAAATGGATGGGCTCAAACTAACATGTGAATTCACATTTAATAAAAAGGAAAAAAGGAAAACTTGTAAACTGCAGTGTTGAGGTGCTTTACTGTTTCAAATGTGCCGTTTTTGCTGAAACTTTTCTCTTTCCCCCAACACACCCCTCTTTAAAATGGACACTGCAGCTTTAAGAAATTGAATTGCCCGCTTGCGTGTGCCGAGCGATGTGATTGGTGGTCTTGGTGGTCCCCTTGGAGACGGAGCTGGAAACAGGAGCCGTTCCTCTCAGTGTGTGGGAGCTCTCAGTCTGTCTGGCTTCCATTCAGAAAAGTAGCACTCTGTCCAGCACAGAACGGCTTGAGAGCTGTGCCAACAGAGGGCCGAAAAAAATGTCAAAATGTGACATATGTTCACTCAGGGATAAACAATGGCACTTATTCCAGGCAGATACTTTTTCATTTCTGGGAAATATGGGGGGAGGGGGACTTGTACAGAAACATAACTCGTGTGAAAGTAAACTCAAAAGGGCCAAAATCCCTTAATCCCTCATAATGTGACTAGTACATGTGTATATGGGGATCAGGGGTAGTAGGTCAGTGTGAATAGTAAAGATGCTTTAATATAATTATTCCAGTGGTTGTCAGTTGCAGTGCTTGAGTACCACAGCTCCTCTTACTCACACTTAACGCCTGATTTTCACCTGGGATTTCAGAGAAATTAAAGTAAATAGCTGGCAGGACTGGAAATCATCAGGGATGTGGATGGCAAGGACCGAATTAATCTCAAGACAAACATAAACAGGAGTGGTTAAAAACCAGAAGATATGTGCCTAACGCACACTAATATAATTGTGATACTACTTGATTGTGCATAGCCAGAGCTGATTATGTGATGGCTCAGACTGATACAGTAGCTACAGTTCTGACTGTAACAACAATAGCGCACATAGCAGGTCTCAACCATGTATGATGTCATGGTAAATACAATTAGTGAGACAAAGCATATATAATATGTAAAAACAGGAATTACAGTGATTACATCTTCACGGTGCTTGAAAGCCTCCAGAGGAACAACAGACAGGCCTGGTTACAGAGACCAGTCTTTCACAGATCACATGTGAAGAACCACAGGCTTTGGCCACTGAGAGATTTGTGTTCATTACAGCAATAGAATCTAATGATGAATATTTGCCATGCATGACTGCACAGGTACAAGCCCCCCCATTAAGTCAGTTTGCAAATCTGTAATAAAACATTTATCTAGCTATTACTTTACCTGACCTATTGGTCAAAGTTGCTAATGGGTTCCAGGGCTATTCCCAATAGAATCTCAACATTGATTTTGTGTTCCTCTGAAATATCTGCTCAGGGCTAATGCCACTGGTACATGTTGAAATGAAATTAGTGACCCGTTGAAATTTCCTTCTATTTCCTCCTTAAATAAATAAATGGAAATCTAGAATGCTCAGGAGACGCTGAGTGAGATACTGTCCTCCCAGGAATCCAGTGGTGTGGGGGGGTGGGGGGTACTATGGCGACAAAAGAAAGTAATTTCCAATCCCTTGAGCATTTAAATCATTCATATAACCCTGGATGTCACAGTCAAATGCTGTACGTGACACCTATACAAAGACCCCTGCCACAGAACTGAGGGCTCGGGGGTTTATCTCCCAATTTGCAAGTTGCTCAAAGTGAACATCTAAAATATGTCAGTGTCGTCTCAGCACTCAAAGATAAAATTCCTCTGTGACCGGTCTCTGTCTCAGCGTACTGATGTTAAATCCAGTAATAATGCCCGTTGTGATTCCCTTACATCTTTTTTTTTTTTTTCCTTCTGCGTAGTGACTCTCACCCAGTGAGCTCAGATGCATTACATCACTGCTTAGCTTATGCCACTGCGCAGTAAGAATCCATGTTGTGTCATCGTTGATCCACATGTGCTCCTATTCTCCCAGTGGGAGACTCTCTAATATTGCTATGGGAATACTGATATATGCTCTCCATGCTGGAGGTTTCATAATAACAATAACAACGCTGTGTGCCTAAATTTAAACCTGTTTACTGTCTGTTAATTGATGAGTGGGCAGGATTTACGGTATCTGCTCCAGATCTGCTGCCTGAGATCAGGGTGGGTGTTGACACGACTTCTGTCCAAGCGAGCCCGTCTCCTGCTCTGTTATACAAGCATGTCATGCTGTTAGACGCTGCCTGTGCTTTACAGACCCTGCAAGCTGTGTGACAGAGTATTGAAATGACACACCAGCAGTTGGTCCCCTGTGCAACAGTGAGTCCTGCGATATGATCCAGACAGGTAAAAAGCTATTTGGACCATAAACATAATTTATCATCTTATGAATCCAGATGAGAAAACTACATGTTTATTTCTGGGATGCCTGTTTACCATGAAATCTTAGCTATAATGACCTTATAAGTCCTCATTCCTAATGTTCAGTTCCCTTGCTGATAGTCAGGGAGAATTTGTCTGTAAAATTGCCTGCCTGAGCAACAGTCCAGTCCCTGTGTCCTCTGCTCCAGTCTTGGCCTGGGGCGACTCCTGCTGCTGTTGATGGCTATCCATTTGCTCTGCCCTCCCTGAGTATGGGAGGGAGGCAGAGAGGAAGCATCGGCCCCATCTGCTGCACTGATATTTACTATCCCTTCACATTTGTGAGAAGGGGGGTGGCAAAGGCCCAATTCCCTCATGGTGTTTTAGCACTCTGGCAGATACACACATGTGCACACACACACACACACTCACACACACACACACACACACACACACACACACAGGAAGGGAGTGAATGAGAAAGAGAGAGAAATAAGAGGGAAATGGACAGAGCGGAAAAAAGTGTTGTTCATATGAGCTGGAGTTAAACTCAGAATTAACTTGATGTGGCCTGGATACAAAACAGGCAGTGTAACGGATAATAAGTGTGTAGCTGGAAGCAAGTAACCCGCACGGTCTGCTGCTGCCTAATTTTCCATTCACAACTTCATTGCAGCTTTTCATTATTTAGCAAAGGCAATGAGACATTAAGAAGAAGTTTGGAGGGGGAAGCTGCTGCACTGAACGCAGACACAGCAGGTTGTGGTGAGCAGTTTAAGATGTGCAGTGCTGTAGTCTCGTTGACACGGAAACAAACAGTTCAATCACTCCTCCCAGAATCTGCCCTGACACGTGGTAAGATCTCATTGGGGGGGGAGAGGTCACTCTTTTTTGTGGGGAGCTGCTTGAGGTCGCACATCACTCATGTGAATTATCTCTGGAGAGGGCAGGGACTTGGTTTCACACCTGCTTCTCTTTTCAAACCAAACTCTAAGAATTATATTAATTGAATGGAGTCTTCCTGGATGACATTTTGCAGTTCAATATGTGCTGGGCAAACATTCTGTCTGCGCCACTCAGTGTGCGAGAGAAAATAAATTGAGCTTTTTTTTCCGTTTCAAAAAATGCCACAATAATGGGCTGAGTGTAATTAGAGCCAAGTTGTAATGACATCTAGCTCTGTTTAGAGTGCAATCACACAAGTTGGTTGGCCTGATTGCGGTCAGTTTTGGATTTACATAACCTTGTTTGGAATTAATTGTGACTCTGTGCTAGATGTTTATCTTGGTGGTTTACAGCAGCTGCAGGAGCCCCGCGCACTTTCCAACAAGAAAAAGGTCATAAACCCATTATATTAGTCCAATGGGGTCATAACATATGCAGCGTGTTGGTGGTAAATTGAAATCATATTTAAATCCAGATTATAGTGTTTGAGTGTGTTTTTTATTAAGTTACATGCATTTGGTTTGGTTTTTATCGCTTTAGATAATTCAGTAGTCCATATGTGTTTATACGTGGTTGTTGACCAGATAATGTTGCTGCCCTCTAATCAAATGGAGTGGATATTAGTGTATTATTAGAGCTCAATGCTCTCTTATTGCATGTGTGTTTCTGCTGAGGAAAGTCTGTTTGGCTTTCTGCCCAGATGCATGGATTTAAAACCACAGCGCAACCCCCCTCCCCCGTTTTTTGGAGTTGGGGCTTGTGTGTGCGTGTGGCTGTTTGTCTGTGGCCTTATATAATTTCAAGTTTGTTGCTGGGCCTATAAGATGCACAAACTTAAAGGAAACTTAGCTCTGGTGCAGTTGTAATCTTAAGTAGCTGGGATGAATGCGCAGTTTCCCAGTCGTGGCACATACAACATGGTGGTGTACTTGTTGTAAAGCTCAGTAAAGGAAAGGTTCCCTACTCTTCTGCTTCTCTTCAATTTAATGATACCAGCAACAGACATTCATGACCCCCTACTTACCCACCCCAGGATTAAGTCAGGCAGTAATCTAGATTCCAAACTGCAGCTCAAGGGGAGCCCATGCAATTTCCCCCTAAAGCTAGAGCAGAGCCAGCAGTTGGTCATTCATATGCATCTGAAATCTAATACTCTGCTGCTGTGCCCCTCAGTGGCCCCACCTTTCCTGACTCACCAGTGAACCTCGCGCTCTCTGACCATTATACACCCCGTGCTTCCTCCCACTCTCTTTCTGTCTTTCTTCTTTTCTTGTCCTCTTCTTCTATCCATCTATTTGCATGTTACCCAGGTTACACTGTCAGGGTACCCCCTCACAGTTAGACTCGACGCAGGGTCTCATTTGATAGTCTTTGCTGCTTCAGTAAATAATTAGCACACTGAATCCTCTGGGGCCCTATACAGGAAACATGGCTTGCTTACCGGGGGGTGGGGGCCTAAGGTTCTAATGATTCCTATCCTGCAAGGTTTTTGATAACAGGCCCCCTGCCTTCTCCTCAACACCGTCAGTGTGAAAAAATAACACATGACCTACACAATTAATTTTGAATGTAAATGTACAGCAAACAGGCTTGATTTATATTCTAAGACTTTTTAAAGGTGCTGTTTGTTAGTTTTGGTATTGCTACGTAGCCAAAGTTAGCATTAACAGCTCTTTACTTACCATTCTTACCAAGAGCTTCAGTCGTTGCATTTACAAGACAAGAGGTTATAATGCGCACTCTAAGCAGCGCTGCTTCTTCAGGGCAGACTGAATGCTACAGTGACTCGGTTTTGGAAACCGGACTGGAGCTTGCTGGTTAGCACGCTAACTTCAGTAGAAGAAAGGAACTGATAGAGGTAGAAGGAAAACAAGAGTCGACATTGGTGTTGCTTTCCACCACTGGAAACAGTTCTTGGCGACTAAAGGAATGAAGTTTGATGCTAAAACTGATACATAAACAGCTGTTAATGCTAACCCTGGCTATGTAGCAATAGTAAAATGAACAAATAGCTCCCTTAAGCATTAGTAGCTATGTAATAAAACGCTCTGTGTGACTTCAAAGTTTGTGCTTGTGAGAGGAAGATTACTGAAAACAGACATTAAGGTATTTTGTAGAATTTAATGAGATTTTGTTCCTTAATCAGCCAAATTAACATGCTGATATACATTTCTAGTCACTGAGACCATGAATAAATCTTGTAGCAAATTACACCAACATATTGTAGAGTCTGTTATGTGTTCAATACCTCTCTTCCAAATCAATCAAAGTGCAAAATTTTGCAGCTCCATTCTCCTGATCAAAATTGTCCTTCTGCATATGCATACTTTATGCATATTTTACTCAACCAGAAACATCAAACAATCGGCAGATGGATGTTCGACCTCACTGATTAGTAAAGGAGACACTCAGACAAAGTAATGCTCTCTCAGGATTGCATCTATAAAATGACAACTCCTGCCAAAAAGTCCATTAACTGCATGTAGATTTTATTGGCTTTGTCCAACTATAGATGCAGAGACAACTTCAGATGTTATTGTAAGAGATGAAGAGACTAAATGAAAATGTGCCAGAACCTGAGTGGGACTTTAAAAAACATCCCTCCCCCATATGCCCTCCAGGGCATGTTGAACCCAAAAAAAAAGGGCAAAACGAATCACACTGTTGAATAATTCATATGTATGCGGATGAACAATTCATATGCATCATGCTGAATCTATATCCATTATGAAAAAATGTTATATTCATGAAAAATACAGCACACAAAAAGCTACACCTTAAAGATTGTCAAGGAGCAAGCAAGTAAATCTGTGTTTCTGGGAGTTAAGCACACAGCAGGCAGCTCCCATCTCCTCCTAACAGGATCCGTAAGTTGATTTTATTGGCTCCCCAGCGTTCCCATCACGGCACAGACTTTGAGGCCTAGACCAAAGGAACATGTGGCCTGGTCAAGGCGACGGGGAAGACAGTGTAGAAACACATTTTACGCGCTACTGGCACAAAAGCAGCACACGCGGCCTCTGTGGGAGGTTCTGGGTGGTTGTAGATTGTTTGTAGCCGGTGGTGACTGGAGCTATAGTGTCTGAGGAGATGTGACATGTAGCCCCACTCCTCACCACTGATACACACAAACACCACTGACGCACGCACACACATGCAGGCGCACCGGCACGCACGCACACATACACACACACACACACACACACACTACAGTCTCCCCTCTCTCCTTCTCTCCTGGCTGGCCAGAGTTATTCATTTCGTTGAGCACCTCAGCCTCTAGCAGAGAAATGCTGTCACTGGGTCATTACAAATACCCACAGGCGGTTGAGAATGTCCTCACAGATACAGGAGACAAACGTGGGCCTGCATGCTGCTGCCTGAGTGCTGCCGTTTGATGGTGTTCTGAATGACCTACATTTCCCATCTTCAGATATGTCATATTGGACCTGATGAAAACATGGATCACTAATCCAAGGTCCTTCAGAATACAGTTATTTTGCATTAAAAGACTGCAATGCACCAAAATACCAAGGAGTGTATTTAGTTCTTTTTGAAAATCATATTAATTATTATTATTATTATATATTGTGAAATACTGTGATGTGAATGGGCTTGTATGGCAGTGGAGAAAAGAAGCTATGTACATTTACTCAGGTACTGCACTGTGGTACAGTTTTGAGGTACTTGTACTTTACTCGAGTATTTCCATGTTATGCTTTTTTATATTTCTATTCCATTTTAAATTTAAATAGCAAATATTGTACTTTTTACTCCTGTAAGAGGGATCATCAATAATTAAAATCCAATAATATAACATATTATTCTGAAATGTGCCATTCTGCATAATTAGTATTGGTATTGGCTTTTGGTATTGTAAGTATATTTTGATGCTAATACTTTTTAATACTAGTTCTTTTAATCAAGTAACCCTTTGACTGCAGGATTTAGTACTTACTAGTTAGTAGTAGTTTCTAGTTTACTTACTTAGTGCATACTAGTAACAGAGTGTTCCTACACTGTGGCATTGTTATAAACAGTTGAAATACTTCTTCCACCACTGCTATGTGGATATTCAGAGCATTATATTCATTTTAGTTATATGCTTGTTTAGATGTGTGTATTTTTTTAACTGTATTGCAAATGAATTTCTTTGAATTTGACTTGAAGTCAGATTTGTACCACATTTCAGTGGCCAACAAGAGAAGGTCCTGTTGTACTGGGCATCTCTTTGGGGTAAATGTGTGTAACTGATATCCCTCTCATACACATATATAAAACATATTGAATACAGGTTCAATCTTCATGTAATCATTCACACCACACTCTTGGTCAAAATATGACATCACTGCTTGCACACACAAGTCCCAGGCTTGCAGCTCTACTGCCTGCATGTTATGTCTATGCATGGCTCACCTCTGGGGCAGGGCGGTCACACACTATTCTTACGGAGTTATGAGACGAGGGACACCACTGTGATCAAAAGAGGACTGCTCATTGATTTTCAAAACCACACATTATGCAGCAACTATATACCAAAGGGAACAGCCGGCACGGCCTTTGTGATATGCTCAGCATGATTTAAACATGCTAAGGCCATGTTAAAGCCTCAAGCTAACACATTTTAACTCTGAATAACAAGGTGTTACTCCCTTCACGGTTTCATACGGGAGCCACTGGGGTAAAAAAAAAAAAAAATCAAATTGGGTATATAGGGGGAGAGGAGAGAGTAATACAAGAAATTGTGCCACTGTGATTTGATGAATTATTAAAACTCGCATTTACAGATTTCTTAATTAGAAAGGGTAATCCAGTAATTAACATGAGGACCAGCTGGCTGGTACAGTATATCACTGAAACACATAATCCCACTTCCACTATTACTGCTGCGAGCTGCAAGTTCCCTCTTCACCAGAAAAACTCACTAATAATCCCATTAGGTCTTACTACAGAAACTATACTCTACCTCAACCGTGTAATTGCTGTGCATTTAAAGCAATTTGGTCAGTGGCGACAGCAACCTGCTTACTGCTGAAAAGTTAATGACACTGAAAGCCAACACTATACCCCGACCACTTAGCCCTACCGTTTGACAGGATTTGTCATTACACTGTTCCTCACTCAAAAATGATTGGATTTTACATTTCCCATGTTTACTCTTAACCATCCAAAGACAAGAAAAAGCAACAAAAAAAAAAAAAGAAAAAGAAAATGTTAGCCATCTACATCAGGTCTGAAAGTCATGGATTATTAGTCTTTGAGAGCCAAACGGATTGTGGAGACTTGTTGTCCACGGAGGTGATACCAGTGAGGAGTTGACGGCGAGTGGCAACAAAGATGTGTTCGAATTGTGTTTAAAAGAGAGATACAAGGCATCAAAGTGATTGAATGGTCACAATAAGAGATTTAGTTGTTTTTGTCCTATTTCAATCAGGCAGCCGGCTTGTTCCTGTCATGACAGAGTCCCCTAGCACAGTGGAATTGCGTGACTGATATCTCATACACTAGATTTCTCACTTCAGTGCACCCTAGAATCCAACCTGCCCAGCCCTACCACCCACCCACACACACACACAGCCCCCCCCACCCCCTGCCCTCCCCACTGTTCCTGCAGCTCCCATCC
>NW_019525493.1:584644-585150 GCF_002814215.2 Seriola lalandi dorsalis
GGAGGAAGAGGGGGGGGGGGGGTACAGGGGACGCCAGCTAGATGCTACACTGCCTCTTGACACAGCAAACTCAGCAGGGAGCCCTTCCATCCATGCCTGGCTGTATGGGCTCAACTCAAGGCTGCACAGCCAAAATGTTGCCATCTGAATAAGTGCTGTTGCTTTGCCTGCTACTACATGACCATTAAGTGGATCACAAATCACAGCACGTGTTTGTACTGACTTTATGATTCTGGATTTTGTGAGGAAAAGAAAAAAAAATGTTTTTATATAGAAATGTAACCAGGGTTACTTGTGTTTATGCCTGGATGTTTCTTTAGAGCCACATTCTTATCAATAAGGGCATGTGGGATGCTGCAGGTGTGTTCTGGGAGCTCACACACTGTAAACAAGATCTATAAAGCAGAATGTACTACTGACCTATTTCCTTCATTCAAATGGCGACCTGGGGAAAAAAAACACAGAAAAAGAAACCATGCCAAAACGAGGAAGAGAAAAAAAAAACG
>NW_019525493.1:585170-590752 GCF_002814215.2 Seriola lalandi dorsalis
AGCTCCCATCCCCACCCCCCACCTCATCCATCCAAACTAAAGCACCTTTATGGCCATATTTCTGTAAAGTCCACTGCCTTGATTTGCTTTGGCATTCCTGCCCTGATTCATCCAGTGGGGCTGTGAGCTGGAATAATTAAGAGAACGCCATAAGGCCCCTGCCTCCTGACAAGTGATCAACAAACAATGATTTATGAGGCCATCTTGTATCAGGGGATGACCATTGATTTAAACACACAAAGCAAACACACACACACACACACACAGACACACAACTTCTGACACAGATGACCATACGCATAAATCACATTCAATGTCTTTACATTTTCAGGTGGCGTTGTTTTTATGCTGACCTATCCTATTTACCTGCCATTCACTTTAATAAACACCAAAACTCATAAGCCCACAGCTTGATATGGATTTGACGAGTGATCTGACTGGCAACATTTGCGCACTGTTCCCTCGAATGCTTGGAACGAACCATCTGCAAATCAATTTTTGTCGCTCTTTTACTTCGTAGATGCTGATTCCACATATTTTCTCGCCGCTGTTTTAAGTATTGATTGTCACAGAGGCCTGGAAGAAAACACAACAGCGATGCAATGTCTGTGTCTCACTCTTTCAAATGAGTCTAGTATATCACTTTAGCCCGTCTGTTGTTTTGGTACGCCTAGGTAAGGTTTCTTGACAGACAGCACGCATACTGTGTTTTATTACCCCGCCAGCTGCGGGGTCATTATACATCGCTCTTCCTGTGAAATCGTGGGATCATATTTCTATGTGTACTGGAAAGCGGCGGCTTCAGATACTGATTAATGAGTAATGAAATGGCTTTTAGTTATTACAGGATGAAAATATTAATATGAGAGATGCTGAGTGAGAAGAAGGGCGCCTTCATTATGTTACCAGTCTGGTCCATCATCTCATAGATCTGTCATAGGTTCACGGCGTCAAAGAGATTAAGAAGCCATATTGGTCATCAAACGCTAAGTGATCCTGGTCCTATTAGAAGGCACTGATGCTGTCATCATCACATAGGACTCCTTTTAGCATTCAATACGTCTAAGTCTGTAATCATTCTGTGCTTATTACATGCTGACGTGGGCAAAATCTCCTAAATAGTTTACCTGATAGTTTACAACAAATGCATTATTTAATTGATGTTAATTCAATCGTTTAGTGTTATCTGACATAGCAGTGTGAAATGATTATTGTTTCCTACAAGTATAAGACACATGTTAAGTGCCTTAGAGACATTAGACAATGCGGGGATGAACTCTGCATTATTGTCTTTCCTTACCACAGATTGATCGTCACTGCAGTGAGGTCGATATGTGTCCAAACATGACGTTAATAAGGTGACTGGGCCGACCGTCTGCACCGCAATACCGCAGAGTGTGATGATGCAGAAGTGTACGCATACGCACGCGTGGGAGAGTTCACGAGAGAGTGATAGAGATGGTCCACAGGCCAAATGCTATCTCTCATCCTTCCTCCTCCTCCTCCTCCTCCTCCTCCTCCTCCTCCTCCTCCTCTGGCACGGGGATGATAAGAATGGGCACCATTATGGTCATTGCAATTATACTGCTGTTAGTGATTGTTGTTGGTCAGAGGCAGCAGATCAAAAGAGAGTGGATCCATATTGATTAACTGCCATTGTGAAGGAATGACCGAGTTGAGCTCTCACACAGTGCTAGAACCTGTGCTCCGTGTACAGTGATTGACTCCTCTTCTGCTTTAACTTGCATTGTGGCAGTGTGGAATAATTGAGCATGCGGCATGAATCCAGTATTAGAGATTCACGCGTCTCACCCCACCCTCTTCCTCCTCTGTGCTCCCTTCAGCTGGCGGATGATTGAAAGGCCTCTGGTGTCTCCCTGCTCTACGTGGATAAGCAGTTGTCATAGGAAACATCAATACTTGAATGGATAGACAGTTTTATCCATTGATTAAACACTGAGTGAATGCACGAGTACTCACCCTCGCAAAGAGCGATGTCCATGCCAGTAACTACCCCTCCTCCATTTTTGTGATTTAGGGTACATCTGCGCAATGATCTCTAAGTGCGGTGTCATTCCCTTACCTCGCCATATTTGCGGGAGCATAATCGATAACTTCATTCGAGCTCCACTACATGTGGATGGAGAATCATAGTACCGGGAAAGGCAATGTTTTATATTGTTGCATAAGGTCAAGCACATGTTTCTCCTGCTCAGAGAATTGGTTTGGAAATAGCCCCATCAACATTGATGAAGCAATGACAAATGGGAATTATGGTTTGACAGGTCAAAAACTGCCACTTGGAAAATTCTAATCAATCACAATTCCCCCTCATTTTACAGTGTCTGTGGTGTTGGTCCTAAGTTAGGCTTTCCAGCAGACGTAACATAGGAAAAGTCTACACTTTTTCATTTTATATATTTATTTAAAATCTGATTTCACTCCAGCGCTCCGATTAAAAAACGTAAGGATTATTTTATCCATGATTAACTCGGATACTTAACAGTCTTGTGATTGTGTTGTGCTCTATTCATGCCACATTTACAATTCTAACAATGCACAGACAGAAGGGAAGCGTCTGACTGACACTTGGGTATCCTGCAGCGCCTGGTCAAATTGGACTCTTATTATGGTAGGGATCTCATTCAGATGGTCATTAGACAATCAAATGAGAATAATCTGCCCCGGATCTCAATTATGACGAAAGCCAATTCTCCTGGCGCGCCGATGGCCTTTCAGAGAAGCGCTAAGCCTCGCCAGGTGTGTTGCTCTTACACTGATTGCTCACTCGTGCCCGGGAGATCGCACTATGTGTGAATGCCCTTTATGATAGCAGAGGAAAATGCCAGTGGGGAAAGTGGTGTGTATGAATATGAAGAGGAAAGGGTAAAACAAGCACAATTGTTTCCTGGATTTCATTCATGGCTTTGTTCGTCGGGCGGTACCCAGCAAATATTCATTATTTCACAAGTCATGTGCTATATGATGCGTGGAAGGTTTGTTTTTCATTGATATGATACTGTAAGGAAAAAGTGACACAAACACCATACGTGCCCTCTAACAGTCTGAAGCATGCTGTCTTCAAGGGCGTCCATTTGCTCGGTCCTAGGCCAAAACAGCAGTGGCCGTTGCCCTCAGCATTAACCCCTGCTGGCTCCTAGAGGTTAAAACCCCTCTTTTGATTTACAACAGCCAGTGGACACAGCGGCCATTAAAAAGATGTAAATTCGGGCTGTTTGTACAGAGAAAGGTGCATGAACCCAGTGACAGACCACCCACTCTCTCTCCCTCGAACAACACTCTCCGTGGCTGTGGCTCACAAATCAGGAGGGAGCTTTCATTTGGGGGAAGGTCACAGACCTTTTTATCACCTCCTTAAGACACCCTTTGGAGCCATCTCTCATGTTACACAACTGGATGCTGCACATCCCTCTGGTGCAAGGTTATTGGACAGTTTTGTTTATTGCCTCAAAAGAGTAAGGAGAGGCTTTTGCTAAATTAAAAAAAAAAATAAAAAAAAAAACAAGTGGCAAAGAATCATTTGAAATGTGATGATCAAATTCTGTCTTCTGTCTTTTCATGTTGAAAGTTACACCCTGTACTTTTATTGAAATAATTTCAGGTCACTAATCAACTCAGTGTTTACATTTACCTCCCAAACAGCGGTCACACAAGGTCTGGGCATCCTTGACATGCGCCTTTTGGCTCAAATGTAATGGATGGATTAAACGTCACCTATGCCCTGGGTGTTTCCGTCACTTTCTGTATGGGCGTTGCTGTGCGTGCGCTTGCATTGTTTGTTTCCGTCAGATGTTGGTGTTGTGTCTGTCAGTCCTGCCGGTGCTTCTGCCTCTCTTGTCCTGACGTGATCCATCCTGCAGCATTTGGCACCTTCTCAAGTCCCCTCCGCTCTTTTGCTACACACACGCACATGCACACACACACACACACACACACACACACACGCACACACACACACATACCCACACACACACAAACACCTCCACAATTAGCCAAGATAAGCTGGGATTCTGTGACTTCCTGCAGATTCCTCTTCAGATAAGGGAGAACAATTTAAAAGCCCTGCACTGACAGAGACATGAGTATAAAAGAGTCTCTCTGGAAGTCTGCAGGAAAAAAAGAAAACACTGCACACAGAGAAGCCAGCGCTGCCAGGCTCTTGTCTGTCGACGTGATGATTGGCTTCGGCATCATCCTGTCAAACTATATTACTTTTGGTTTTTGCACACCTCAATAGCACTCTTTGCTGAAACTCATTTATCACATAGCAGGCGATGGACACCATCGTATCACAGGGGACGTTTGTGAAAAGTGTGACAATCTACTGTTTTGGAAAGGATCACACAGTGCTGACTCGAGCCTCTGCAGTACAGATGATCACTGTTGGATCTAGAGGCCTGTTGGAGGGTGTGCATGTGATTAAGAATGACTTGAAACTTGATCACATTGTTTGTTTCATCTAAACATTTTTCTTTGACAATATCATTTCCGTGTCACACCTCCCCTCAGCTATGCATATTGTTGAGAATATTCTATCATGCTGGGATTTGCTGAGCTGAGCTTCATGTTGTCTGGCTGCTATCAGGGGAAACGCTCTGAACCGGACATTTTCTTTCGTGTAATCTTGTAGCTCCAGGAATTAAAATGGAAATTTGTTACAGGAAGACAAGAAAACAAGAAAACAGAGGATGCATCTAAAATAATGTTGGCTTTTAAATCTGGGTTAAGGGCTACATGTGTCTCGAGTTCTCCCTGTTGAGGATTTTGGGGACCTCAGCAGATTGTAGTATCTTGGAGCGTGTGTGTGTGTGTGTGTGTGTTCGTATGTGTAGAGGACTGAGCAGTCTACACCTGAGATAATGGTTGGATGAGATAAAGCAATCAACTCATCTTTAAAAAAAAAACTCAGTTAAGTACCTTTCTTTCTTTCTCTCTCTCTCTCTCTCTCTCTCTCTCTCTCTCTCTTTCTTAAAGAACTTAAAGTAGCTCTGATTCCAGTGAAGAGGAGTCTGTCCCTCTAGTGTGCATATTACTGCATCTCATCTTGCTTATTGCTGCCTTGAGTACTATGACAACAGAAGTGAGAAGAGATTTAATCTCTCCAGCCCCGATAACAACACCGAAACATGCACAAAGGGCTAATCATCTCTACCAAGCGTTTTCTTACACATACACATTTTCCCTACAGTTCTCGGAGCTGTCAAGAGTAAAGAGATAAAGAATGGGCAGAAGGAAAAGAAAAGTCAGGCGTGGTGTGAGAAGTGTCTGCCGCCACGGCGTCATTAACACCCAGTGGTGCTGGGGTAAAGGGAGGGAGAGCAGACGGGGCCTCCAAGCACTGAGAGTGAAATTGCAAACCCAAGGTTCCTGATACAACCTGTTATTATTTTTGACACAAGCCATTTACAATAGCTATGAAGGTGGCAATGGAAAATGTAATATTGATTGTATGCCCTCAAGGCTTTGCTCCCCTGACTTCTAAACGTCACACGTCCCACATATGTTGGGTGTGATGATATGTTTCTCTTTTTTTTTTACTTTTTTTTATTTTTTTTTGCCCC
>NW_019525493.1:590772-600653 GCF_002814215.2 Seriola lalandi dorsalis
ACCCACCCACTTCCACAAATCCTATTTTAGGGGCTTTGTTGATAGTTTATTTGATGAGGTAATTACATTGGTAGATTGAGAGGGCAAGGTGATGTTTTGGGAGTCGAGAAAATAATAGAAAGCCGCGTAACTACCGCAATGCAATATGATATCCGTCTGATGTGACAGGTGTTAATATACCCAATGGCAATCTGTATTTCATCTCTTTTTCATGAGGGTGCTTACTGAATTACTTCCAAATGACATTTATGAAACATTAAGCGACTGTTGCACCACGGGATTGCAGCGGCTCATTCCGGCATTATTAAGATACACTCTAACATACAGTAAAACAAAGACACGCAGGGGGCGAAAAAATGTAGTTTTTCTTAAACACAGACGTGTGATATCCTTGGAGAGAGATTTAGCCTTGTTTGTACAGACACGCTGGCTCTGAGCTTCAAATGTAGGCATTAGAAAGTAGAGGAAGCTATTAAGCTCCTGAAAGACACCGACTAACTAAACAAACTGCGGAACAACTGGGAAGATAGTTGGCCTTTGGAGTTCACTGTCTCTGTCTGTCTGTGACAGAAACCTGTCAAAACCAAAACAAACATGTTTAACAAGGCCCTCAAAGGACTGGAGACAATTGTTCAAGCCTGTGTGAGGTGCAGCGGAAGTCTCAGTATCTGGGGAGATTGCAGGGGTTATCTGCCAGTGTGGTAATTACGCGAGGGCTTCTCTCTCTGGTAAGTGTGACAACTTTCCGCTTGTTTCTAAAATGAATGCATGACCTGCGCGGCACCCCTCCATGTAGCAAACCACTGATTGCTGTGTTAAAAGCTATCTTTGTGAAAAGTGCTGTCTAAGAGCCCTTTCTCTCCGGTGGTAGGTGCCATAACCAACACATCATTATGGACTTCCATGATGATTTAGATGACCCCATAAAATTTCCCTAAAAAGAAAATATAGCGAGGGCAAAACCTTTGTGTTGTCAAGTATTCTTCAGATTTGATTTCATACTTAACTGTTTAAAATTCAGCTTTGTAAAAGCATTAAAAATTCTCAGTTAAAGAGGAATTCTTTAACGATACTATCCTCATTAATATATCACACATGTTGAGGGAGGCTAACCAAACTTGTTGCTCTCACTGTTACCATTAGCACATGCAACTTAGGGCCAGTTCATGTTAGCATTGTCATCATTTGTCTAGCTAATAGCGCCCCTCAGTCTCCCATGTACAGTGAGCCTGACATGGTTTTATCTCTGTCATCACATTAGGTTGAGTGGAGGAAAATCACTCTTAATGACACAGAGATTATTGGCTTTGTGTTTTGGTTTACCAGTAAATGCCAGCCATGCCAATGGGATTTCCCCGCATAAGCCCTCACTATCGGTTTACAATAACTGTTTTATTCTGTTGTTATCCACAAGGATATCAAAGCACAATGCAACAAGTCTGTGCCGCTTCACTCAGCGGCATTGTCAAGCAATGGTCCTAAAAGAAGACAAACTGCATCCTGTGAAGGTGCACCGAGGAGTGATTCACTGCAGCAGAGCAATGGTATGGTGAAAAGTTAACAATGTCGTTCGCTGTTGACTAATCAGTCAGTAATTGCTGTGGCTTTAAAACCCAACTTCCTGTTGTAATCTCTGGAGGAAAGCTTTCCCACATCCACCAAACCAGGTTTCATTTGCAGAAGTGCCAAAAGCAGCAGCAGCAGCAGCAGCATTGTTAGCAAACCCTGTTGATATATCCTGAGTCCAGTAGCTTTTTTTTTTTTTTTTTAGTAGTGATGTTGTTTATCAGTGAAGTAGCACAGTTGATTACCGTACCTATAAACTGCTCATTTTCCAGAACATTCCTCAAAGTCAAGAACAAATGACAAGAATCCAGCGATAAAACTATGAAAGCCATTAACTAAGTGTTAGCAAGCAGTGGCTTTCAAGTCTCAGAGAAAACTCAAACCGGATGCTTTGGACCGACTCTAATCTGTTGCTGAACAGATCCTGTGATGTACAACTGCTGCATCTAACCAGTGCAAGCTGGGGTGACATTAAAGCATAAATGAGTACCAATAAAATGGAAAAGAAAAGAGCGAGAGCTTGATGGAGCAACATATTTTCAAAATGTGTACACGTATTGTTCAAAGAAAACCAGCTTGCATGTTTTTAATGTGTAGTGTAATGAGTGCAGAGCTGCACCACTGAGTGTAGAGCTGTGAAAACTGAGAAGTGTATCCACTGCAACTCAGGAGTGGACTATGCACGCAGCATCTAGTCAGCAATAACTGGCGTCCAGATACTTACCCTTAGGCCACTCATGCGTATATGCTAGTGAATGAACTTTCCAATTAGGCAGCGTACACTGTAGTACAGAGGCTGTTACTGTAAAACTGGTCACCAGTAACAAAAACATACAGACATGACTTTCTTTAAAAAGTCAACATTAATGTGACTTTTTTAAATTTTTTTTTTAATTAAAAATTAAAAAAAAATTAAACCGGACACAGAAAGTGTTTCATTGGTCAGTGACATAGTTTGCAGCTTGTTAGGTGCCATCATTTAAAATGTTTTTACATTTTAAAGCTGATAAAGAAGAAAAAAGACAAAAGCACACACACATATGTTTATGTATTCTGTACTATAGCAGTGATACTACTCCAAATAATAGATGTGTCTTAGAGAAGATTGACTTTCGATCGACTGACATTTTTGTTGGAGAAAAATCACAGAACAACTGTCACAATAAAAGATATAAACGTGTGCACATCATTTGAACAAATGTTTGACTTGCTACATAAGTATTTGATGGACAACATAACCAAAGTTTTTAAAAGTTAAACTAGCATAAGAAAGTTGTGCTCTAACTTCAGTGCTCTCCATCTCTGTTTATTTGTGATAATGAGAGGAAACTGTAAACTCTGCCACAGATCTGTGATTCTTTGGCTGCTAAAAGAGATCGATTAAGGTCATAGATTATTTAATGCCCCTTTAAAATGACTGAACCCTTGCAAGGGCAACACTCTTGATTCATGCTGCTCGGTAAAATGAGGATGGCGGTCTGTCGGGAAGGAATGGCTCTTAAATATTGGAAGAAGTGTTTGAAGCATTGCTGAATATTTAGAGTTCCACCGCTTTCATGTGGCTGGGTTGATGTGAAGTTCAACCCCCTATTCTCTCTAGTCTCCCTGTCCTCATCAATGTCTCCACTGTCACAGATGATGTCTGTTTCACAGACACAGAGAATCACATTTGCGCCGAGGCTTCCCATGGCGAGTGGGCCAAGAAGTTTTGATGAAAACTCGAGAAAGGCTGTGAAAGAAGAGAAAATCAAATCAGCGGCTCTATCGGCCCTCGTAAGTGCTGATCCCCCCTGAGAGAGCTTGTGGGATCACAATACTTCCCATAAAACAGCGGGAGCTGGGCCAGTCGTCTGAAAAGGACCTGCCTCTCATCGGAGTGAGGGAGTGCTGAACTGGAGAAGGGAGAGAGTGGAGGGAAAAGAAAGGGTTTCTCATATACGCAGGTTGAATGAGGGTCTCAGCGGTCAAACCTATAGAATTGAAGCAGGAGTGGTGGAGTGGGAGGTGGTATGTGGGGATTGAAGAAGAGGGGGGGGACTTGTTGGTCATTATATGAAGCATAAGTACAACACCAGCCCCTCATTCTCCCACTCCTGAAGGTTCACGTCCCCGCTGTGTTAACCACAGGCCCCCTATGGATTCTCTTAAATCAGACAGGAATAAGAGGCAGGACTGTGTACTCACATTGCCTCGCATTTACCTGAGGCTTTACCCTTTTGACCTCAACTCTGCATGTCCCTCAAAGGAACTAATTATATTCCTGATTAAGTTTGTATGTCTTTATTGTAAAATGTTATATAAAAATGTTGTTGACTAATTCGGTAAAAAAAAAAGAAAAAAAAGAAAGCTGTTTATATGCTCCTTTTTTCTGTGTATTACAAGGTTTAGTAAATTGCCCTACCAGAGGTGGGATATTTACCATGCCGTTTCACAGCGCACTTTACTGCCTCTTTTTAAGCAGTGTGTATTTTTGGGTTTTTTAAAGCATGCAGTTATGGGCACGAGGTAATTCCCCGCTCATTCCCTGCAGTGAGATAAAAACATCAGGTAAAAAACAGCATCGCACAATGCAGCATTCTGAAACTTGCACTCACAGCCCAGAACTAAGTGGGTAAAATGACTGAGCAAATGAATCATTTCAAGTTGTATAGCCCGTTACCTGGTTGAAGCGACATATCAGTATGAATGCATGGAATAAATATGTCGCTGCTTTATGAAGTGTGAAATGGACCAATGCAAAGGCTCTCCCTCTCTGTTGCTCATTGTGGAGGTGACTCCACATTTATGGGCGTTTACACCCCCACCCTCCCACCCACCCCTGATTCTCAGCCGTTTGGAAACCAAAAATTTATGGGTCCGCTGGCACTTAAGTTTTTACTAGTAAAAAATATTTCAGTAGTTGGTTCACTCCGATAAATTGTTATTTACATAGCTCCTTCGGGTTAAAACAAAACCAAAAATGCTATTTCCATCCAGATGATGCAATGGGATAATGATGAACACATTAACGAAGTGGCTGAGTTATTTACAGAGCTCATGCCTGTGTCCAGGGGTTGCAATTAAAACGGTTCGCGCACACAACCCTGAGTCCTAATGACCTAACAGTTCCAGACACTTACCAAAAATTGCTCATTATCTGTTTAGCTGCTGTGTTTGTCATCAGTGGAGTGACTTGCTCTGAGTAATGCCTCCTGTGGAAGAAATACAGTAAATACTAATTAATGAGAGACAGAAAATGTTTTATTTTACATGCTTTAAAATTAACAAGCACTGTAAGTTCAGCATTTGTTGTTTCCTGTGTGGAGAAAACGGTGCCTGTCATCACCCATTCAGTTGTGTGTGCGTCCTTATGCCCCTGTGTGACATTATCACGCTTTGCTGCATGAGCATGTTAATGTTAATTCCCTCATTTTGATAGTGTTCATTTTCCTTTTACACTATTATTCTTCTTCTCCAAAAGCAAATGTGTCATTCTTATGCTGTTTATACCATCATCCTCTTTCTTTCTGCCATTTGTCCAGTTTGCTCTGCCCCATTAAGAGTGCGGTTGCCAAAGGCCAGGACCCTGTGTTCATTGATTGTGTAGGATCAAGTCACATCACGGGTGACCTTTGCTCCCACAGTCCACTCTGGCTCTTGGCCTTAGTGTGCAGCTGTGGTGAGAGTTGGCATTCCTCCCCTGTAGGTCAGAACACCATTAGCCTTCACTGTAAAGAATGCAACACCATTTGTAATGACTGAGCAACTGACAATGACAGTCTACATGAGAAACAACTCACTGATGACCTCCTTCTGTTTTTTTTTTTTGTCCGCCTGGCAAAGCTTCAGTGGTCTGGAAAAAATGTAATTTGCTTCATTCCCCACCAGTTAAATCTCCCCTTATTAATTTTAAAAGTTTTTTATGCGTTTTATATCTGAAATTATGAAACTGATAAATTGTACCCCAACCATTAAATGTCAAACAGTGCGCATCTTTATGCGTGTAAATACATCACTCGTGGTAAAATTCACATGATAAATGATTGCTTAAGTCTGAGAAAGACTTACGATCTGTGTTGTTGCACTACGTAATGGGATTTTAATGGCTCTGATAGCCAAAACACATGTCCCAACTGAGCTGCTGCATGTAGGTTCAAGCTTGGTCAGTGTGACCAGTGCACATATGGCACTCCTCCTTCACATCGTCTGAATCTTACTCTCCGGAGCTGGGCTTGAGTCCAAACCTTTTTTTTTTGTTTGTTTTTTTGTTTTTATCTAGACTCCCATCTTCCTTTTCTTTGCTTAAGTCCTTTTTTCCTTTTTTCTCTGTTTACTTCTAACTTCCTCAGTCTTTGCCTTGTGTTGGGTGCACAGATCTACACTGATATACTGCTGTTTTCACCGAGCTCTTATGAGCGGTGAAAAGACTAGAGACATTTCTAAGCCTTTTGGGACCCCACAGCCACAAGTGTCTGCAGGGCTGTCTATGTTGGAGTCTGTTTTGTTAAAGTCTGAGAAACAGAAAGACCCTCATAGTTTCTCAAATCCTTTGAAATTCTGTTTTTGTGATTGATTCACAGACCAATTCGGTAAGCCCAGAGGAGCGAAACCCTGCTCATATGCTCCAGGGAAGATCATAGTTTTTGAAGCTGATGGTATTTGCGTTTTGTGGAGGCAAACTGTGAGATGTGTTGATTTGTCCTGGGCATCCACTGCTCCACAGGCTTTCAGATGAAGACGCTGGCTCGCTCTGAACTCCTTGCCAATTTGTCTCACTGAGGGACAGGCAGTCTTACTGTTTTCCCTTTTGTCTTTTCTCACCCGCTCCTCTATCTAAACTCGTCCCACTAGCCCGCCACCCCTTTTACCTCCTCTCCTCTTTTTCCCCCCTTTTCGTTTTTTCCCACATCCTCCTATAAACCTTCTATACTACCTTCACTTTTAGTTTCCTTCTCTTCCTCTCTTTCAAACATGCATGCATACCCTCCAAGTAAAGGATAGCGTGCACAAATTTATCAGACCTGACACTTAGAAAAAAAAAAAACATGGACCTCCTTTGCTATCAATGTCTAATTCCTTCTTCTTTTTTTTCTTTCTTTTTACCAGTGCAGATGGCTGTCAGGCACTACAATCCCTAACACTGTGTTCAGCTGGGATATGTCTTTGATCTCTTTTGACTAATGGTAATGGCTTGTTTTTGTCTGGGGGGGATCTTGGCTGGCTATGTCAAACAGGGATTTCAGCAGGGCAGGCGATGTGTCTCTTTTTTTGTATTGTTTTACATATAGAAACTTGAGTGCTGAGAGGAAGAACACTGTAGAGACACTGACAAGATGCATGACCACTTTTTGTTGCTTATCAGTGATCAATGTTTGAGCTGCTAATCCCTGGTGCACTTACAACACACACATCTCAGTGACTGACTTGACGTGTACACACACAGGCCTGCGAACACTGCCACTTCACTGTAGTTAGTCACAGAGAGAGAGAGAGAGAGAGAGAGAGAGAGAGAGCGAGCAGTTAACCCTAAACACTCTGCTAGATCACAACTTTCTCAAAGTATTATTTCACTTATTTAAAACTTGATCACCCATTTTTCCTGATGTTTCAGCATCTGGAGCTGCGCACCATATACACTGACTTTGTCGTTGGCTCCTCCAAGCCATGAAAGCTGAATGCACCTGTGATAAATACTCCCTGCTATTATCACTCATTGAATCAATTAATTAAATCTTCCTAAAACATTTATGCCACTCGTTACCACAACGATCCCAGAACGGGGAGATGGATTACAGGTGCTTCCTGTAGGCAGCAGAAGAAAAAAAAAAAAGACTGATTAAAGTGTGAGGTGTTTTCTCCCAATCCTCCGCCTCTCATTGCTCCATTCTCATCCTCCTCTTGGAGGCTCCCGCACCAGTTTGTTGGTGCACTTGATGGGCCCTTTTTCCAGTCTAAAAGAGGTCACAGAGGGACATTCCCATGTACAACCTCTCAGCAGCCAATGTGAGATGATAGTGTGGGGTGCGGTGAAAAAAACAAATAACTCACGCTAAGTTATTTCTTGACGAAGGGAGCGGAGAGACAGCTGACGGGGACGTGTTTAGACAGTTGCGCTCGGGCAGGGCATTCCTCACCCACCACCAACGCACACACACACACACACACACACACACACACATTGGTACATGTCGTGTGGTCTATTTGGATACTTGCACACATTTAAAACAAATATACACACACAAAATATTGGGCAGGGTTCTTGACTCATCCATTACCCCCCATAAGCATGTGCACACGCATACTGTGTGAGATTCCATTTCCACTGCCAACATGCCAAGGCTTTGCACACACACTCGTGAACCTGTGCATGAGATCTTGGGCACACACACACACACACACACACACACACTCACACACTCACACACACATACTAAGACTAACATACAAACACATGTGAGCTTGATTAGAAAGCTGTGGTTGGTTGACAAATGGCACGGTGTTCATATTTTGCCTCCGGCATGGCGGCAGTAATGATTCCATAATTGTCCTGAGCGCTCAACACTCACTTCCAATCAGCATCCAGAACAACTCTGCAGCTGGCTACACACGCCTGTGAAACCTGAAAAGACACACACACACACACACAAAAAAGATTCAGTCGCAACTGTGGTTAATATGAGTCATGAGAAGAATGCTGTTTATTCCAGTGTGTTCATAGTTCTCATCTTCTGTTCTGGCATTTGCTATGCGATCCTATCTGTTAATACACCTAGAAAAATGTTGCTGAGGGTGCGATAGGTCTGATACAGTGAATCAGGCATCTGTGTGCCATCGCAGCCATACCTGCAGGACTAAGTCAGAATTGCTTGGAAGATAGGATCAATGAATGTTTGCTGCCATGTGTTTATCCTGGTAACTTATGACTCCCACTTTGCTGCACTTGAACATATAATCAGGGAGAAATGACACCGGCTACATTATCCTTGCACAGACTTGAACTCAGGGTGCTGCGAGCCTGAATGTGGGCAGTATGACGCCTTCTATCCCTGTTGCCTCGGCTGAATATTCATAACTGTTACATGTGTGATCCCGGCAAGGACCTTATCTGGGTCACAGCGTAGAGACTGATGTGGAATCTCTCTCTCTCTCTCTCTCTCCCTCTGTCTGCACTAAGAGGGAAGAAAATACTCAAGCAAGCAATCCATTTGTCATGATATCACCCAGCGCCTGCTCAGGCAAAACATCTTGTCCGAATCATAGGGCTATAACTTTGGATAGCGGGGTTAGAGATTCTCTGAGAAAGATTCATCCTCGGACCCCATGCAGACTTTAATTAGTGATGAATTAAGCCTCTGGTCTTGGCTTGCTGGAACACGGTCCCTCTTAAAGGTTAGCTCTGCTCAAATACTTCTCTGACTTCTCTGAAAGGCTGCCAAGAATGTCAGAAATCCTAGTTGCGTGGGAGAGCCTTGCCGCGTTCCTCCTGGGTTGGTTGGTTGCCTCCTCCGCTCTGTGTTTCTGCTATTAGCAGTGCCCTCTGCAGGATGCCTGGACCGCATGTGATGATGTAAGCACATTTCTCCTGTGCTGTGCAACTGCCTGTGGCTATGAAGCGATGCAGGGCAGACAGTCTTTTAACTCTCTTTCTCTCTCATCTCCTTTTCCCTCTCGCTGCAAATGCACAGCGGTTGATTGCTTCGATCTTTATAAGGTTAAGAGATTTAAAAAAAGAAAAGAAAAGGAAAGCAACATCAGGTGTTGTCACCGTAACAGCTGATACATCCATAAAACGCTGCTCACTTAGAGGCGCTTTTACACTGTTTAAGGATTTACTTGGACGTCATTTGTTGTGGGGGAGGATATGACATCATCGCCATCTGAAGCTGGTGTGTCACAGGAAGACAGTCCAAACCACCAGCCTGTATCCACGTGTTATTATGGCTTTAAGCAGGAGGAAGCTGGTCTGCAGTGAGCCAAGAGAACTGACAGCACATGTCACAGAGATACTGAATGTACAGATCCTCTGTCTGTGTGTGAATACAAAATATGTCACTGCTGCTGAATGCAAACTGATATGTGGAGAGGATTCCAGAGATGTCTTTTTGTGTGTGTGTGCGTGTGTGTGTGTGTGTGTGTGTGTGCGTGTGCGTGTGACAGATGACGGTGTGGGATGGTTAGTTGGTCTATCTGCACAGCGCTGCTTAGTAAAGCCTTCAAGGTCTGCTGGTTGGTTTGGAGGAGGTCTATATAAGGCTGCTTAGGAGGGCCTTCAGGGTCCTCCACGTTAATTAACTAATTACTTTGCTAATTGGACACATTCGATGCAGACCCCCCCC
>NW_019525493.1:600737-604673 GCF_002814215.2 Seriola lalandi dorsalis
GTGGTTGGGGGTGGGGGTGGTGGTGGTGGGGTGGCACATCTGCAGAAGTGGAACTGTTTTTAAATTCAAAACATTTTCTGGCTGAAACAAAAACGTATTGATCATGGGTTGATGTCCAAATTTCAGTTATTGATTTGACTTGTTGTATCGACCTTTGGGTTTTGAAGGGAAAGTGCAGTGACACTATAGACACTGTCACACCGTCTGATTCTCAAGTGAACGGATTGGTAGATGTCACACAGGGGATGTAGGGTGTGTTTGCCTTCCCAGACACAGATTAAGATTAGTGGGAGAGTAATGTGTTATCTTCAATAGAGCCTCTCCATCATAGGGAATATAGGCCAGGATTTAGTCTAATCTGTGCTTAACCTATGGAAATATTATGGTCAGTATGCTTTGTAGTTCTTCACATTATATTGTTGTATAACTTCAAAACTGGTTTATTGATGACTTTCCGTTTGCTTGACGGGATGGATTGTTTATTAGATGATTATTTGGACCGTTTCTGATGGTGACTCTTTAGTTACTGTGAGCTTGCAATGGAGGTGATAGTGGATATTTTTTCACCTGTTAATAGGTGAGAGGGTTTTGGTGTGCATTTGTGTGTGTGTGTGTGTGTGTGTGTGTGTGTGTGTGTGTGTGATCACTTTGAGTGTGAGTGGGTGTCTCAGATATCTTCTCTCCCTTTAGCCTGCTCTCTTCTCCTGTTTTTTTTTCCTTTGCTCTTTCCTCCTCTCTCACTTCCATTACCTTCCTCCTTCCCATTTCTCACCTCTTCCTCATATCTTTCCAATTTATTTTGTCAGCCCTCTCTGCCTCACTCTCTGTTTCCTGTTTCTACTACGCTTCCCACTTTTCCTTCACCCCTGCGTCTGCCTCTCTCTCTCTCTTCCTTTCTTTCCTCTGTCCCACCCCCTTCCCCTCTCACCCTCCTTTGGAACAGGGAGTTCTGGGTAGGGCGAAAGCAGCAGCTGCAGAAGGAGCAGCTGCTCTGTGTGTGGGTGTGTATGTATGCGTGTGTGTTTGTGTGTGTGTGTGTGTGTGTGTGTGTATACATGCCACAGCTTGTCCCCTCCACCAGGCTGCTTGGGCAGGGTTGGTCCCAGCAGGGTACCACAACCCTGCCAACACCCCACCAACCAACCAGGCGCATGTGTGCTGATACACACAAATCACTAACACACACAGACACACACACACACACGTGCGCAGACACCACTCACAGACATAAGAACCATATGCACAGCCATACACAACACAATTTCACACACACATTCATATTCAAATACACTCCTATTCAATGAGAAAACCAGTGAATCATTCAGTTATGAGCCTTTGCGAAATGTATGGAAATATACGCTCAGAACTTCTATGAGTCATCCATCCCCTTATGGAGTTTGTGACAGACAAAATGCAATTTAGAAATATTCTGTGTATGATGTAAAGGGGTGAAGAATGAGGCAGGTGTTCTTTATGAAAAAAAAAGGAGAAGAAGAAGAAAAAAAAAAAAAACAACAGTAGTTCGTAACTGCACATTCTGGAGTCTTTTCACACTGCAGGCTCCAAGGTTTAGTGCCCAGGGCAATGTTAAGCTGAACTCTCTCTGTGTCTGAAGGTGAAGGGGGCTCATCACATTTCATAGTCAATGGATAGTCCTCAGAGGCTTTCATCCTGTACAGAGGCGATTTCCATTCGCCCTCCCTTCACGAGTGCACAACCCCCTCATCCCACCCCCCCCACCAGCCCTCCTACACACACACACACACCCCTCATCATCGAATTATAGGCATTTTTAAAGCGTTCTCAAGTTGCTGTTGTCTTTGTTTGGCTGCTCTAATGAGAGATGGGCCTGAGGCGATGATTTTTTCTCAGGTAAACAAACAAAGCTATAGGCTAATGTTTGCTTTAGATGGCCGCTGTGCTGTCTGAATAAGGGGCCTGGCTGGGTATGACTTCAACAGTGGAGAATAAAGGTATGAACGAGCCAGAGAATAAATAAAGCAGGAGAGAGAAAGAAAGAAAGAAAGAAAGAAAGACAGAAAGACAGAAATTAATGACAGCAGACAGACACAGACAGAAAGCGAGAAGGGTAGCGAGAAGAAAGAGATTGGTGCTATCATCCAGTTAGCGGCTGGTGCTGAGGGAATACTGTCCTGTCATTGGAGCCAGCCATGCAGAAGGGGAAGCAAGCTCTTCTATTGCACCTTGGCGTCTGTCTGCGTCTGTGCAGCACCATCTTATTGCCTTGTCGCTGCTTACTTCGCCTGACCACGCTTCCCCACACTCCCGGCACCCTTTTTTTTTTTTTTTTCTTTTAACTCTCTCCTCTCTCTCTTTTCATTTATCCCTCATATATCTGTTCTCTTTTCCGATTTCCTACCCTGTCTGAAGAACATCCATCTCCCAGTCCTCCACTTCATTTATTTATTTTTTCCCCTTTCCTTTCCTGTCTTCGCAAACCTCACATAGCCCAGTTAATTTTCCCTGACTTTCTATCTCTCTCCCTCCTTCTCGTCATGCTCCAACGCTCATGTGGGAACTCCGACATTATGCCTGTGGTGTTGTGGCCTTGGCCTGGGGGGGTCAGTTCTTAGGCCCAGAGGGGCACTGCTCCTCTTGCCTCTGCGAACCGGGGGTACTGGGCAGTGTGCTGGACTGGAAGGATGAACAGCTGGAGGGTTGGAGGCCAGTGGGGGCCAGCAGAGGCCACAGAGGTCACAGCCATTCAAAACCTTGGCTCCCAGCTCAAAGGTACGGGGTGAAAGAGGATCATGCTTCTGGAGGAGAGAAAGAGCTCTTGTTTCCCCGTGGCTTACAAAGGACACAGCCAAGCAGTCAGCCAAGCAGACTCTCCCAAACAACAACCCCATCCTTCTCTTGTCATGTGATTACATTTTCTGGGTTTCTATGCACGGCAACAGGAATTATTACATTTGTGCTGCAGCATAGTGATAATATATGGTGTTTATTTTTAATAAACCAAGCTGTGTCTGTACACATCTCCAGAGCTGTTGCTAGCGATATATAAAACGTATCTGTGGAGTGTTCATCTTTCACGTTTATGATGCTCATATAGGAGGGGAAGAAGTCAATAACTTTCAGGGCCTATAGTGCAGAGCCACTAAGCCATTCCCTGGTCTTACAGTATCGAAAAAGCAACTTTTTTTGATTAGTAAACAGTGGAGCATGCCCTTCAGGGTACTTCCTGGGACTGGGAGGGATGTAAAGGTTAATCTTCAGTTTATTGCCACCAGCAGTCAGACAGATAGTATCTTTTAAAATTCCTCGTCAGGCGCTATTGATCCACTGACGTCAGAAGCCCCCAGACATGACATTTCTTGTTTCCCATGCTGCCTGGACCATTACATGACCATCAATGTTTACTATTCAAGGAGACCCTCAGCTTCATTCTGTGGCGCTTGGCTAAGTGCTACACAGCATGGCTAATAAACTAGCATCTTTGGGATTTCGAGTAGCGTTAATGTGGGTGTCACCTTAAAACCTTTTCGCTTTGACTCTACATAACATCTTCACCTGATGTGAAGTGAATGGAGTCATAAGGCATCATTTCCCCTCACTGCAATGAGCTGTTGCTCTGTGTTATCGGGCCTATTAATCCGAGTATGTATGCTTTTTTTTTTTTTTTTTAGAAAGACAATAGGGTCAGTGATCAGGCTACCGAATGCTCTGCTTCCCCTCTTCTCTCGCTCTCCACTCTGTGTCTTCTTAAGATGCTGGCCTGTGATGGGAAATCTATATGGTGCGAGAGGCCAATTTAGGTGGCTCCAACCGTGTGGGTTTGAAGAGTGAGCAGCCAGGGTAAACATAGAGAATAACGCCTCCTCTCTCTAAATGATTTCAGCGCAAGAGGACATGTGAGGGGATGGTATTTTTCATCAGCTATTTTCCTGAGATGTTTGTGATGTTGGGGGTGGG
>NW_019525493.1:604693-613688 GCF_002814215.2 Seriola lalandi dorsalis
GGGGGGGGGGGGGGGGGGCTGGGGGGGCTCGTGTTGCCCATGTTGTTTACTAAAGTCATTAAGGTACACATGCACCTCTACCTGTGTGTCAAAACCTACATGTGCAACCTTGTGAACCACCCATTTGCAGGTTTTTTTTTTTTTTTGTTTTTTTTTAAGGGTCTACCTGACGAGCAGAAACATTCCCAGAGTGTTTGTTTTTGTTTACTGTGCACAATTTGAACAAAATTCCCCTTTTAGGCCCTTTTCTAGCCCAAGCTACAGCACTCCAGAGCCTGCAACTCATTCCTATTTAAGATATGGTGTATCAGGCTTAGTGGGCTGCAATTAATTCAGTGCCTCCAGGGCCTCTCTGGCTTTGTATGAGGGGTCAGACTGGGTCAGGCAGATTTTTTTCTGAGAGTAAGCAGCACTAGGTTTGTGTTGGATCAGATGAGACTGGGCTAATTCTCTCCAGCAGCTGGTCCTTTTCACTCACTGTTTACCCTCAAATGCAAAAGCTGCTGCTTTGCCCTGCCTGCCTATAAAGAAATCTCTTTACACTTCAACTGACCAAATTTAACAATCCTCTTAATTAAAAGCAGAACTGATGCTTTCTCTTTTTTTCAGTGTGTATTGATACAATCGGGGGCATTTGGTCTGAAGTAAGCAAAAGCTCTAGATTGGACTGGGTCGAATCTAAATTGAGTTGTGTCATGTATCTTCAAGCCAAGCCACTTCTTTGGTTTCTAAGCCCCGTCATTATCTCTGGTGTCCCTTGTTTCGCCTCCCCCCTCGCTGGCAGATTTAGCTGAAGCTGAGCAGCTTCTCTGGTCATTTGGTTACTTGCTCGGTGGGTCAGCCAGTTCTCTGTGCTTTCTGTGGCCACCACCTCTGCATCTGGGAGTTGTTTGCCGAATGCTGTGTCATCAGAGCTTTGCTGTCTTGCCCCAGAGCAAGCTAAGTCTAAACACTGCACTTTGTGGCTGAAAGGCCATCTGTCACGGGGAGGGAATCCGGCTTCTCCTCCAAAAAGCATAAACAGGGGCGGGCTGTTAAGCCGTGGCGCAGCTCACTGTCATGGAAATGCCCCATCTGAGTAAGGCTCAGGCCCTAATCCTGCACCCTCCCATCTTCACAGCTGCTTTTTAGGGCTCCATGGCTACCTGTGCATACTCACTGCCTGTTTAGCTGAGAGAGGGGCCTTATGAATAAAATTCAATCAGAGAAGGCTGGTCAGCTGCTTAGATGGTGGTTTACAGCACGTGTATGTATGCTAAGCCTGTCATCACACATCCCCTGCCCTGACTTAATGGGTTTACGTGCAGGTAGATAAGTGATGTATCTAAATGTATATCAGATTTATTTGATGATATTCCCAGACAGGATTACCTTTTGAATTATTTCTTGTGCAGGTGCCAATTTAGAGGAAATGGCTATATGTTTTCATTCACTACAGGATGTCAACACCTTGTTTATGGTGAATTTTCACAATTCGGTTCAATTTATTCTATACTTTTTTCCTGTCTTAACAGAACTGCCTTTTTTGTAAGCTCCAAACAACCTACATCCTCGTGACAGCAGGTCCGCTGTGTTTTCAATAAGTCACCTTTTCTCTCCACAATCCTCCCTTTATGAACAACATGACAAGTCTCGTCTGAGCCCCCAAAACAGCTACTGAAGAGGAGCAGCTGAGAGCAGAAGATCCTGACATTTCATACATGATTGCAGAGATTTACGTGAGGTAATTATTGGAGCTATGTCTGCCAACCCAGAGAAGATCAATTCTTTCAATCAATTCCACTTTTAAGAGGATAGGCCAGATTACCAGGGCTGAGGGCCAGTGTGGACGAGGGGCCCGTAATGCTCTTAATAGGTCACTAAAATGTGTGTTAGAACCTCTGGTTGAGGCCAATGGAGGATTCCTGTGAGATCAGCCATTTCACCCTCCCTTTCTCTCCTCCTTTCCTTTCTCTCTCTCTCTCTCTCTTGCTTTCCCCCTCTCCTGCTTCGTCCCCTTCTTCTCTCTCTGCCCCTTACTTCCAAAATAAATTATTTGCTAAGGCAAACTCCCTATTATTGGAAAAATTTAGGGGTTAATATTTGTATTTAGTAACTTTATCGGCATGTTTGCAAACAATCAATAACTTTACAATTCATTTTAAATCAATACCTGCACAGATCCAATTTTCCATTGTTTTGGTCAAGGCCAGATAATGGACTTGTGCATGCTATGGAATAAAAATGCAACGACTGTGTCCAGTTATCCTTCTACAGGTAATTTGTTGAACCAGTTTCATTGGATAACAGAATTACTGTGAATAGTTCTCTAAGGGGAATATCTGTTTTCTATTAGTCTTGACTGTCTGGGGGTTTAAAAGTCAAAGTGCAGAGGTTACTCAGGAAAACTTACTTTCATTATTTTTTAAAGTGTGCACTGAGTGGCCATCTGAGAATGGCACAAAAAACGTTTTTAAAAAAAATTACCATAATTGATAAGAGCTTTGCGACCCGACACGAAGGGCAGAAGTGTGTGTGTGTGTGTGTGTGTGTGTGTGTGTGTATGGGGTGGGGAGATTTTGCCACATAGTCCAGTCTCTGTGGCTTGCATCAGATAAGGGTGAAGAGTAGTGACAGGATAGATGGGAGAGCTAGCCTAAACCCAGCCAATGTTTATTTAGACATACCAGCAGGCTGGAAAGTCAACAGTGGGAAGGACAGGGAATGCACACCAGCACCAGAGAAACCTGAGACTAGAGACCAAAAGCTGGTGTCAAGCATCACAGGATGGGATTTCTGGCCTGAGATCAGTTTTTTTTTTAGTGTGTGTATGTATGTGTGTGTGTGTGTGTGTGTGTGTGTGTGTGTGTGTGTGTCACCTCACTGGGAGCGAAACTGCAGAGAATTGGAACTGATTACTGATCTCAGTTCAGCAGCCCCGCTCTGAAAGACACAGTAAACACAGAGCCCTGACCGTGGTAGCCTGTCCAGTGTTTGTAGCACTCACTGGGGAGGAAGGTCACCGGGGCCCTGTCAACAGTGGAAGCTACAATTCACCTCCAGCCTTGTGTGGGCAACAAAAGAAGGAAAGAAAACACAGCTAAAGGGGTGAGCACGTGAGGCAAACCCCACCCCACCTCACCCCAGCCTCCCACCCCCTACAAAATAATCCATCATGATTCTGCACCCACGAACAACACCCCGCTCTGTAATTTAGGGAATATATTGATTAACATCCATAAATGTTCTTCCATTTGAATTCAACTACATTCATGATTGCGGCTGTATTTGTGCAGGGCCAGAGCCTTTAAAAAGCTTCTTTTTTTTCTTCTTCTTTTTTTAGCTATTTGCTATTAAATCCAGCATTAGTGTCTTAACTCATTAGCGCTGCTTTGGATGCAGAAAACAGTGAAACATAATTATGTGTGGGAACTTTCTGTAAAACGCTAAATGAGCATTTCATTCATCTCACAGCAGCATTTAGTGCCTGTAGGCCTTTACCGTACCACCATACAATTAACTGGATCAGGATTTAGTGCCTGGCCCGAGTGCTGCCGAGAGCACTTCCTTTAGCGGCGGTTATACCTTCAGACATGTTAATCACAGATCCTGATGACTCTGCCATACATTTGGTATAGGACTTTGGTCTGGATACTACTCTGCATGGCTGTAAATCACGTCTGGTGAGTTTTTATTTTCTTTTTGGAAAGTTCCAGTGATCGTGGAGCTGGCTGCCTATACGACGCCAAGTTGGAACCACCTTTAGGAAGGCCCTTCTCCTCTTTTTCCCCATCGCCACATGAAGGCGAATTATTTTTGAATATGTTCTTTTTCTTTTCTAATGGATGATTATATATGTGTGAGGGCAGCCAGGATGCTGATCATTTTTTTTTCTTTCTGTGCATTTGATTCCTTTTTTTTTTTTCTTTTTATTTCCGCCCCTCCCTCTCAGCTACTCTACAGTCACATACCTCTGAGACATCTGCAGAAAGGTTGGCATTAGCATGTGAAAGGGTTCATGCAGACAATGCTATGCATTATGTATTCACAGGATTTGTATGAAATGCAGCCGCTGTCATTCTTGCTAGCCTGTAATCTACTGGCAATATTTCAGGCCGAGCAGAGAGAACAATCTAAAGAAGACGCATAGGCTACTACAACACCTACTATACCATACCCTGTCCTCCATCCCAAGGAACATCAAATGCGAAGAAGTGTCGGATGTGTCAGAACTAGCTGAGCTAACTGTCTGGTAGCAAGACACACTACCAAGTGGCCTGTGTTAATGAGGAGGAGGCTGTTTTTCTTCTTACCCGGAGGCAACACAGGCAAGCAGTAAACAGAGCATTTGATCCCTGAGACTTGTTGTGTAGTTGTCACTTTGCGAAATCAGCCACACTTCTCTTTTTTTTTCCCCAGCACCATCCCTTATATGAGCGTGCGTGCATCAGGGATTGTTAGGCGATCGGCGGTGAATGTGAAAGATAAAGACACAAAAAGAATCTCTTTGTGGGCCAAACGGTGGATATTATTGGAGAAGTTCCAAACAAAGTTTCAAAACATATTTCACCTCCTCATGATATGGCTGAAAAGAGAGACCTCATACAGCTCCTCCATTTTAGCAAATATATGACACATCTCCAGACACAAACTTGGACGGCAACGTTTCTAAAGTTATGGTGGATAAATTAAAAAAAAAATAAAATCATTCTATTAGGATATTTATTGCTTTTGGATTCCCTAAACATTGGCACCAGCTTGTTATCTGAGGTAAGTCTTCGTAAAGCATAGGATTAATGAGCTGTTTATATACTCTCACCGGGCTCACTTGTACAGTTTCCACTTCCAACTTGGTTATGGTATATTGTATAAAATACTTGGCAATACCAAACAAAATATCCTTCGCAGTCACAGCTGAACATTTTGTCTGAATCATCCAGAGAAATCCCATGGTTGATTCTATACACTTTTACAGATGGTAACTCAGTCTTAAAGTCCCTGAGCTTGTCTGTGTGCTCTGGCTGCCTGTCATCAACCCATCACGTGTCACAGTAAACTTAGCTTTCAGGGGCGGCAGCGGCCATGGGCTGCCACAGCTGCTGCTGCCGCCGCTTGAGCCGAGCAACAGCGTCTGTTTACCCAGACACAGACAGAGACAGGGTGGGCCGAAGTGAAACACACAACCCCAAATTGCCATCTTGTTTTGTGCCTTATCCCATTTCGTGACGCACACACACACCGACACACACACACACGCAGTTTATCTGTTGCACCAGCTATAGACTGCGAATAGATCTGTCAGCCCTCGCTCCGCTTCTTTCATTGTTTCTCTCTTTCTGTGCCTTTTCAGTTTGAGGCTTTTTTTCTTCTTACAAGCAATGATGGACGGTTTTTTTAGTGTCACAGCTAAATGTGTGTTTGCATGGCTATTAGTGAGGCCCATGGAGGGATGAGTTGCACACGCCCCTGACCCCTGCACAGTCAGTGACAGAGCATTTTCTCTCTCTCGTTCTCTCTCTTTCCCTCTTTATGTGGTTCAAATAGTTCCAAGCTAACCATCATGCTATTGACAGCTTTTCATTTCTTCAATTTATGTTCACACCAGACTAAAAAAATACCACAGAATGCATCATCAAGCCAAAAACAATAATTATAAGCTGTGAGTGGAGGAGCGAGGAGTGCCGAGCGGGAAGTGCGTCAGTTTTATCGCGGATGCTTCGTGGGTTGAACGTGCGTGCGAGACGCATGGCGTGCAGGACTAATGTCTCTCCTAGAACCCCCTTCCCCACCCTCATTACCAGAGAGCTGCTTAATGACAACGTCAATATTGATCACAGCTCAGCGAAGCACTGGAGGACGTGTGGTTAGTGGGCCAAGCAGGGGGAGGACATCCAATGATTTTCTTTTTTTTTTTTTCTTAAACTTCCCTCATCCCTCATTCATTCCATTTTGCATCCTGGAAAAAAGCTCACACTCAGCAGTATTCAGTTCTTACCTTTCCTATACTTCCATCTCCCTCACATCTCTTTCAATTTGTCTCCATTCGCCCCCATCCCTCCCCTCCCCCCTCCCCTCACGTTGTGCGCTACTTTTGCCATCTTTTCCGACTGACATGGTTCATCATGGGTGTGAACGTCAGCCTGGTGCCTATGCAATCTTTAGTCAGCAGATAATTGCACAGTAGTGTGGAGTGAACATGGGTTAGGGCAGCAAAGAGAGGGAAGAGTTCAATATATAATTTGTTAGGAGGAAAGCACCCCATATAGAAGCGAGCTAAACTGATTACATTATCGCACATGTAGCTCTGCAGTAAACAGGCCCTTTTTCTCCTCACATAAGTCCACAAATGTGCTCCCCCTTGCACTACAGATAATGCACCTGCGTGTTGATCAACAAGTATTGATTATCTCTCTTGCTAATTGGGCCCAAGTTAATTACTAGCAATTAAAATCATGAATGATACATTAGCACAGATGCAGTAGACACGGTGGTGGGGCGCAGACACTCACACATATGTAAACATGCGTGTGTTCCAATAACGCCTACACTTCTCAAGCCAATAAAGATGCTCTCACACTTACAGAAATGATTGAATTTAAAGGCGCCCGACATTATAACAGAAAACTGTGTGAATTCCCGGTGCCAGCGAGATCATTTCATTTGCATCACTTTCGGCACAAGCTGCTTCAGCTCAGGTTGAGGGACAGTGAGACAGGAGAAAACGTCGGGGGATGACTTTACTTCATTCCAAGGAAAACCTGGTTTTACCTGAAGATATCTGGTGCCTAGGATCTTCTCCTCCAAAGCCTAGCTGCTGGGCTGATAAGCTCTGCTGCCTCCCCAAGCCCAGGTCGCATTCCTTTTGATCAGGCCCGAAGTTCAGCCGAGCGTGGCTTTCACCTTTTAGCCCCGCTGTCCTTAAGCCGGTCGGTGGCTGCCTCCGCTCCCATACTGCAACAACAAGAGGAAATGAAGGAAGTTTCGTCGACTGGCACCTTATCTGGTCAGGGTCAGTGCAGTGATCCCCGCAAATTAGCCCCGGACCTGACTGAGTGTGTGTGTGTCTGCTTCCCTGCTGCTCCACAGCCTCCGACAGTTGACAAAACGGTCAGGATTTTGTGGTCAAACATCAAAGCCATCAGATGAAGAGTGAAGATGTTTTTTTTCTCTCTCGCTTTCTCTCTCTTTTTGCAGCATGTGCTTGCAGTTGGTTAGATAATTAAAATTTTTGGAGCAGGAATGCAGTAAACCATTAAAGTTCATGAACTCAAGGATCTGTGGATTGTGTGGTTTGAGATCTTCTCTCTTTTTTTTCCCCTTAAAAGAGACTTATGATTCACTGTCTAAATGCTGTATAGCACCAGTGTGCCTAGGAAATGATTTGATGTCTGAGGTTTCCGAGATTGCATCATGTGTCACTTTGCCTCGCTGTTAACAATAAAGTTGAATCTCCCGTGTCCAGACAGGATTCAGTGGCTCAGAATCGGTTCAAAAATGTACTTACTCCTCGCACCGCAACCAGACCAAGGAAATTCAATACAGGCTGTGACAATATGAATGTCCATCCCAGAATGCCTTTTAATGTGTCTATAGGTTCAAAAAGCTTCTACGTGCAGGGCCCATGAATCTGCATTCCACAGCTTCTAAATGACACCAGCGCTGCTCGGGAAATTGGATTCATTACTCCGGCCACTGATAGAACGATTACCCCAAGACTGATACTCGTCCCCACTCCTTCATTCCTTTTCCCTTTGATGCCCAGCATTTCTCTCTGCTCTCTCTGTTTTCTCTCTATTACTCTGCTTCTTTAATGTGATTTTGTCCCAAAACACAAGTGATAAATATATAGATTTTACAAAAAGTAATGGCTGCTTTTACAGATTCCTACTCTCAATGCCTTCTGCTATTTTCTCTTTTCAAGTTTTTTTTCCCCTCTCTCTCTCTGTCTCTCTCTCTCTCCGCAGACTGGATGATCTATCCAGAGTGGGAGAGAACATGTCTTTATTTTGCCGCCGTTGATCAACGACTGTGCTGAGACGACGTGCAAGATGAAGTGCTGTGAAAAGAGATGTGCCATTGCCCTCTTTACAGGGCTAATCTTGGCTAATTAAAGATTCATGCAAAGCGATGTGGCAACTTTGACAGATCAGTTGCAGACAGTCTGAGTGATGCTGTAATGCCTCTCAAAGCTCCTTTTGCTGTGGATTTTCTTGCAAGTAAGGCCTTTAAAAGACGGGCAACTCCGACCCCGACAAACGGAGCCGAGTTAAACATGATTGATGTGTCTCGGAAAAATCCATCCCATAATTTCACCTTTTCACCTTGGAGATGCTTCCTCCTAAGACCCATATTAAAGCTTAATTCTGCCAACGAGGAGCAGGCGGTGTTTTAAAGAGAAGAACACATGTCTGTGAGGCCTGTTCCTCCTTATCTAGCAGCTTCAGCCTCAGCCAAAGATAGATGTCTGCCATGCCAGCATGTTTATTTTCCTTGCCGATTAGCTTCGATTAAAAGCAGACCATGTTGTCTCTCTCCTCCTATTTGTGCATTTGTGTGTCTGCCTGTGTGTGTGTGTGTGTGTGTGTGTATGTATAAGGAGTCCTCCGATCCTCCCTGTGTGGGTGTGTGGGTGTTCATGTGAGAGTCTCCGTTATTTCATCTCCACTAGGCTGCACATGATAATTAAGCCATGGGGGGCTGGGAGAGGGAAGGTGGGTTACAGCTTATAGCTTTGAGTAATTCCATGGCCCCCGTCACCACTGCCACCACCACCACCACCCCCCGCCAAAACCCTCCTCTGTCTCCTTATAGCCCACCTTAACCCTCCCCTCCTGCCCGACATCAACCCACCCACCCCCCTCCACCTCAGCTCCAATCCCACCTCAGGCTGTGGGAATTTTCTTTAGTCACACTCGGCTTGCCAGGTAAACAAGCCTGAATGGGGAGACGCGAGCAGAGTCCATGGGAGCAAATAAAACAGGGGAGGATGTAAATGGATTTATCACCGAGCCCCCTC
>NW_019525493.1:613750-624996 GCF_002814215.2 Seriola lalandi dorsalis
ACCCCCCCACATCTTCCTCCCGCGCTCTTCTCTCCCGAGCGAGGTGGCACTCTGCTAACTTGGCAGTCTCTTTAACGAGTCAATTGCAGACCTCTGGAACTCAGGTGCTCGGAGAGCTCCGAATCGGCAAAGTGGGGACTTTTTCTTTAAATATATTTTCCATTCACACTTGTCCGCAAAGGACTTTTTTTTCTCTCTCTCTCTCTCTCTCTCTCTCTCTCTCTCTCTCTCTCTTATTGCCTCTCTCTGTCTCTCTCCATCACTCTCAGACTCTTTGCCACAGAAACAGCAGTGGTAATTCTCAGAGGCAGCTGTGTCAACTCCGTCTTCAGTTCGACTGTGAATGATAACAGTGCACTACCTGTAAGCCCTTCAGCTCAAGCAGACACACATTCCCTGCTCCTCTCCTCCCTAAATTATCTGCTGCTAATCCAGATCAGAAAGTTAAAAAGCAGGTCAAGCGTGAAAGCCTTATGCTGAGTAATGAGAGAGAGAGAGAGACCCATGTCTGTGCGCCTGTATGTGTACATCTGTGAACTTGTGTGTGTGTGTGTGTGTGTGTGTGTGTGTGTGTGTGAATGCACCGAGTGCTCGCAGGGCAGAATCCTACCAGAGCCATCCAAGGCCTCGTTTTCAAAGGAGTCTTTCAATCTGAGGGCAGGAAGAGCAGACTTAAACCAAGACCACCATAAACAGACTCTGCTGTTTTATAACAAGCCCGGCCTGCCAAAAACAGCTCCCGAGGTTTCCATGCACTGTGAAGGGGAAATATGGATTCAATAGGAATACAGTATGAGTCGGGAAGGAAGGGGAGGGGAAAAGGGGAAGAGACAGAACCAAATTTACGTGCCCCCGTTGACAGCATTCAGGTGTGTGCAAAAGCAGAAAATCTATTCCAATCGATCCGGAAGAGCTAGGCTGAGGCAGAGAGATTGGGTTGTACACTGCTCCTGCTCCTCAAGGGAGCCTTGATCACGGTTATAGCCCCCCGTGTTAATTAAGGTGCTTTGACATTTCAGCATTCGCCCGGCCTCTCATCTTGGCACTCTGGCAAATCTTTTCCAGGCTCCTGAGAGCTTGTGTTGGGAGGGATGAAAAGGGCGTTACGGTACCGTTGTTAGGAGGGAGATAGTGTGGATGTGCGGGTCTTGCGGGGCACTACCCGCTGGGAGTGTTCCATCCACCTGTCTCCGGCTGATCCAGTGTGTGTGAGTGTGCACCTCTGCAGTGTGTTGCGACGGAGACTGCTGCTAATCGATTGATCTTACGAGGCAGCATTATCCGTCCTAATCCCAGGTTGTCATTAACACCCACAGTGTCATTTGTTACGTATCGATCTATTGACCCATTGATTGGATGGTATACAAATGATAACAAACACATTGAAAAGTAGACAATGAAAGTCAAGGAGAGCGACAGGAATTAATGAGGTTTGACTTTTCCTTCCTTAAGTAGTTTCTTTTTCTAGTTGAAAAGCTATGTATACTATACTGCCCTGTATAGTGGAACTGGAAATCAAAGCTTCTGGTTAGGTACGGAAAATATTCTCTGCACATGATTTGTAGTGACCAGAAATCTGCTGCTATTCATCTTCATCACCTCTACAATATAAGAGGTGGGTATCAAAGTGCCTGCCAATAGTTTTACTGATAGTGCTCTCTCTCTCTCTCTCTCTCTCTCTCTCTCTCTCTCTCTCCAGCCCCCTCTCTGTGTGTGCAAGTCTTTTCACTCCATGAGTCCATTCCTGTGTGGAGAGCTGGTGTTTGTTATGCTAAAGCTGCAGCAACATGCTGTTGAGAGTGCCAGATGCATTAAGGCTCAGTGCAGGGAGGGTGGAAAACAGACACCGTTTCAGACATTGCCGGGAGCTTTGGATTTGCCAGCTATGCCTGTTTCCTTTCTTCAAACAACCACTGACATGCAGGATGGAGGAAAATACACTTCCCCCTCAGATGTTAAGTGCTGTATATATTTAGCTGAATGTTAACTCCAATATGCACATTCTTGGGCATGGTGCATTATGAAGCTATAAATAGTTTCAGGAGACTTTTTTTCTCTTTTTCAGACATAATGTGACAATGTCTTTCATTTGACAAGAAAACATCATCACTAGAATATCCTTTCAAAAGTGGAACTCTGACTAGCAGATGAGATTATATCAAGAGCCATTGCTTCAGTAACTGCTTGTATTCAGAACTCGCACATCTCCTTTTCACCAAAACAAGCCTAGTGCTAGTTCTGGGCCGGTGTTAGTGGCCAGTTTCAGAGTAAGGTTCAACTTGCGAACTTCAAAGCTTTTTGCTTTTCCATGAGCCAGAGAGCAATAGCGTCACGTCAGTGAACGTCTCCACTTTCCACACTAACACTAACGCAAAGCACAACAACAATCTAATTTTTTCGCTTCAATTTCGTCAATACCGAAGCTCAGGTCTTTCTTCTTCTTTGGATTAGAAAGACCAAAAACTACTCTATAGTTCTTGGTTCTAGGACAGCAAAGTGTTGCTACCGCTCTCTAACTAGTTTTCCTGGACGAGATCCTGTTATTTGGTTGCTCAATCATTTCATGGCACTCCTGTGTTCCTTTTACATGTTAACAGGATATGGATGGGAGGGTTGATATAAATGTAATCTCTATGCGTTTATTGGGGAAACTATATGTTAGCTTGGTATAGGGACAAGAGGCTAGCTAGCCTGCTAACACCTCAGTGTAGGCTTACCAGTGGCTATAGCAGGAGGTTGTGTGAAACCTGTGGCTCCACAGTGAGGAGAGGACTTCTTGCGAACTGTAGGCCATGCAGTAACTGGAGTTTATTTTCTCTGCTGTTTGTCATGGATGCAGACAGGTAGTTAGCTGTACAGAAAGATTCCTTTCTTCCATTCTTAAAGTTCTCACTGGTTGATTGTCCCTCACAATCAAACCATGTGAATTGTCAAATCATGTGCTGGGTGGTCTTGAAACAGACTACATACAGTGTGAGGCTTTAATGTGACAGAATAGAAACCCGCCCTTACTAACATAGAACAAAGTTAAGTAGAAAATCATTGAGGTTTGTTTTGTCTGTAATTATTTTGCCCTCCTAAGATTTCAGTATACCCTTAACCGGTTGAAAAGCACACATTTAAAGCCTTGTTTTCTAAGAGTGTATTTAAAAGCAGCAGAATTGCACAATTGAAGTTTAATCAAGGCAGAGAGGTAAATAGAAATCAGCAAGCTGCCATTCAACCACTGAAGGTTTAAACAGCTTGTAGTGGCATTAAGATGTTGAAATGTTCATGTGTTTCTGAGTGTGTTCCCTTCCCTATATGAGTGCATTTGCAGAATCTTTATCTTACTTTGAAAGCACTTTGGCTTGATTGCTGCTCCTTGCTGCATGAGAGCAATGCCGACACTGGCTGGGGGGTCAGGGTGCTGTGATGGCAGTCTCCCTCAAAACTAACAGCCCCTCAGTGGGTTGCTTGGTGCTCACATTCATCACAGATGAAGTCTCAACATAAGGCCCTTTCACACTTCTGCACTGCGCTGTACAATGTTGTGCCAGCATGGATTGACAAGCCTTTCCATCACACTACGAAATCCCTGAAAGCAAGCCACACTTCCTCCACAGAATGTCTGATGGTATGTGGGTTAAACACGATCTTAGGAGTAAGCGGGGTCGAATAATTTATGGGGTAAGAAAACAGTCAAGGTCCTAATGAAGGTTCACACAGTAGGAGTCCTGATTTAGGATCACCAGCCACCGGCTCAGCACTCTTTTAGAGCTCGCAAAACGTATAGTCTAAGATATATAGTCCACAGATCTGCACAGAGCACAATATGGAGTCATTTAAGTGAGTGAGTCACCTAATAGCGAATGTATTTTGTTCTATCCTTTACTTGTGAACCTTACTGAGCAAGGCAGTTGCAGCTGGCTTTTGAAATTGTCAAGGCTTTCGTCTGGACCTTGGTACTGTATCTACCCTGTAATAAGTGGCTGAAATTCATTCCCATTAGAGTCCCATGTAATCTTTTGAAATGAGAGAACATCAGAAGATTATTCACCACGACAGACTGGCAGACTTGCTGTGGGATATCAGCTGTGGAAAAGACTGGAAACACAGTAAAGTATTTATTCCTGAGAGCCAGCGGAGAGTGTGGAGAGGAGTACACGGAACATTGGCCAGTGCACCACAGTTAGAGACAAACCCCCTGTGCAGAGAGGTTTGTGAGCTCTCACTCTCCTGTCCACCACCACACTACTCCCTTCCCCCCCTCCTGTATCCTCAGCTGAACGTTTTTCATTCAGCTCGACTTGGTCGACCCCGGGCAAACCTAGCGATGGCATGATGGGAAAACATGAACGTTATGCGCATTGTAAATTTCACATCTGCTCTTGCCACAAGTGTAGAGGCCTGGATGTCAGCCGACGTCCCCACATGGCCCGAGAGTCTCTCATGACTTCCCACAACTGGGAAGGAGCAGAAACACCATTCCACAGCCCCGAGGTTCTAAGCACAAGCTTTATGAGTTTACACAGGTGGAGGTCCTGGACTCCAGTCCCGTTTGTGTGCGCAGGGTATTAAATATTTACAGCAGTTTAGATACCCTGCCTTTGGAAAATACAGTTCAGAGAGACATTTAGGAGAGAGAAGACGAACATGGTAATAACTGTCATTAGTCAGTTATTTGCTTGCTAGTTTGGAGGTGGTGAGTTGAATGGGAGCTCGGCCTAGGTAGACGATCTGTTAAATTAGTGGAGAATGCTGACTGTCTATCTGTACCATAATGGACTGATTACTCCAAGTACCCTTCTTGCATTGAAATTAAAGCCACATCAAAATTGCTTTGACATGCATTCTTATGGTAATGACAGTTTTCCCCCCCATCTTTTCATTTAGATGGCCGTCTTAATGACTGTCAGCCCTGTAAGTGTAGCAGCAGCATCCAATGAGGCTTCATTTGGAGCCCACCACCATTCAGAGTGAATGAGGGGGAACAAGGGGCCTTAGATGAGGAGTGCAGTGGTGGGTCTGGTTCTTCATCAGCTCCACGTGGCTGTTGGGCTGGTAATTACACACATTATCAGTCATTAACACAGTCTGCCACAGCGCCTGAGACAGGCAGGGAGTTAGGCCTCGGTGCAGGGGGAGACGGTTGATGGGGGTAGGGGGTTGTATGAGTTGGGGGGTAGGGATATGAAGACATATATATATATATATATATATATATATACAGAAGTTGTGCCCAGACGATGATGTTGCAGACAGCCAGACACTCATACAAATTGCAATACAACAAACCATAGCTGTACAAAAGCACTGGCCCCATTCGGTAGTCTGTTCATATCTGTTGTGGTTTCTTTTTGTCTTTTTCTCTTTCTTGCACTTTCCCTTGTTTTTAAATCTCTATTTTGCCACATTTTGCTTTTTTGTTTTTCCTTCCCTATCTCCCACCTTTATCTCTCCTGAGCGCACTCTGTCATATTGGCTCCCCTATGACAGTGTGTTCCCTCCCCCTCTTTGCCTCCGTTTCTTCTTCTATTCCTCAGCTTCTCTCTCTCTCTCCACATCTGACTCCATAGACTCTCCTTATTTCACTAAACCCCCCCTCTCTTTCTCCCTGTCTCTCTTGCTCGCTCTTTGTGTATATCTTCTGGGCTCGCCTGAGATGCAAATGACACAAGAAAGTGATAAAAGTTGCATGTTGGCACTACCATAATTAAATATTAAAGACTCTCATTTTTTCCCCTCTTTTTTTCCAGGAGAAGGGATGCCTGTGGATATTGCTTTCACATTACAGCAGCGAGGGAGAGAAATTTATGAGGGACTTAATTTAGAATCCCAAGCTTTCATAATGCTTTTTTACCCATAGATTATATCATAGGAGATGATGAAAAAAAACTGTTTATGGGGAAGCCGTGTAAATTGTAAAGAGGTGATAAACTGTGTTGACAGGGGAAGCGTCATTATTCCCCTGTACAAACTTTCTGGAGCAGAATCATTAACTCGAACAAACCACAGTGGGCGAGCGAGCGAGTAGTGACACATGCCGCACTTTGTACAAGGTGTTGTGCTCTGTCTTTTGTAAATATGTTTCCTTTAACTAATACTTAAAGTCTTATAATGCCACTAATTTATCATATGAACCTATTTTTTCAGTTGTTGGGCTGTTACATCATCGTTACATACGTTATTCTAATGCAAAGTGTGACCCACTTTCTTCAGTTGTATTGTTCCTGGGCTTAGTCCCACCAACCCTGTTTTCTATTCACTACGTCAAAATGAGGATAAAAAAAATCATTGTGTGCGTGAGTGTGTTCATCTCCCTGTGTCCCTCTCCCTTGCTCTTTTGCAAACACTCTGTGTATTTATGTGTCAGTGTGTGTTTGCATCATCTGTGGGCTTGGTATTGCTTAGCAGTGCCCCAGTAAGTGTGTGTCATGACTGCATCTCTACATGTGGTATGGGCCTTTCTGCTGTGCTCATCCATCCACGGCTAAAAAAAGAGATGAGGAGGAGGAGGAGGAAAAGGAGGAGGAGGAGGAAGAGGAGTAGAGGGAGGAGGAGGAAGGGGCTTGTTGCTTTTAATTGAATTGTAAATGCGAGCGGAGGGGGAACAGGGCTGCTCCTAGCTGGGACAGACAACAGATGGAAGGCAGGGCCTGCCCTGCAGGGCGAGAGGGGTGAGAGGGGAGATGGGTGGGTGGAGGGTGGATAGATGGATGGATGGGGGGAAGGGAGAGGCAAAAGGTCCTGGTGCATGAAAATGACCAGGGTCTGTGGCCTCTGTGGAGTCTATGATTTCTCTCTCTGCCTCTCTTTCCCTCTCTCAATCTGTCTTTTTTTATCTCTATTGCTTCTCCCTCTATCTCTCTGCCCCTTAGAAAACAGAGTTCGCCTTGCAAAGTGTAAGAGCTGATATCTAGCTACTAATCAATAGTGGTAGCAACACAGCAGTCAGTTGAGTTAAATGAGCTCTCCCTGCTTTTCTACTCTGTTTGGCAAATACATAGATTATGCTCCCAAATCAAACGTAAATAAATAAAACTGTATATAACGCTGCACATATAACACTGATGTCCCTGTGTACTGTGTATATATTTATTAATGGTATAAGGAAGCATTACTGAAGAGCGTTTCTCTATGTTTTATCTAAATAAGAAATCTTACTAGCCACATAAACACAAATGAGCAAAAAGAAAAAAGGCTTGCTGCTTAACATAAATGGAGATTTGCTCAGTGGGAAAAAGAAATAAAGACCCATATGAAATCCAGCTCTCTCTCTCTGTCTCCCCCTCTCTCTCTCTCTGTCTCTCTCACTCTTCAAAAACAGGAAAATTGCCCCAGTCTGCCCTCCTCAGGTGAACAGGGTTCAGGGATTCTGTCACTGCACCGAGCAGACTAGGTCAGAAACTGAGACACACACACACACAACACCACTAGGTCAATACAGGCTTTACCCCTTGACTAGATTAAGGGTATTTGGGTTGTTTGTGCATTTGTGATGATAATAACTCCACATGGGGTTGCCTCTCATTTTATTGAACTGATCGACACCCCTGGTGGATTTACCAGGTTTTCTGTCTGCATTTATTTATTTACTTATTTTGTTTTCTGAGTTCCAGGGCAGATCGAAAACTAGAGGGTAACTTCTGCTGTAAAGAAAATTAACACCACAATCACACACTCAGCTGGAAATCATGATTTGCATGGATCTGCCACAGGAGTCATTTGCTGAAAAAAAAAAAAAAGAAAAAAAAGCACATTGTGAATAACAAGAAGCATGCTCCCGCAATTATAATATTGAGATGAACAAGTACCTTCCATTCAAATTTACTCACCCTCCTATCACCTTGCATATTTTATTTTCTATATCATTTTGAGATATAATTCTGTTTTTTTTTTTCACTTCTTCCATTTCTTGCAGACAATGCCTGTGATGGATACTCCTCATAACTGTCTCTGCAGGCATGATGTCACCGAGCTGCCTTAGTTAATCTCTCTCCTCCCAGACAGCATATTCACAGCCTTGGGGCTAGACCCCACTCCTACATCTATCTGAAGCCAGCACATGCACTGTTGCTCTCCAATAACTCCACTCAATTGCCCATCATTCCTCCTCCTCCTCCTCCGCCAACCACCCCCCCCACCCCCACACACACACACCTTTCAGAGCACCTCCGTCCACCGCTGCATTTTTATTCTGTTATTAATCTGCGGACGCGTCTGCCAAATAATTAACCTGGCCGAGTTATTTATTCCCTGGGTGATATTTCCCCACCTGTGTTTGGGAGGCAGAGGGGAGGACAATGCCATTGAAATGTCCTCTTGCCACTGATGGAGACCAAGGAAGGTGTATGTGTGTGCACGTGTGTGTGTCTGGCGGGGGGGGGGGTGTTCAGAAGAAAAGGTTTGGGGCCTTGCTTCAACCATGGGCAGGCGGGCTACATGCGATTCATGTGGGGGTATTACAAATGCACCAGTAACCTTTCAGTTAATGAAAAAGAGGAGGTGCTAATAAAAGAGAATAAGCTGGAGAGGGACCCTTATGAGGGGGAACGTGTGCTCGGGTGTAATTCCCAGTGCATTTTCTTTGGCAATCATATACAGTACACGCATACTGTATGCACAGGCACACACAGAAAAACACACCCACACGCAGCAACCGCTCACATGCCCCCATACAGACATGCGGATATGCTAACACACATGTAGTCATCCACATAAATAGAAACACACCTTCGCTTGCTCATATATTGTGCAGCCAAACCTCGCTCCTCGCTGGGTGTGATTATATCCAGGAGAGAGGTAATGTGTTGCGCCTGAGGTGGGAGGTGGTAGATGGAGGAGACATGAGTGCTTTGGCCTTGAATTTCACCCAGGACTGCCTCCCCATCTCCCCGTGCCCATTTCTCACTCTTAAGGGAGAGTGCGCTGTGGTGCCGCTGGAAGCGTGGGGCCATGGCACAGCGAGCCGGGTGTTTAGGGACCATCTTGTTTGACCGAAAATACCTCTCCTGACTCCAGCCCGTAACGAATATCCAGGATGGAGGCTGGCTCATTCTCTCATGACATGTCAGCAGCAAGCCATTTGTGTCAGAGAGCTAAACCTGATGAGTGAAAGTTTGGAGATGGTGAAAATGTGTGTGGTGGTGAAAGCTTGAGGGGGCATGAGCTCAGTCTAATTGAGCACTAACTCGCATGTTTACCGTTGAAACAGAGTGTAACCAAATACAACATATCAGAATTTCTTTCGTTCTTTTATTTTGATTCCCCCCCGAGTCAATCTAAGTTTCCTCTAAAATGTAGCACAGATTTAAAGTGAATTTCTGAACAATTCAGACTAAAAGTCAATCTGCATGTCAGTTACCTTTAAGAGGATCTGACAAGATTACATAATTGTTTGAGCACCAGTAGCATTCTAAGTTGGCATTTGTTTGTTTGTTTTTTAAATAAAAAGTTGTTTCTTCTTATCCATGTGGTGTTTTTATCAGCTGCAGATAAAAAAAAAAGATCTCCACCTGGACTCTGGCCAGAGATGCTATAATTAGATACACCCCTAACACCCCTTTTCCATTCATTATTTGTTGCCTTTCTAGTAGAGTAAAGGCACATAAGTGTCTGGGAAAATCTGTTTTCATCAACATTTTGCATCCTCTTTTCAACATTTTCATCTTTTTTTTCCACCCTGAACTCTTAAAGTTTCCACCCAGGGGATTTCTAAGATGAAATTTAAAATGTGCTTTATAACAGGTGGATGGAAACATATCAGCAGTCCAGTAGTAAATTCCCTTATTACCAGCTGTGAGAGCGTGTATGGTATTGTTTTCACCTTGTGTGTCCGTGTGTGTCGTCATGGCAAACCTACTGTAGCGGTAACTACCACTGAGGCAGTTTTGAGCACTGTGTTTATATGTCTGTCTGTGGGCAGATTTTGTCACTGTGATAGCCTCATAATCATAAGATACAGTAAGGAAACTTTGAGATCAAAATGAAGGCATAATATGAAGATGACCGTGCTCCGACCCTAACGTAAGTACTGAGTGCTCATGTAATAATGTAGCGATGACTACCAAGTACTCATAGGTCAGAACGTCATCATGTTGACAGGCGTCCCGGCTGGTGTGATCTCATCACAAGATGGTCTCTAGTTTCATTCTAAACCTATCTACTCTAAATCTCTATCTTATCCCCAACAATGAATATGACCCTCACTTGCCAAGGAGCATGCAATTGCCTCTGAGCTAACTCTCGATACTGAATGAGGCCTTCATGTGCTATCATATGACAGCATGAAAAACACCCGCTGTGATGTGTTTTTTATACTCAGCCAAGTCCAGACAGGAGAAGGAAAAATAGCCAGCAAAGATTGGGCAGCTGTTGGAGCTTGTCGACCTTGGGTGTCAGCCTAAGTGTAATTATTTTTCACGCGTGCCATGTTGACCAGATATACACCGCTTGCGTTCTATTTGTCAGGGCCTCCCGTGTGAGGTTGGTGAGGGCGGGATGTGTGCATGCACATTCACACACACCATTGCATACTTACTTACATGTATCAACAGTGACCTGATTCCTCTGGGCTGGTGTGGGTAGATAAATAAAAGAAATCATCGCCCTCAGCGAGAACCCGGCAGGGACATAAATTTCAGTACAGATCTGATTTTGCTTTGAATGAGGCTGGCATTGATTAATTCAAATTTTCCAGCTCTGGGAATAACTCCCATAATTCACATCAGCTGGTGGTTTGCTGTGTGCCAACTTGATCATCTCTTCTAACATCTCCGTTCTCCTCCCTCATTGGCTGGCTGTTTGGTGACACCGTCAGCCCCGTGCACTTGTCACCCTCTCTGTCTGTCTGCCTGTCTGTCCGTCTGTGTGTGTCAGGATGTCGGAGCCTCAGATGTCTGCTGTCTTCACGCCTGTCAAACACTATGATACAGCGTGGTATCTTATCAAATGTCTCTAAATGCCAGTCGAAGAGACAGGGGTAATATTAAAAAGAGTGCAATTAAAATGGAAAGGAGCGGGTCATGTTGGGTAATACCCTCAGATAAAAACGACTTCAGAGCAAGCCAAGCAGTTTTCACCCCCCCCCCCCTCTCTCCTCCTAACTCCCTCCATGCCTTCACTCGCTCCCTCTCCTCCCTCGTTCCTTCTCCTGTCACCCTGAACAGAGGATTGACATTCAGTCGAGGACACCCCTGGCTGGCAGTTAAAAGAAGTGGAATTAATGTGCGAGTTGAAGAGAGAGAGAGAGTGGGGGGGGGGGG
>NW_019525493.1:625016-660957 GCF_002814215.2 Seriola lalandi dorsalis
GGGGGGGGGGGGGGGGGGGGGGGGGCATAGGGTAGTTGGGGTGGGGCCGGTCGGTGGTAGTGAATGACTGACACAGTTTTTGATGGAGTGCAGACATGGCTGACTCACCCTCTCTCTCTGTCTGTCCTCCACCTCCTCCTCCTCTTGCTCTCTTCCTCTCCGTCTATCTCTCCATCTCCTCCATCCCCTGCCTGTTTGCCGGGGGGGTGGTGGGGTGGGGGGGCCATCACCCCTCCCTCCTACCCCCCACCCTCCTTTTCCTCCCATCTTCTCTGGCCTTATTGTTTTACATCTCTTCATTCAGGCTTTTATGGCTGCTTCGTCCTCGTGCGGACCCATCTCACCGCCGGATGATGGGTTCCTCCCCCAGTTATCGCGGCTATTTATTATCAATGTCGATCCACATCACATTTCTCTGACTTTGGGAAGATGGTTTTCACATTGGGGCCGCTTTACTGATTCACCATATAACAAATCCGCCGAGAGGCCCGCGCAAACACATGCACCCTCGCGCACAAAGTGACACAGTCAGAGGGGAAACCTCACATCACTATATTACACTGCAGATTTACTAGGCGCTAAAATGCTACGTAGTGTTTTAATGCTTCATAGTGGAACGATTTTACAGCTTTGCCAGATACCTCTTTACTCATGCTGTTTTTTCATTCTATATTTGGGATTTGCTTCTAGTATCTCGATGACTTTTACTGCCGGGTCAGTGATTATTTTAATGTGAAGAAGGCTAAGCCATTCCAAACTGCTGACACATGACTGTCTGCGTGGGTAAATTATATTTTAGGGAGAATGAGTCAGTTGATCTCGGTGACATCACATGAATTCCTGGAGATGTAGGGAGTTTGCGGTGAACAGGCGGTTTTCAGGTCATGTCGCTGTTTGAAGTCAGCAGGGGAGAGAGAGAGAGAGAGAGAGAGAGAGAGAGAGAGAGACCTCTATCTGTTGATGCAAATGAAACTGGTAAACCAGCATTAGATGTTCTATTCCTCACTGCAGCAGCCTCCACATTATCCCTTGGTTTAAAAAACTTGCTCATGAAAAATGTTATCAGATCATCACCTCTTTCAGCTTTCCCTCTTAGTTGCCCTCTGACAAACTCAGGGTACTGTAAGGTAACTGCAAATGCAGAAATGGCTCTATACCTCTGTGAGTCATGTAGGAGTGGGAACATGTTTTAGCACTTAACCTCCATAGTGGGAGCAGCTGTGGGGCCCAGAGGGGCTGCGTACTCAACAGAGGAAGGCCGGCTGGATGCCTAATTAACTAGGCTGGCTTGATGATACAATAGCATCTTTTCAAATGGCCAGTATTTCTGGAACAGTGGCTGGAGCTGCAGCGGTGACGAGGAAGGGAGGAGGGCAAAGATAAGGGGTCGGCTCTTCAATGTATTCCTACTGTATGTGTCAATACACTGTGTTTTGAGGTTGGAGGAAGATTCAGGTGTCACTTTAGACTGTGGAAAAAAAAACAGTTGTGTAGCTTGCTGGTTTATTCATGTCAGTCATTACAAAGCATTTCAGCACTTCACATTTCAGCAGTTTGTTCCACTTTCACAGTAATTGCAGGAGCAAAACCTGCTTTTCCTGTTATCTGCACCGATCAGTGGTTACCGTCCTCTTAGGTTATTTAGTTGTAGTTCAGTCTGTTCAGACTGTTACTGCACTTTAAATCATAATAAATAATAATAAATGATAATAAATCACCATTGTTCTAAAAGCAGACTTTGCTTTAACAAGGGGCAAAATCAGCTTGAACATTTCCACAGGGAGTTTTCTTTCCAGAGTTCTGTTTTTTTTTTTTGTTTTTTTTTGGACAAAATAAACTTTAGCAAGTTGATGTAATCAGTGAATGTAGTGGGGCTGCTGTATTTGCTGGGTTTGAGGCTGCTGAGAGGAGACGAGCCTCGAGTGGAACCCCAGGTAGGGCTCCACTCATTATGGATCGATCCCCCCCGTCTCCTGTGTCAGGTCCTCTGCAGGCCTGATTGAAGTGTTTTCACCCAGGCTTCATGAAACTTAAAAAAAAAAAAAAAAAAAAACCATCTTGCTGCCTCCTATTGATTTCAAAATGTCAAAACCTAAACCTTAAGAGGAGCAGAACACACTCCAAAAGGCTTCTAGACCGGCTTAATGGCTGCCGAAGAAAAGCTGTTGGGAAACTTTTTACCCAGTTTATTCTTTCTCTAATGGCTTCCCCTTTGTCTCACTCATCAGAATGGCTTTTCCGAGGGAAGAGCTAGGTGAAGCATATCACCCTGCCATAACGAGGCAGAAACTGTCAGTTAGGATACCACCATCCCGTCTGGTTCGTTAAGGATTAGGCTGGTTGGGGAATGTTGTGAATTAATCCCGAGCGTCAGACATCACACCAAAGCCTCGCGCTGGATTAGTATTAGCTTTTGTTTGATTCAATGTGAATTAACCGACATAATCCACCTGGTGTCAGACACAATAAAAACACACCAACTGACAGAGAAACAGGATTAGGTTTACGGAGAAGAACAGCAGGTCTGACTGCCACCAGTCAGTTAACCTGGAACGCTCTTCAATCAAATTCTATAAATGTCCTTATCCGTATCATCCCAGCTGTGTAGTGCTGTGTGTTCATGTCAGTATATTATACATAAATACATCATTTATGTTTATTTTTCCGTTGACTTGCCAGTTTTCTATGACCAGACGTCACATTCTGGATTTTTTAAAAGTCTCATGCTCTCATAGATACATTTTACAGAAATATAGAAATATAGGAGTGCTGCTCTGCCCTACAGTAACAGATTGGTTGTTGGGTCTTTTCAGTCATCCGGCCTGCATGGCAGCAGCTGGGTCGTCATTCCCCTCGCTGAGGCTGAGAACCTGCCGCGGAGGAGCAGGAGGCAGACGTGCTGAGAGCACCTGCTGGGTTCCCTGCCTCTGTTTCTCTCCTTGCTTCCATCTCTCCACCCCTCCCTCGCCGCCCCTCTCCTGAATCTGTCACTGCCTTTTCTTTCATCTGCATCTATTTTTCCCCTCCCTTCTCCTCCGTTCGGCTTCACTCCTCCGTCTCTCCATCCCCGCCAGCATCCCTGCTCTGCCCAATCACGGGCGTGACAGCAGCAGAGCTCACCAAACACTCCCTCAGGTGCTGGTCTACCTTACATACAGTAATGTGCCATCTCTGTATTACACAGGATGTGGTATGAATGACACTGCTGGGCTGGCATGTATCGCCAGAAGACATTATGTTTACACTCTTTGTTTCTCACTGGAAATAGACATCTCCACCATGCCTGAAATCCCAACATGTCCTCATTGCCTTGCCTTCCAAAAATGCCCAAGTCATTGTTAAAAAAAAATGATTTGTTGTCTTTGTCATAAAGATGTTGGGAAAAAAAACATATTGGCTTTCTTGTTGATGGTTAGATGAGAAGATCAGTACCTCTCTCTCTCTGTTCATTAATTGCAAAGCTACATTCAGCTCCCTGTTAGCTTAAAGAAAGAACAGCTATAACGCTGATTTATTAGCATCAGACGTGCTGGTAGTGTTACTTCTGGACAGAGTCAGGTCAACTGGTTCCTCTTTATGTCAGCCTAAGGCCTCATCCATCACTTCTGCTACGTTAACCCCTGAGTTTTCGAACCCCCCCAAAAAAGGAGACTTTTGGAAATGCTGCTGGCTGCATTTTAGTTTGCAATCTCCAGGGTCGTTTTTCAGTCTGGATGGGCCAAAACGACAGAGACGGAAACAATGGCACTGACACCCATCGTCGCTTCCTGATTGGGTTTTATCAGCCATGAGGTATCCTTCCCTAAGTCATCACGCTCCTATCACGTGACCCTTTTCCGGATGAAATCAACTATTCCCAATGTTTTCCGCCGCCATGACCGCCTTATACTCCTCTGTTATTTTCAGTGACAGCTCCACCTCATCCTTGGTCCAAGCAAAGAATTCTCTGGTTTATAGTATTTTCAACAACTAAGCAACCAACTGCAGAGGAGCCAATCAGCTTCCTGTTTACATCGGCAAAATGCCTGTCCAGTGTCAGGGTCATGAGATATACGATTTCAGGCATGGTAGTATGGATGCTTATAGTATAGTACACTCACCTGGATCTGAATACTAAACTATTGTTTAAGTTGAGTTTTCCGGTTCTATAACAGTGTCGCACTTCTTCTACTTTTATCTTCCAAGTGAGCACGGTCATTGTTCGCACGACCCCCAGATTTTGCTCTTCAGGTGAAACGCCAAAATAGGTCGGCAGAGCATTTGAACAGAGGACCAGTATAAGTCTCTGAAATCCTGGCAGACTTTGTAAAGGAATAAGTGTTTTTTTGTTTTTTGTTTTTTTTCTACTCAAATCCTTTTAGCAGTCAAACAGGACACTACAGAGAATAGCTGAGTGAGGTCACCTCTATTTGCGGGGTCAAAGCCCGGCAGATGCAGTCAGAGTGAAGACTCCAACCACTCAGACTGAGCCCTCTCAAAGCCCAATCACTCAACACCGAAGCTCATAGTCTCGGCAGGATGACTGATACTTATTGCTGGTTTCACCATCATCATGTTTAGACAACCTCAATAGATTATGCAGGATCCAGTGTTGTGTGTGCGTGCAATATGGTCATACATGTTGTAGACGGGAAGTAGATGCATCAGTCACAAAGGGCACGTGAAGGATGACTGGCTGTCTCACCGTGTGTTCCGAATGGAGAAACTGTCATGGATTTCTCAATTGATTACACGTCCTCACATCTAGCTCGTAATTGCATAAGAGTCAAGGCAAGCTGCGTTTCTGACCAGAACATTCAATCACGTTTCATCTATTATGAAGCATATACTCAAAACTCAATATGGAAAGAGATGCTTTATCAAGTCTGAGGTATCATCATGATGACCATGATGAAAAATTGAGCACATCAATAACACACCACTTCACTGTGTTTCTCAGCTTGATGCGAGCCCAATTCTTCTCACTGTCTAGACCTCTTGAACATGGCCTCATGTGCTCTCCCCCGAGCTCAGATTCATTGTGTCAAAATCAGAACATCTCTCTCAATGCTCCCAGACTACTTGATGTCTGTGGCTTTCATACTGATAGAAGATGAAAGGAAAATAAAATGTCTGCAAAATAGAATTATAATACCGTTTTCAGTCAGCTTCGTTATCACACAGATCATAGGGAGATGCTCATGAAAGGGCTCCGCACAAAATAAAAGCATTTCTCCGAGCGGACCATGGCACAAATAAGTGGAGGCACTTTGAAATGCAGAGCGGTCAGTCAATCAGTCAGTGTGTCCTCCCCTCTCACAAAGTGTACCGGGGGCTAGATAATGTCAGCCCCCATGTCGTTCTCTGACCCCTCCTCTGTGCTCTGTGGAGGCAGAATGAGGCAGGTTGCCAGAAGCTTTCGGGGCTGGTGGAAGAAAATGTCTCGGCGGGTCTTGTTTTATTTCCCTCAAGTAGCATTCAACACCTCCCCATCACATTCGCACAGACAACCTCCCATTACCATGCGATTCAAATCTAACATCGTCTTTCATTCATTGTAAAAGGGCACCCAGAAACATGTAATTATTTTCTCTCTCCCCTCCCTGAGATCAAAGCCCAAACAGGAGTGATTACAGAGAGTCAGGTTGTCTTTGAAGACACTCTTCGGTTCCTCTCTTTCTGTTTGGTTACTGCATAAACAGGGCTGGGAGACGCCACAGTGCTAACCTCTCCTCAGCAGGCACACACTTGCCGACTGGCAGGTGTGCCTCTGTTTACAAGCAGCCGCTGTTAGCATGGTGCACTTCAACCCTGACCCATCCCAGGGTCTCTGATAGTTCTTTCTCCCCTCTCTCCCCGCAGCTCACTTTCTCTGTCTACTGTCGTAAAACAAGCAGCGGGCTCCCTGTGCTTCTTTCCTTGAACCCTTGACTGTAAAACATAGTTTTACGTGATCTGTTTTTGGTTTGCGGGGTTAGACATGGCAAGAATGAGAGATGCGCTGATTGCGATGTTTATAAAGGGAGGGAGAGGCATAAGAAGAGATTGAGAGGGGGGAACCATGCGGAGGATATACTCTCTTGTGTCATAGGAACCATGCTGTAAGATTTCTTTTTAATTTGGCAGTCCAAACATCATCGTTTGCCCAGCGCTTTGCCTTTTTCCAGCTGTATATTTACAGTAAATGGATGACTGAATTACAGCGAGGAACAGAGAATCAATTCCTGTCCTCTCTCTCTTTCTCTGTTATTTTTAGGTGGAGAGCAAACAGTTTTCACAACTGAAAGTGAACACCATCCAACATAGCTGTGCCAAGATTTGCTAAGACCTTCCAGCTGTAAGAGCTATAGTGTAACAGTAATAAGACAGGGTAACGATCTCTTTATAGCCTTGGATTTACATGTGTTTACCATGGGAGCAAAAGAATAAAATGTAAAATGATAATTATTTGAGAGTAGGACACTTTTTTGTTGAGTATATTGGAAAAAAATGCTTTCTGTTTTTTCTTTATTTTTTTGCAAATTATATGGACAACATACATGTTTTTTTTTTTTACTTTTCAGCTTATCTTGTGGTTTACCATGTAGACTATCTAAATGTTGGATACCAAAACATAGAATAAAATCTTCACTAAGCAAAAGTCTAGACGAACCGGCTATCTCAGAATCTACTGAATCATAGTAATGGCTGATTTACTAGGAATTCTGAGTGCCAGGTTCTGCTTACCACTAACCATATGCTTATGTTTCTGCCATAAGCACTCCAGTTCCTCAACACAAAAGATACACTTTTCCCCCCCCTCCTTTCTTTTATCATATAGTAGGCAAAAAGTAAAGTTACAGTTCCTGCTCTCCTTGGTATTTCTCAAGTTAAACAGGGCTTCAGAGCTGAGGCACGGCCGCAGTGTTGCCGAGTTAAGTTGTAGATTGTTGCCAGATATTGCAGCTTTCGAAAGGAAAGGTCACAATGAATTGAACGTGCACTGCTTTGTCTGATGCCATCAACAGAAATCAAAGCCCAAAGAACTTTTGTGTTCCAGTGAGCTGAACATGACTGTTTGTAAGGTTATTCACTGAACATTTTCTGGAGAGAAAAAAACAAAACAAAATAAAAATTGTTGGTTTGATCAAACTGAGGTTTGTGCCTCAGAAATCTGGCAAGAAGCCAGCCTTTGCTCTCTGACCTTGCTGGCAAAAAAAAAAAAAAAAGGTTATTAGAGTGTTATTCCTCACAAACACACAAACTGTAATGGAGCTTTGTGCGCAGGCTGATATGTGTGTCAGTGGCCCCAGAGCAGCATCTGTGCATGTGTGTTGCTCTGCAGATGAACCTGTGCTTTTACACTTGTGCCTACTATTCTTCAGGCAACACTGGAGCTACAGAGATATTCCCAAATATTCCAACTATTCCCTCTCTCCAGTGACACACACACACACACACACATGCACGCACACACACACACGTAGCAGCTCCCCTCAGTCCACTTTACCTCTACAGGAGCACCGGCTCACATCAGCTGAGCGTAGAGAGGCCTGTCACAGGAGGAGCAAGACGCTAACCATTAGCGAATTTACGTCAGCCCAAGCGCAGGGGTCAGCGCGGTCAGACAGACCACCCAACAGCTTGGTCATCAAGGACAAAGACACAGAGGAGGGAGAAGGAGAGAGAAAGGGAGACTGAGGAAGAGAAAAAAAAAAGAAGAGGGAGGGAGGAAAGGAGCGTGGCTATCTCCTTTCAGACAGTCCTGCTTAAATGTGCTGAGATGACACAAGCTTTTAGATACAGTGGGTGCACTCGGTTGTGAAGCGACATGTACTGTCAGCACTTAAGGTATTGTTCATTACTGCATATGTGAGTGTGTGATTTTTATGCATCTGACTCGATGAGAAGGGCGCATACAAGTGCATGTGTGTTCTTCACATCAACGAGAAGCATTCTTCAAGTGAGTGGGTTTTGTTTTCTCTCCCCGCAGAGTGATGACAGTGTCCAGTCTGCTGCTCAGACACTCAACTAACACTGCAGGCATCACAGGCATACTTTCAGCTTCATATTTTTCAACAACCCCGCCTCGGGTTATTTGGGTCGTCATGACATGACAGAGTAATTGGTTTGCACAGATCACTCCCCGTATTTGACAACCTGCCCCATTTACTGTCTGAGCGCTCCGGTCAAGCTGCTTATAAATCTTTCACTGACTTGATTAATTGTCTCAAAAGTGCTCCTCTGCCAGGTAAATAAATAATGAGCAAAGTGATGATTTCTATTGTTGTCCAGTCAGCAGGTTGACCTGCTGAGAGGTCAACTGTGAAAACGCCTCTGAGGGAGGAGGAGAGAAAATAGAATATTTAAAGAAACACACAAATTGGCCTCCAGAGGTGTTAATTTTTTTTTCTGGTGTGTTTGAGTGTGTGTGTGAGTGTGTGTGTATGTAAAAGAAAGAGGGAGTGTATCCATATGAATGCTCCTGTGTAAATCTCTCTCTGCTTTTCAGAGGGAATAAGTTTTTAATCGACTCTTCATGCACGTACAGTACATGAGGTCAGTCTCACAGGAAAGGTACAAGCATTTTCTTCTTTTGACGGGATGACTTTCGTTTTAATTGAGACTTAAAGGTTCACCTTGCCTTTTCTTTGCTGTGACAAAGCTTTCAATTCAGTGCCCTATCACTTCTAGCAGTGAGGATTCAGGAGGAAGTAATAACAACCTGCCCCATGGTCTGGCAGGACCAGCAGGGGGCGTGCATGTGTGTATGTGTGTGTGTGTGTGTGGGTGGGTGTTCGTGTGTGTTCTTGGAGCATTTATTCCTCCTCCACCTCCACTTTAATGACATCAGAGGAGAGACAGTAGTTCGCTGCTGGAGAGCATACCAAACAGGAAGGCTCTGCCTCTCCCTCATACAGTGTCTCCTTGGGTATTACAGCTGAATATGAGGTGTTCTGTTTGGCCTGGCTGGGTTTTAATAAAACCTGACAAGGATTTATCACCTGTTCACGGCTCTATGTGCTGCCACTCTGTCAGACGGAGGTTGTGGTGGAGGGTGGGTGGGTGGCTTGGTGAGTGTGAGTGTGTGTGTGTGGGGGGGGGGGGGGGGTGGTGGTGGTGGTGGCATGCAGCAGTCATATTCACCTCATATTGATGTGTTTGCAAGCGTACTGAACTCGCCTGGAGGAATTAGGCAATGAGGCAGGCTTGTGAAGTGAATGCATTACGGAGCAGACCGTCACTTTTCTCTTTCGGCGAACCCGTTTTTTGGGTGCACATCCTTCAACGGTCGTCCCTCATTGAGACACATTCGGTTTTCACGCATATTACTACTCCTCATCATGTTCGGTTGTTAAAACATTCAAAGTTTATTAAAACAGTAACTAACGTTATATCCACAACTAACACCTGTGGATATGTAGGGCACAGCATAAATAGCATCAAAGTCTCCACGTGGACAATGGCTGTCTCACATTAAAATGTCCTCTGGAGAGGTTTCATTATCCTCTTTCCATCTACCCCCCTCTATCGCTCATCATTCTCTCTCCCTCCTCCTGCTCTCTCCATCCCTCTCTCCACCTCATCGTCATTTCTGTGTGTGCCTCTCACCAGGCATCCCCATTGAGGACTTCCTCAAGACCGTTGCTAGGTGATGGCCCCCTGATTAACGAAGGAACAAGGGGGGGGGGTTGTGCGTGTGTGAGTGTGTGTGTGTACGCGTGTGTGTGTCTCTTTCTCGGCAGTTATCACTAATTGACAGCTGCCGGCCCTCAGGGCTCTATTCTAACCCCGCGCCCCCAGTGTAATCGGAGGGCAGGGCTCTGTCGCCCCCCGTAGGAGAGTAAGGAGGCTGGAGGGGTGGGGGGGTGAGGAGGGGCGCAGTGCTGCTTTGGCTCCGGCCTTATGGTGGGGCAACACACTGCAAGACCTTTTTGGATAAGCAAGAAGATGTGGGGAGGTAGGGAGAGACAGGAGGGAGGGGTAAGGGCTTGGGAAAGGTGGAGTGAGAGGCGAAAATGAGATGGAGAGAGAGAGATAGGGGAAAGAAATGGGGAGGGCAACGAGGGGCAGGAATAATGAGATTGGAAAGGCAAAAGGAAAATATGGTAGAGAGGAGAAGAAGAGTGAGCAGAGGGTGGAAGGGTGAGGGCATGACATGCTGTCTGAGGGAGGAGGTCCCCAGCTTTTCCTCAGTGCCAGTCTGCCGGCTCAACACCATCTGGAAGTATTCTCAAACACCGGCCAACGCTCCCCACTCAAACTAGGACAATCTGATTATTCAGCCCACCCCCCACCCCTCCCCTTTTGCAATATAACTCAAATTAAAATGAGATTATTGTGATCATACTTTGGGCTCGGAGGTTGATAATGAGTTGGGGGCACATGTGATTGTGGCTGTATATGAGGCCTGTGTGATATACACCGCAAATGTTTGCCAACTTTGGTCTCAAGTTTGCTTTAGTCTGAAAAGGCTTTCAAATATTTGCTCAGGGTGCTTTGAGTCAAAAATTGAAAAACTGTCAAAGCTATCAGAGAAACTCGGGGTAATTTTGAGAAGTGGAAAAACTCAAACTACCCTAATAATAAATCATCAGTGATTATTAAACACAGGCTTTCGTGAAATTGGTATTTAATATTTATTCAATAACATTATAATCGTCTTCCTATCATTAGTGCTTTGAAAGCTGACTGAAATAAGTAGCACTTCTTTCATTATGGTTATTACAGAGTGGCAACAGAAACCGAACAGCAGATGTCTATGCACTGCTGAATTTTAAACGTTTTTCTTCCTTTTTCAAAGGCAAGCAATTAAAAAGCCCCTTGTCAAATATTAACTGCGCTTAAATGTATGGTGTGACACACAGACGGCAATACATCATAACAAATTCAAAGTAATTAGTAAAAAGCTTTTGATGCATGTGTTCTCATCACAGCTTCCTTTATGTGAAAATGCTTAATAATACTACTCCAGACTGTTAGAATGTAATTAATATGCATAAATGTCATTTCTGCTTTATCCTCAAACACATAGCATTGGTCTGGTGGAGTAAAATATGGCAGGCAGAGGGTTGAAATCCATGCATCTTATAGAGAAGAACAAAACACAATTACAACTGTGTCATCTTCACTCTGTGTAATAGGAATGAGTGATTATTTTCACAGGAAGCACAAATTGAATTACTGTATAGGACATGTTTGTCTCATGATAAAGCTGCATTGCCTCCACTGTAATTATCTTCATATTACTGTAATTATTTGAAAGTGTGCAAAACGGATTATTCCATTTTCCCCCTCTGCCTGGTCGCTCCAACGGCTGCGCTGATCCTCCCTCAGCTGCGGCCGAAGCCTGTCACTCGCAGTCTGCCTCTGCGTCTTCATGCAGACTTTGACATTGCCAAGCAATCGATAGATCCCCAGCACAGAAATGCATCTCACTCTGATTATAATGAAGATAGCTGGTCATTTAAAATGCTAATGGCCAATTTCACCTAATAAGAGACATTCAGCCCAGCAGTTCATTAAAATTTAGAGGTGGAAAAGTCTATTCCAATTAAGTTTCACCCTCTTTCCCCCCAGCGACGAACCCATTAGGATTTTAAGAAATGTCGAAATGTCCCATCTCACAATCTTAACACTCGGCAAAGGAAGAGTGCTTAAAACTTGTGCAGTGGAGGGTCACTGAAGAAAGGCACCACTGAGGAACATTAGCGGCAGTTAGCATATGACCTCATCTGCCACCGCATTTAAGTCACTGTGCATAACAAAGATATCCAGTCCCACTGCTCTCTTCAGATGTTGATCCATCTTTTATTTCCTGCCCTTTAAAAAGCCATGACAATTATTACCATATATTAATTTACTTGTTATGCAGGTTGTACTTAATGATTAAGTGTTATAGTCTCTAAGGTCCTTTGAGGAAAAGAAAAGGCCTGAATAGGGAAAAGTGGCTCCAACACACTCTTAATTTAGAATATGCAGTGGTGCAAAAAACATGTGTCACACATACAGCAAGGGATAAGAGTGGAGGAAGAGTAGGCACAGTACTGTGAGCCCCCTACTGTCCACACCTCAGCAATATGATGATCATACTTTCTACACCTCTGGACCTAGTGCTCTTTTTACTGAATTTCATCAAATCGTGTAGAATTAAAAGAGCTATTTGTTTTGCTATTGCTACATAGCATTAGCAGGTGTTTATTAACTGGTCTTGAAGAAATGTTGCAGCATAAAATTTCATTAATTTACTTTTGTTCTCCAGCAGTGGAAAGCAACGGCAATGTTAACTCTTGTCTCTATCATGTTTTTTTCTTCTACTGAAGTTAGCATGCTAATCGGCTAGCCCCAGCTCGTCTCGCCACTTTCCAATAGCGACTCACTGCAGCCTCTAATCTACCCCGAAGACTTAGCGCTGCTCAGAGGGCGTGCTATGACCTCTTGTCTTGTAAACACAATGATGGCCGAAGCTTTTGTCAAGCGACAGTCACCACCATCTTCTCCTGGCAAAAAAACGCGTTCTGCGGCAGTGGAAACATACGTACACAAGTTGCCTGTTTAAAGTTATATAGGCAATAATTGACTCCACTCCATTATTCATCACACATTTTGCGTTTAAGAGCGAGAGCAAGATTTCACAAAATGAAAAATCGGCATTCGATCCTGACAGTGTATTCCTGGAACCCTTGTGGTAGCTACACTGTATTCAGTAACGTTAGCTCTGGTTTGCTCTCAGTGGCCTAGCGGTCTCATATGTCCACCTTCTTTGACAGTTGGCAAGCCTGTCCATGGGCTTCCTGCTCATGCAGTTGTTTCATGTGTGCCCCCTTGTGGAAACCTGCGGCCCACGCGCCAGATTTGTTTTGGCGCCAACACAGCTCTACAGTAACAAGAGTCTTGTACCGCTGTGTGTTTTCATATTCTGCATGTGTACACTTTACAGCTCCACCTTAAATATTTTCATATACAATTCTCCAAGTAGCTGCGTGTGTTTAGTATTTTCCCACATTTGCTGTAACATGCCTTTTTCATCTGTAACATCTGAGGTGAGACATGGTCTGAAAGATAACACTATCTAGAAGTAGTGCATGAATAAAACCAACAAAGGATATCTATTTTCCTGCTGCGTTTCATATTCAATTCCGAGGAAACGTGCCAGTAACAACAGGACGAACTTTTTTTTTTTTTTGCTGGATCACAGGAGGGAGGCATATGGAAGGCCGCTCGCAACACAAATGGAAACCAATAGCTCCATGAGCAGACAACCTTGAGCTTTGTCCAAAAATTGCCTCAATGATACTGATCACTCCATTATACGTTCTGGTACATTTGTCTGCAGAGAGAAATGTTCTGTTAATTTTGGATAAAAGGTCAACCAACATGTAGAGCAAAATGGTTCCATCTGCAACACAAAGGAATCAGAGGATGTTCGGGCTTGCTGTGGAGCTCAGATCAGATAGCAGGACAAAAAGTAAAATATAAACACCAGATCTGAGTAAGTGAGTCAGCTGCACAGGGAATTTGCTGTTTTTATTTGAATGTTTACATGTACATCAAGTCTATTGAATTAAACGCGGCAGTGCAGATGCAGATTTGCTCGAGCAGCTCACTGATATGACTTTTTTCAGCATGACTGGGGGTTTTGTTGCTCTCCTCTCCTCAGTCCTTTTCTTTTAAAAGAATATTTATCTTGCATCATGTGTTGTTGTCTGCCTTGGTGTTGTTGTATTCATGTAGCCCCCCCCCCCACAATACGCTGTGCTGCTACTCATTTACAGTGATAAATTATTTTTGTGGACTCAGTGTGGCATCTCAGACGTCTTTTTACACTGGGTAACTGAGCCGGGGAGAGAAAAATGTGGCCCACCTGTAAAAAGTGTCAAAACTAACATTACGAGATGGAATATGTAAAACACACTAATCATGCTGCCACTGTCTTTTAAGCTATAACCAGTTTTCTCATATTTGTATGTCTTCAGTTGAATAAGAATATGTGCAGGAGAACGTCAACTGAGAAACTGATTATTCTTCAAAATGATGTAGAAACATAAAACCCAAAAAGCGCTATTTAATCATATTTTTTTTTATATTAAAAGCATCATTAAGAACCATTTTTAGTGCTGTCAATTAAAGCATTGCCAAAAGCCTTCTAACAGTAATGTAACACACATACACATGCACACTCCACACACTCCATAATCCAATCTTATTCCTTCCTTTCATTTTGACACCTTAGAGCAAGTTTATTGGGAGAGGCAGATAGCGTGCATCAGTTTGTGTGCAGTGTGTCAGTGCTCAGTGTGTGATCTGAGAGGACTTTATATTAGCATAGTGAATCAAACAAAACAAAGGCTCTGCCAGTGATGTAAACACAGGGAATTAAACCTCCTGCAGTTCACTGCTCGGTCATCTTCAGCTAATTTGACTGTGCAAGAAATCAAGTTTCTACTCAATTACAGCATCTGCTTTCCAGGCAGAACTATGAGCGCGGGTATCATTTACAACTGAAGATTTTCAAGACTATAAGCACTGTAAGCCCTCTTCAAAAGGGATTTAAATTAGAAAAAAGTATGCCTCATGATAATGTTCTCTTTTCTTTAAAAAGTACAAATATATGTGCATAATACTGACACAAAACGCCTGATGGGATTTCATTACAGATGCAGGACTTGTTCTTCCAAAAACTCTTTCTGTTTTTTTTCTTTTTTGCTTGTTGCAACAGTTGTTTTTTTCCTGACCTTTCCAGTCAGAACAAGACCTCTTCCACGCTCTCACAGCCGGAGAGCCATTGGCAGGCCTGCGGTTGGCAATTATGCCTCAAACTGCTCTCCTCATTCTCTTTCTTCAAACTCTCAGACATGTTGGGCATCTACCACCCACTTGCACACTTGCAGTAAGGTCTCCAAGCCACCGGACAAAATAAATAAGAATATCTGCTTCATAGCTGAGCCATAGCTGCTGGAGATTCAACAGTTGCTCACAGTGGACAACTTAACTGAGCTACAGTTCTACTTAATCCTACAAGTACATACACACACATATACAGTGGTTGTGTGTGAGAATGAAAGGTTACTGACTGGGGCCAAAATCTGCGTTTCTGTGCCTTGTGTCTGTGCATATTTTTTAAACATACAGTACTTGGTATGCAGTGGGAGATTGTACGGAAAGGAATTTCAGGCCCTCTCAATACCTTAGGGTGTTTTCCTACTGCTTGAACAGCTGTTTTACAGGCTGATTAGCTGCTCTGAAGGTGAGCTGAAACAAGTCAAGAGTTTCAGAGCTTTCCTACAGCTTCGCGGGCTAAGTCTTGGCTGATCGAGCTGTGAACTTCCTCTTAGCTCACCGCAGCAAATGGGCCAGTTGTGCAGAACTGTACTCCACTCCCTAATGAGTCTGAGATCGATCGCTACCTGGTAAAAAAACACTGTATTTCAACAGCGGAGCAGTGGATTCCTCGATGTAGCAAAATGAAATAATCTATCGTGCAGCATGCAGTGAAGTAGTCTGGAACTGATTAAGATGACTCCTTAAAGCACAAGCATATGACATGATTCAAGTAAAGCCTTATTTGATCTTTATTTTTCTCTGAGCAATGCTGCATATTAACAGAGTGGGAGGATTTTTTGCTCTTAAATTTCTTCTTTTTTTTTTTTTTTTGTTCTTCACTCTCTGTAGTCTAAGAAGCACAAATATGGAGAGGTGATAGATTCCCCGCTGCACTTTAATATAAAAACCAGGCTGGGAGGTATTCAGCCGTATTCGGAGCCCATGACTCAAACTCTCTGAAGAGGCTTCCCTTGTCTCGCTGCAGCTGAATAGCACATGAGGAGGCAGTTAGTGACCCAGTGACCCCATCCACAGAGAAACAGAGCTGGGTGGGATTATATCAACGTTAGCTGGACCCGGGCCAGTGCTTAGCCATAACATTCTGGCCAGAGATAACATACTTTTTAATTACATATGGACTACAGCTATGTTAAATTTCTCCAGTGAACCCCCCTCCTGGGAGGTCGCCACTAAACTTGACATAATACATCAAACACAGCTTAATGTGATTACAATGTGCAGGGGCCTGCAGTTATGTCAAGAGTGAGGAGGAAGTTGCCAGGCCTTTTGTCTCAGGACAACCTCACCTTTATAGAAGAATCATTTTTCGTGCCACTTGGTGTCTGAGGCTTGCAGTGTGTGTGTATGTGCATGTGTGTATTCCTAATCATGTTGATATATATACAGCACAACCAATCTGCATTCCTCCCTACAGTGTCTACTCCTGGCAATTAAAGCGTGATTAACAAATTATTTATTTAGTTAATGTTATGTTCAGAAAACTGAGAGGAATTGTTGGGGGTTAAGGGAATAATCATGGTCATAGTTAAATATCAAAACAAATCAATGCTGACTTGAAGCATGACACAGGACATATTAACTTTGCTACTATTTTAAGCAAAACCATGATCTTTCCCTGACCTTTTAACACGTGTTTTAACACAGGATGAGGAGAGCATAATCCAGGCATTAATTAAAACAGTTTTAATTGATTGTTTGGCCTTTTGGGAGCAGTGGAAATAAGCTGTAAACACTGAGACAGCGCTGCGTTCTGAGGTTTACATGGTGAACATGTTAACAAACTGTTGCCTCCTTCCACATCCATCTGCCATGAAGCAACCTGAGCTTTCGTTCATTAGAATTTAGTTGCAGCCACATGACAAATCTAAGTCCAGTATACAGTCTCCTCTTACATGGTCTCCAGCCGCTCCTGAGGGAAATACCTGGCTCTTTAGCTGCTAAATGCTCCACTATATTCACCAACTAGTCTCTAAAGCTCCTTTTACAGTGGCCAAAAGCCCCAAAATCAGTGTTCACTCACAGGTCAAACGACTTAAGGATATTTATTGGCTCCGGCTTCAGGTAAACACGTTAATAAAAAAATGTTAAAAAAGCTTTAAGTTTCCTCCAAAACAAATATTTGGCAAAATCAATTAGTATTACAAAACCATACTCTGTATATGAGACAGCATTGGTATATGTGCTTTGTCAGATTTCAATGTTGCACGAGGCCTCTCCTAATTCACTCTAAATCTGCATAATGACTATTTTAAACTGCTTAATATTCTCTCTTGTACCTGGCTAAAGAAGACAGTATGAATACTAACAACTTAAGGAAGAAGACAGAGGCAGACCGATACCCTTGATGTTGAAGTTGATGAACAGTAGTGAAATAGCTAATGTTACAACCTGTCATGACATCTGAGACACATCACAGTGCTACTGCTTCCCTTGGCTGCCATTAATAAACGCGATTTAGAATAAACAGATGCTGTTTTTGTTAGCATAATGGTCAAAATAGATTAATTACACCAACCCGGGGTGTGATTTGTTTTTGTCGAGCACCTGGCCTCCAGCACTCCGTCTCGCTATTATGACAGTACATGGAAAAGTCATCTCGTCCATCAGGTCCGTGCCATTTCAAGGTAACCTCACAAGTCTGTGTCAGACGGTCAATGCAGGCAGCAGTCTGCCACGGCAGTGATGCGCTCTGAGCCATAGGTCTGGGGCCAAAGGTGTAACAGTGGGTCGCATCATCGCAGAGAGAAAAATGAAGCTACTGTAAGCACCTATTCAGCAGGCTGTTGAAGCCGTCTGGCTGAACCGCTCTGGCTGGTGCAGGGTTGTCTTGTTTTGGCCTTTCCGATCATTCTCTCTAGCTCTCCGCTGTATAGCCATAATACGCTGCAATACATTTAGCAACTCAGCTGTTTAATCATTCAGCCCGATAATTAAAATTCAAGATTCATAAATGACGTGTTAAGAGTAATATTTTTTTTTTTTTACTTTTCAAGCTCAGTAACATTTTATGAAATTCATGAAGATGAACTGCGGTACAGCTTTAATGAAACGGAGTTACGTCAGCCCTCTGATGCATTATGTCTCGTGTAAGATTAAAGTTCATTTTAAAGCGCCGCATTTAAAAAAAAAAAGAGAAATATTGGTTCCATAACTGGAGAAAAATATGCATAAATGGGCTCAGATTGCAGATTCCGCTGATTACAGATGCATATAAAATGTATCAAATCAATCAGATGCATTTATCAAGCCAATTTGATTGCATGTAAATGAAAGGATGTGGCCTCATTAAGAGTTGTTTTCACTGTCTCCAATAACAACCCATTTACTGCTAGCTGCGGGAACGTAGCCTGTTAAAACTGATACCATTTAGCTGATGATGAATAATTCTGCCTATATTTCCTCCCCAACAGGAAAACCCATAAGCCAGTTTGGTACTAAAATATTTTCCCGTTCTTTGAAGGCCAATTTACCAACATGCTGTGATTAGGCCTTTGACAGATTGCACTTTTTTTTTTTAGTTTTTTTTTTTCAATTTTTTCATTAATTTCCTCCCCCCAAAAAAGGATATCTAAAATGTAATGACACCAAAGTTGAAAGCTGTCAACTCTTTGCACATCATCTGTTCTGAACCACAACCTGCACGCTGTTCACCTCGTTGAAAATGCATTAGTTATCCCTAAATTTCCATTTCAGGGCTGAGGTCCCCGGTATAATTCAGCTGATTTTTGATCACATGAATAAAGAGTGTTGGACAAGCAATTCGATTTGCATACACACTTGTCTAAAGTTTGCATTCATGCCATACCTGTGCACCACACACTAATGAGGCAATTATTTAGACAGCAGGCCTGCGAGTCTATTGGGGGAGATGCCACAGAGTTCGCAGCTGTGGGATTAACATGGTTAGCTGGACTTCAGAGAGGCAGAGGCAGACAGGGAGGGATTTCACACTATCTAATGAAGAAGACTTTTCACATTTCATGGCAAATAATGAATTCTAAAACAAATTTGCTGCGAAAAAGAAATGAGCTTTGTAAGAGTCATGGAATGCATTTTAAGCACTGGGCTGTTATTGAGAATGTGAGTTTTAAAGGCGAATGGTTGCCATTCATGCCGCTAATTCAGAGGATTTGGTATTTTCATGTCCGCAAAAGTCAACACAAAATACTTTAACGTGCCGTCATTGGCTCTTTTTGTCGCAATCACGCTAATCAATGTGGTCTATAGAAAATAAATTCTCAAATTCTCCAAATCATTTGACTCTGGTATAATAATTACTGATGTATGAATCCCACGTTGGGTGAACCTCAAAGAGCAGGGCCGAACGACTGCTGAAGTATCCTTTTAATGACCGCGCTGATCAATCACTTTCCTGCTGCTGTTGGTCGAACTTGGTGAGGGTGATTAGGGTCTGAAGTGTGCTATAGCAGAGCGAGTGAGCGAGCGCAAACACACACACACACACACACACACACACACACACACACACACACACTCACTCCCTGTATCTCAAACACATGCACACAAACAACCTCTAAAATTCAGTAAGATTTCGGCTGCTACAATCATGGTTGAATAAATGACCTACTTGAGGGAATGAATGCTTAAGGTCGACTCTGTGTGAGCTGCATGAACCCATCTGTTCGACCAAGAGTTAACATTAGTGTAAGGATCATCATCTTTGCAATTTGTTATCATTTTTGTTATAAACAAAGATCCATCTCAGCGCAGCATCGTCACAACAGGTTTTATTTTTCATAAAGTAACATGCCGGGTCACATTCTCATGATACTGATTTGTCTCTTGTTGTCCTTCAGTGTCATGTTGTCATTTCCAGCAGGCAAAGGTGAAAGAGCTGCAGGCAAGTATCCCAGAGAAAAACCAAGATAAGGTCACCTGTGACCCTTAAATAAAGAGGATATGATCTGTCATCTAATTACAGCAATTATATTCTTGACATCTTTGTTCCAGTGGCTTCAACAGGTTAAAAATCAATCGAGGGAACTTCAGCCCGTTGCAATATTTATTTGTCAGGCAGTCGTTTCAGAATAATGAGAAGCAGTGGAACATTTGGCCGGATCAATCTGCAGAAAAGACGTTTTGCCAAAAGCCTGACTAATTATACTCAGGCCTTCGATTACTGTCTGGAGCAAACCTACAACAAAAAAATATCAATGAGTTATTTTGCCTTCGTTTGCTTTTCGGAAAAGTCAGGGTTAGCACCAAATGACCCATATACACTTTGCATTGCATCCCGCGGGCGTATTTATCCCTTTCTGCAGTGCACTGTGTCCTGCTGGTCATGAGAAAAAGGAGGTTTGCGGTTCCTCATGCAGGTTCAGTTAAAGTTACACATTAATATCCACAGATGACCTTTTGGTTGAGCTGCAGCATTAGTCTTGTGCGTTCTAACCTGTCCTGTGTGGACATAGAGTAATGTGCTGGTTGACCGGCGAGCTGACCCTTCCAGGCATTAGAATGTAGACCACATGTCTCGACTGTGTCTACCTCCACTGGAACACGCGATAAAGTCTTAAACAAATACAGAGCAAATGTGTTGTATGAAGTCTTATCTGCGCTCCTCATGCCGTGCTGATGGAATAAGCTGTATCTGGTTTGCTCTCTTCCGCTTAACGTGCATGGGCGAGCGCACAAAACACGCATACGCACGCACACAACCGAAGCGCGTATACACATGTAAACACACACACACACACCAAATCACAGCAGCGCCTCAACAGTGCAGAAATGCTTCAACCTTCAAATATCATTGAACTCTAGATTTGTTTTTGTGTAACCCCCCCCTCCCCCCAACAACAATGGAAGAAAAAAAAATTGATTGACAAGTTCAAATAACTGGAAACATTAGCATCTTAATTCCAGAGACTGTCACATTCGGTTAGCATCTCCTCTTCAAGGATGCGACTAATAAAGGAAAGGTATTCATGTTACTGAACAAGCCCTCCTTTATAACCTAATTGCTTTTGGTTCAATAGCTTAAAAAGTCATTAATTACAGGGCCAGCTTGTAATGGAGGTTAAGGTGGCTTTTTCACCAAGGTAATGAGCCGGTATGCACAGCGGCCAGGCAGATTTTGATGCGATAATAGGAGGGGTGAATACCATTTTTCCATCTTTGCTCAGTGACAGTGCTGGTTGAGAGAAGAGAGAGGCCTTTTCATAGTGCCTAGAAAAAAAAAAAAATCTAAAGAGGCAACAGATAATTGAATTCCAAACAGTGCTATTTGTATAGCTGGCAGCATATTACGTGTCAGGTGCAAATGGCCTTAGCCAAATGTGGATGACATCAAAATGATATGTATTGTGGTAGCACAGAATGTAATGTGTTTGTATGTGCAAATGTGCATGTCCATTCTCGGGGTTTTCATTATATTCTCAGTGGTGATGGTTGGATTGCTTTCTGTTTGTTTGCTGTTAGTCTGCTGAGTTGTTTTTCAATTCACATCACAAGACATGCTATTTATCGCTCTCTTCTTGGCATGGTATTGATTACCTGCTGAGGATTTCAAACATGAAAATACACATTCTGCAATTGTTATTTCACAAATGTTGAGTGGCATGCCAATCCTCTGCAAGGTTAAACAATATACATGCGTGAAATCTATATAAGCAGTCTGTTTCACACCAAGAAACAAATATTAAAAGGCCTTCACCGACGTCTGTTGAGGAATATGGATGAAGCTTAACCAGTGTGATTTGCTTGAGCACAAGCTTGTTGCCTAACGCTTCCTGTGAGCTACCTTCCATCGATCAGAGCAAAACAAAACACACAGCCTTGCCTTTCAGAGCGCCACAAAGCACACTCAACAGAACATTTTTGTCCTGTGACCTCAAACCCCCCAGAGATCTGATGGCATTTCATTGATGGCCTCCACCTCGCGAGGCAAGTGAGAATAGAGGGACGGTGAGAACGAGGAAGGAAGGAGAAAAGGAGGAGGGGAAAAGGGGGGGGGTGACAGCGGTGGTTGCTCAGTGACTTTGGAGGAGATTAGACGATTGAGTTCACCTTTAATGACGGCGGAGATAGTCTTTCAGTAAGGGGGGGGGATGCCAGAGCTCAGCAGTTTGTTTTTTTGTCGCTTTAAGAGCTTCCTGTGTCAGGTTCAGGTTGCCTGTCTCTCTCCCCAGCAGCGGCCCATTGTCTCCGAGCCACAAAAGGCAGCACAGTGCTGGGCGGTGAGCGACGGAGCGGCTCAGCCCCCGGCTCCTCTGCCACAGCGAGCCCTCGCCTCCACAGGGGGAGCCTTCTGTGTGACTTCAAGGAAACTGACGACCACACGTTCACGTGTGGGTGTGCCCCATTGCAAAATTAATCATCGTCTCATGTGCACATATAAAACTTCAAGGATGGATTTGTAGCTCATCTTTAAAGCGTGTTGGATATGTTTTATCCTCATACTCATACTACTCTCAACACACTAGTCTGTGAGGTTTTTATAGCAGTGGAGGTTTTTAACGTAAAAGAGAACACGTTACTTTGTTGTATTTTCCTTCTTATAAATAGAACAGTTTGTGTTTTTACTCCGCTGCACAGTTACAGTGTCGACATACCATGTAACTGATTTAGTCTTTTTAAAGATATATGGGCACCAGCTTCAACGAACAACAGTGCACACACAAAAACTAATATACACTCACACGAACGCATGCACCTCCACAGATGCACACTACACTGCACCGAGCATAATTGGGTAGAAGAGTCATCAAAGTTTTTTCTTTTTTTTTTTTGTATCAGTACTGTCAGTGAGATGTCATCATTATCTCTTGTATCACAGCCAACGACTAACACATCTTTGATCCAAAAAATGTCAGCCTTCCACTTCCTCTTGCTGTTGTGGTATAATGAAACAAATTCATCGCCTGCCGTAAAATTGCACCATTTTTCAGAGCTGCAGTGTCGTTTGATTTTTTGGCAAAGCTTACCAAAAAATATGTGTTGACTGTGATAGATTTTCTTTGGCTCACAGAGGTCAGTGAGCGGATGCGGCATCGCCTTGCAGCAGCAGAGGGGGAAAAAAAAGAAAAAGAAAAGACTCCGCACACATGCTGCCCGTCTCTAAAGAGGCGCGGCCGATCCAGACACAGGCCAAACAATCCCAAAGGCCTTTTGCTTCGCAGCCAAATTAAATTAAAACAACTTCACTCCGCTGCAAATGAAAAAAGGAAGCGCTTGAACGAGTGAGGTCCAGATAGGGCCGAAGTCCTGCTGCTGAGCAGAAAGTGAGAGAGGCACCCCCCCTCTCTCTCCACCTCCCCTCCCACATGTTGAAACTTAGCAACACACACAGACACACACACACACACACACACACACACACACACACACAAACCTCTTCCTCCTTCTGCTTCACCCTCTTTCTCTTGCTCTTATTCTCTCACTCCCCCTGGTTCTGAACCTGACATTCCTGCTGGCCCTGTCTCTTTGAAGTGGCTTGTTGGAGCGGGCTCCTGTTACAAGGGCCGGGACTGGCGAAAGCCGATCTGTCTGGCTGGGGAGAACGGCCCTGGCCCAGGGGTTAATCAGCAGACCCAGCACACTGCCCACTCTGTCCACTAAGACACACACACACATACATACAAATGCAAACACTGCCCACTCTGTCCCCACAGCGCAGCTGTAACAAGACCAGCCAGATTTGGAGGTTAAGAAAGACAGCCACAGCCCAACCGCTTTGAAGTTGACTGGCAGCCACCAGGATTTGGACTCTTAAAGAAGAGAGCTGGCCGAGGTTCAAAAATATACAGGGTCATGCGGTGTAGAGGAGGGTGTGTGAGTGTGTGATTGTGTCCTTTGGGGCGGGAGATGGAAAGCTGACTAATCTCTTTTTTAACCCTCTGCTGAATGGTGAGCTCAGGTTGTTAACACCAGTAGAGATGTATTTGATTATATGCCTTATCTGAACTATACTGATTGGACAAACAAAAACCTTAAGGTCACAAGAAGCTGGAAAGTGCTTCTGTTAAGAGTCGTATATATGCAAAAACAATTTGAGTAAATAGGCATTTTGAATATACATTAACCCTTTATTATGAAATAATGAAACCATTAGTTTGGTGCACTTAGCGTAGCCATCATGCATGTTCATATTTAGATTGCTTTTATCTTGACTTAATGCATCAGTGGTGTTATTGTGAGGGAGTCATTCCACAAAATAATCAGTTGGCAATAAACCCTGATAAAGCACAGCAAACAGCGACTAGGCCATCCAATCAAAAATAGGTGTAAATTAACAATTTTCCTTCCCTTTAAAACACTCATTATAAAGTCAAGTGCATCATTACTACAATAGAAACGAGGACACACCAGAATCAATATGCAAAACTTGATGGTAATTTTCAGATCTCCATCAAATTGTATTGGTTTCTGATTATATGAAGCTCCAACTTCTAGGGAAGGCAGCTTTAGACATGTCTTCTTAATGATGTTTAAGGAATCATTCCAGTTCCCATTTACTACAGTCTTCATGAGCTCAGCATTCAAATAGGTAGCTAATGTTACAATTTCTGGCCCCTGAAAGCCATTGAAAACATTTGATACTGCCAGCAGTTTTGCTTTGTTTCCAAGAAACATACCTTGTGGCTGAGCCAAGTTGATGTCAGTGTAAAACAATCCATAATAAAAGACTTAAAAAAACCCCAAAAAAAAAACCCAAACCCAATCTAAATCACTTCACTTTAAAAGCCTATTTGTGTCCTACTATCCACAGATTCAGGGTGAATATATGGGATCCCTGACAAGCCTGTTCTGTACAATCCACTTATCTCTCTTGTAGCATCTGGGCATGGATATGATGGAGTGGACGCAATCCAACATGGCACCATGACAAAGTCAACAGTATAGTGAGCTCCACACAAGGACAATGATCATCTCTCACTGTCTCTCTCTTTCTCTCTCCGCTCTTCCATTTACTGTGGGTGCAGCGATGACCCTAATGCCACCGTAAACACAGACAATGACAAGTCGAGAGCACACAAGCGGATGACGCAAACTTGAAAAAAAAAAAAGAAGAAAAAAAACAAAACAAAAACAAAAGCCTGTTCGGTGCGTTTGCTTGTTTGGTTAATTTGTTACAGGCAGAGATGATTGTTTTTCAGTCCTGAAGATCAACTTCTGAACACAAACCCATATTCACTTTTTTTTTCTTTTTTTTAAAGAAAAACATTTGTTAGAATCTGGAGAATTATTTGTGACAGAATTAATCCAAACCTTTTTGAAAACTCAGACAACTGCAGAGCAGTTTGATAAATGATCTGCAGGTGTCGATAGATTTCACTACCACCGCCAGTCATCTTGTTTCTAAGTGCATTACCAGACTTGACCCCAGTTGCACATTAAATGTTCCAGCATGTTCCACTCTTTGTTTATTCAGTGTAGAGTGTGTGTGTGTGTGTGTGTGTGTGTGTGTGTGTGTGTGTGTGCACGCACGGTGTAATTGTGTAACGCCCAGGGACAAATTTTGTCTCGGAGTTGGATGTTGTTTGGCGAGTGTTAAGATCATCAGTGTTCTGTCCTGGTCCTCAGGGGACCGTCTTCATTTGTGTCTTTTGTTTATCAAGATGTTTGAATATTAACATGGGCCATTTTTCCGGTCATAATGAAGCAGCGTCGCATATCCACACATCTGCACATTTCCATACCGCTCTGTAATTCTGCCTCTCTCTGTCTTAATTTCCTGCTAGATGCATGTCATGAGAACTACCATTTGCATATGCGTAAAAGGTCTTCAGTCTGGGGAACCCCTCCCCTTCTCCCTCAGTATTCAGATATTTGTTTGTTTACTCTTCATTTGCATTGGCTGTAAACAACACTGATGTGATGGTCTGCTGCTGTCACACTGGTTTAAATTTACATGTGTTGGATGACAAGGACCCCGAAGACAAAGATGCTAATCGTTCTCGCTAATCAGCGTTCTTGCTCTTCAGCTCAGGACAATGTCACCATTGGTATCTTTACAGCCATGCTATTGCACTGTGAGCCCCCTCACCCGCCTCATCAACTATCCACCGCAGTCCCCGACAGGTGCTGGTGACGGCAGTGTTTATACCCTCAATCCCTCTAGCACAAAACTTTAATATTCATGTTGGCCGATAAAGGGAATTACTTCTTGATTGCTTGGAGGAACATTGATACATCTGGCAGATAGAGAAAGGCACTAGTTTGAGGATTCAGATCATGTTTTTTATTTCTTTCTTTTTTTTTCTTTTTTCTTTCTTTTTTTTTTTTGGCCGGGTTGAACTTTCTCTGGGAGCAAAGTCTATTAACAGCAGTCATTTCTTATCTCACTTGGCACACATTTGTTCCTCTGCAAGCTAAAAAAAAAATGTGGCTCACAATACACATAACCTGTGAGGGATTTTAGCAAACACACGCTAGTGCCCACAAAAACATAAACAGGAGGCGGTTTCATGGTGATGTGGTGATTCCCGTGGGGTCGTGCAAAAATGGGGCGTATGGCGTGCCATTTAATTTGACAAAGCTTTCAATGTATATGATTAAATTAACATTCAGGTGAAATTAACAGCACTCCCATTATCAAAAATCTTACCAACGCTTGAGAGAACTGATACGGACATGAGTCATTTCTTTAGCAGATTAATTGACACTATAAACTACATATTTCTGCATCATTCAAGTCAAAGATGAAAGTTTGACGTGAATTGGTATCACGACTCTAGCTGTGCCTGACCTGGACCTGCAGGGCCTTTTTCTACTGACACTGGCATCTCTGGGTAAAGAATGACCCTCATTTCTGTGGACACGGCACTGTGTCCGCTCCCCCAGATCTGGGCGCCCATTCCATTTCATGGTGCATCGCCCTTGCGCGTGATTATGCCGTGCTTTCAGGTGCAGAGGAGGAAATGTTTCGTGAAACTGATGTCCCTGTCAGCGCTGTGCGGCTCTCCCTTCTTTTGCCGAGCATGTCACCTCGCTGATTGGTGAATTACCATTCCAATGTGAAGAGCGGCCCCGCCCCTGTCCCCAGCTCACTGGCCCTGGCAGCAAATGAGGAGTTGCATATGTTACAGAGGCGACGCTCTCCTGGCCTCATTTGCATTGGCTGAATGGAAATCAAATGGTTTAATGTCGAGGCAAAGCTGGTAAATAGTGGTGGTGTCAACACATTAAACACACATGCATGCACACCCACTACTGCATAAATGCCATATGCCCAGAGGCTGACTGAGAAGCAAGAAGATAAAATATTTGCTAACACATAAATGAAGGAAAAGTTGCTAAGTGATTTGTTGTGTGTTGCTCCTTTAAAAACAAAAAACAAACAAAACCAAAAAAAAAAACGATGGTATAATCTTATTTCAGAGAATGTGCTTCTTCCAAGTGTACAAGAAGAGAAGTTGAATGACAGCCAAAGAGAATATGCATGGCAAGGAGAAGCAGATGATTTGATTTGGATGTGTGTAGTGATTAATTAGTCATTAGTTGATTCTTTGGGCAGCTGAGACAACAAAATGAAATCTTCTCAGCAGTTCTGTGAAATTAACACTCAAACTCTTGCCCACTCGCCTCCACAGTCCCTCAGTCACTCACTCTCCAGATTTATTTTTAAAACCCAAATCCCACAAGTATTACCTAAAAGTAAAGCCAACACTAAGCTGATGTTTCTGCAATTATTCAGAGCTTCTCTCTGCACACACAGTCCTTCATCTCTGTGTGATGTCATCACTGGCAAACATTTTTAATGGGATACAATCAGCTGCTGTCTTAGGCACACACAGATGTACAGACGTAGCCGACTGCACAACATAGTGAATTCTATTAGTCATTTCATCAAGACTGTTCTCCTTAACTGACACAAAACACACACCGAACAGTGAAGACTGTGTGGTTGAGTGTGTGTGTCTAAGTGAGTGTGGTGCTGATGGTGGTTGTATATTTGAGTATCTGTGCCGTTATGTGAGGCAGGGTGGCTGAATATGTGCACACACAACGCTAATGCATGCTTGTGTGCACACTCTATGATGATTGTGTGTGTGTGTGTGTGTGTGTATTGTGTATGTGTCTTGGCAGGACAGTGTGGAGCACTGTGATTCTCCTTTGGGTCTGTGTTGGTCTATTCTAGACCAGAGACGCTGGCTCAGTAGACTGGAATCCTTCAGGGCACCAGGGACATCTGATTCCCCCACTGCCTAAGCACTGAACTAAATGCTTCTGCATTATTCATGTGTATATCACTTTATTGCTGTGCAAGGTTTTCACTCAAAGTTTCTGCCGCACCATTTACTGTACCTACCCCCAAGACGTTAACTAACAAACTTTCCCCCGATCTCCCCTTCCCTCCATTTCTCTCTCTCTCTCTGTCTCTCTCTCACTGATCCCTTCTTCCATGATGACGACAATCTATTGATTGATTGCGATGAAGTGGTTTCCAACTGGTGCGGCCGCAGGGTCTGCGCTTCTCCTCAGTCATTTGCCTCTTTTAAAAAGAGATCCCGTGATGTTGCTGTGAAGAAGACCAATCATTATGTCGGCTTTGCTTATTTGCACCGAAACAGTCGAAGCCAGTATAATGCAGCCCCAGTGGCGTTCTGGAATCAGAGGTGTGACGTGTAACACAGCTGCGTCTGTGCCTGTCCCGCCACGCCAAATCTCCCTTTACATTGATCCCACTCAGTGACTATCTCTGATGCCGGCTTATTGCATGCCTTCACTGTCGCTGTCAGTGTGTAATTTGATTTAGTGTGCTTAGCTCTTCTAAAGACCTTTTCTCATAGAAAGTTAGTAATAGTTTGCAGGAGCACAGGTATGAACACAACTAGGCCGTAAAAGTGGACTAGTGAGTGCAATCGGTGAGTCTTTGGATAGCTTGGATCTACCTGTTGGATCCGTCGTTGTCAAACATTCTTCCAATGTCGCCTCCCCTGAATTGAGACACAGCTTGTAAACTGTTACAATAATGAAATTCATTAAACTGCAAATTTTACTAAAGTTACTCATTATACACATGAAAAGCAACGTGGTTATATTATAATCTAACAGCAGAAAACAGAACCCTGTCTGTCTTACCATTTATTTCATTGTATCGGTTGTCATGAACTTTGAGCCCAATCATGTGACACTGTAAAGGTAGAGGGGCGGGTCATAGAGGTTACACCAAAGGATGAAGCCATCATGCTTAATATCAATCAGGCACAGACGTATGAGCACCTTGGTGTTGCTTGCCAGTGAATATGGCCTTAACGTTGGTTAGCACACAGTTATACCACCTGCTTGAGGACGGCCTTCAGTCTCCATACGTAAATACAGGTGCACTTCCTGCAGTTCGTAAAAGTTGTCATGCTAATCGCGATTAGCGTGCTAGCGACTTTAGCACAGCTCTCAATGTTATAGCAGCCTATGTTACTGTATGTTGTTAGTGTGTGTGAGTGTTGTTAGCTGAGCTAAAGCTAAAACTACCTCGGTACGAGCTCGTATATGATCGTTTAGTTGAATAAAGTGACTGAGGATACGTTTGTTTTCATGTGACATGAGGAGCAGGTGACTGTCCCTGGACCCTGTGAGCAGTAGATGTCTCCTGCCTGCTACAACTTCAGTCTGAACCACTGACACCAGCTAGAGCACCATGTTGACTCATGCAGCGCCCAGCCTGAAGGTAACATGACAAAATTAGCATTTGGAGTCTGTTGTGTGTGGCGTAGTGTTTATTTTGAGTTAATTAAAACAATTAAAAAGGGAACACTAATTGAATACATAAATTCGTAGTGAGATTTAAAACCTTATAATGTTATGTATTCCTAGTAAATGGAGGCACCACTATTACTTGTGCCATTAATTAATATTAGAGAATTAGAGCTAGTTAATTAATTTGATATGCACAGATCAGCATGCCAAACAACTAACTAACAATTAAAGGTGCCAGAGCAGCACCCATACAACTCATCCTTTAGACTGTCAGGCCTGTCCTGCTGAATGGGTCAGGTGCTACTTAGGTAAAGCAAAAACTGTGCAACACCAGCCAAGCTTTATTTCGCACTGAACTACAAATCTGTTAAATTAATAAAATGGTTTTGAGGATGAACCTTACTGAAGGTCTTAATACCCAAGCTCATTTGATGCTTCTGAAAAAGTTATGACTCAGTCTGAATCTGATGATTATGAGACATGATCTACAGATCCGCTCTTAAAAGGAGCACTCTATTACAGATGATTAAAAATGCATTTGTCAGCGATCATCATTGATGGACATGGGAGGTCTTACTACCACTGGTGAGAGTGAATTGATTCTATTATTGTGTATGTGATGACTGTTTTGAGTCGGTTGTGACTAAGAACAAGTGGTGTGACTTGATGGCATATTGTGTCAATGAGGTGACAGGAGGAAAAATATGAATATTACTATCTCTGCCTTGTTGAGGAACTAGTTTGTTCATCTCTGCTAGCATCAAGGTGACCCTTAGGGACCAGTTTGACTTGTAAGGGGGTATCGTATGACAAACGGAGGCAGCTGAAGCAGCTACTATATGTGAGCCCTGGCAACTTGATCTGTGAAGCTATTGAGAAACTTGCCACAGGTTCTTCTTTCTTCTTCTTTTTTTATTAATTAAATAAAATATTCCTTTCACTCAGGCCTACAATCCGAATGCAGTCCACTCAAAATGGAGCCACAGTCCATTACTGAACTGAGACCCACCAGTTGGGAACAGGCAGTTGGTCTTCAGGAGCTCTGATGGATATGGGCTGGATTGCAGTATGTTGAATGGAAAGAGGGACGTATATGGAGAGTTAGAGCTAAAGCTCTTCCTGTTGGAGCCTTAAAATGTAAGGTCATTCCATAGATCAGGAGATCTACTTAATCCGCTCTTCGCTTCCCCTTGGTGCAAAACAATGAGCATGGAGATTTTCCAGTCCTAGCAACAGATAAACATCCAGGGAAGCAGAGGAAGAGCAGAGCTGACTGGCGATCTGGGCTGTTGCTGTGGAGCAGTGTTGAAGATAATGTGGTATGACGTGCCGTTTTGATCTGGACTGCTTTAACACAAGAAGCTTTAAGCCATACACAGGGAAAATGCAAGTCTGTGCTAATTACCCGAGTGAGTCAGACGGAAAGGGCGAGAGAAAGGGAGAGAGAGAGAAATGTTAAGCTCTGCCAGCAAACTTCCACACCTGACCTGCATTACCGCTCAGCCGCCAGCTTTCTCCCTGGTCAACAGGCAGCGATGGCCTGCCCTCATTGTGTTGTTGCTCCAATCTGACATGTTTGGTGGCAGTTCAGCTTTGATACGACAACTCATTTAGTCATCCACATCCACTTGCCTGTGCGCTTCATTGTGCTCCTCCTGTCCTCAGACCATTCACTTTCATTTGGATCTGAACGGGAAAAGAAGGGAAGTCCCACTGGGGACGTTTCTGAGTCATCTAAGTTGTCTGAAGATTTGCTGTACATGGCTGGCAAGCTAATTGGACCCTTACCAAACCAGAGCCTCCATCCACAGCGTGTTTCAGATTAACTACTGACAAGGTATGACAGCGAGGCCTTTAAAATGTCAAAGCAAGATACCAGCACAATGCTTAGCAAACCTTCTCAGAAACACAGCATGTGAAATGCGAAAATTACCACTGATAAATATAATGAACAAGACACCCTACTTTACAGAGCTACATCTGAACTTGCTCACTGTCTGTGCTTGGTGCGAAGGCCGTAGCTCAAATTGCCTCAGTCAAGGCATCTGTGCTCTTTGTGTGCAACAATAGATGGTGACAAAATAGAAAGGACAGCTTTTCTAAAATGTCAGACGGTTGGGGTCCTGCTGAAATATCTCCCCTCTCTCTCTCTGTCTATTTTGATCGATAAAGCTACCTTTGACAATGCTGCATGTTGTCACCATGACATTTGGTCACCTGTCTTTTTTTCCCCTCACCTGGCTTGCTGCTGAATAGGAATATAACAATGAGATTAATACAGGATCAATAGCTACACTCCAATGATACATTCACTCGCATAATGAATACTGATGGATGAAAACAAATACCTGCATGGAGAATTTGTATTCTTGACTGTGTGTCTGTAATAGCCGTGCCAATGATGTTTCATTACGGTTTTTCCGCTTGTGTGTTTTTTCTCTCTATCCATACAATCAAATAAAGGATATACGCATGATTTAATCAAGGCTATGGAAGTAACGTCAAACCAACCTCTTGTGTATTTATGAGGAGTGCTGTGTGTGTGTGTGTGTGTGTGTGTGTGTGTGTGTGTGTGTGTGTGTGTGTGTGTGTGTGTGTGTGCGCGCGCGCACACGCGTGTGCTTGCATCTATGTGATCTCATGCCCCTGAATATCATGCCATTGTTTGCATTTCATTCAACAGATATAGGCTTAGTGCAATATGTATAATAAATACGGAAAATGAATTGATCTTTACCACATGTCCATGTGTGTATATTGAGTTATGTTCCTGGGGTGCACATTCGTAGTGTTTGTACTGCATGCATGGATTTGTGACTGGAATATACATGTGTGGTTTATCTGTATTTTAGTATTGAGTCCATATACATGAATTGTTTACTGCACATGTTGAGTGCACCATAGTAGCATGTTTATACTATACATATGTGTCTGAATGCATGCCGGTGTATATATGGATACATTTGCACGTGTGTGTGTGTGAATCGGTTGTTGCTGAATGAATTAACTTTTATTAATTGGATGTGTGTGTGTGCATTGCTCGGTGCATAACTTTCTGCTTTTCTGTGAGTGCCAACCCGGAGCACACCGGGTATCCTCCAGCCTGCTGTTGTTTGATAGTCAGCTCAGTGCATTGTGGTGTTTGGTGTTTGGGCTTTGGGCCCTGCGTCTGGGCCCCTGCGTGACTGACGCCTTGAACGCCCACTGTTTAAACATCTCTCCACGTGTTTCCCTTTTGATCAGCGTCTGCCATTCTTACTGATTTTCCAAATCACTGATGCTTGTCAAAGAATTAATTACCTGGATCGTTGCTCCGCTGACTCCAGCACCAGCTGCGGGGTTCACCAGAGAGACCTCGGCATTCTCCCAGCATTCCCGGCTAATCACCCACAATCCATTTCAAAGTCAACCTGATTGGCCCACTACCCGGAGAATAATGTGGAATTAGACTGCATCCTGACAGTAACAGTTTCATATTTGCATACAGTATACGGCAGATTAGCTTGCAGGAGCCCGCCAGTGGGAGGTGAATATCAGCATCAGTGCCTGTGCTAATGGCAGTTGCCTCCTACAGTTTATTAGATAAGTAATGGTGTAAAGCATTGTGCTAAGCGCACATCCTCACTGTGTTATTAGCGGATGTGTAACACAATGTGTTCATTAACCATGGGAGATGAACATTCCAATGTGCACACCTTTTCAGAAGGTGGGAAAGAGAGAATGATTTAGCTGAAGCGATCACAGGACTTCAGGGCCTGATGCTGTGAGTTCATTTGAGAAAGAAAGACATTTAAATGCTTGTACTTGTAGAATGAGGACTTGTGGATTCCACATAATAAACACAACATATTCACCATGGGTTTGCCTTCAGGGCGTATCTGGCCATGCAGCTCGCTGTGAGGATGCATAGGCGGCGAGGCTATAAATACCCCCAGTCTGCTCGTTGGTTTGTCTGTCTGCCTGTCCGTCTGCCTGCCTGTTGGTGTGTCTGCGGGGTTGCAGCAGCATGACGTCAGCCGTGGCTCAGAGCACTCGCTGACCTCTGTCACAGCGAGAGGAGTGCAGTGCGCTCCAGACAGCCATATAACAGTGCAGACGATGCAGGCAGGGCATAAACACAGAGACCTGAGTGCAGAGGGAGATGCGTTACAGCATGTAGCAAGTACAGCCAGGGATGGACTATCAGAGAAGAGTGCAGACAGGCTGGCTGGTGGAGAGCAGGGTTCACAAAGATCCATGCTGACAGGTTACACAAAAATGGAAATCAGTTATTGAAGAAGAATAATACGTAGAGAGGGAGGCATATAAATACAACTCTGAGTTTGTCTGTATGTTACACCCTTCTAGCCGCCTTCAAACATGCGTACACACACACACACACACACACACACACACACACACACACACACACACACACACACACACACACACACATCCTACTTAAAACAGACTTCCCATAGGACACTAATTAAAGTTACACAAAGCAGGTGTTTAAACTGCATTGCTTTGGTGACTCTAACCAGGACTCTTGCTGTTAGAATTAGACCAGGAACCTCAGGAGACAGCCTCTGAACTAACCAGACACGGCCATTGTAACTGTGTGTGTGTGTGTGTGTGTGAGATAGAGAGTGTGAGTGAGTGTGAGTGCCCACATGTGTATGTCTGTGGTGTGCTATCATTGTAGTCATTACCTAGTTTCCATTCCTAGCCTGAAGCAAAGTAAGAAATGGCAGCCTTTCATTCTGACAAGTTGTCATTCAGGTAGTTTTCTGTTTTTTTTTCTCACAGTTTCCTTCAAAGGCTGTCCGACTTTGCTTTCATAATACCTCCAGAGGTTTCTGTCAGTTTTGTGTCTGACAGCAGATAGAGTTTGCATGTCAACAGGAAGTTAGACTGTTAGATTCATGTTAGTGAATAAACACTATCTACCTCAGAAGAGCTCACAGTACATGTGTTCACTTCAATAAAAAATAAAAAAAGAATGTTGCTCATATTTTCTTTGGCTTTATAGTTTAACGCGAGATGAGGAAGTGATTTTAACTCAGGGCAATGTCTGACCTTAGACTGGTTTGGGAGATATTTTTGACACCATTCTCAGCAAATAACTCCTGTCAGGCTTTCAAGCCATCTTTTAACCTTTCATAATTTTAGCTTGCGCATTTTATTTAATGTCTCATTCCATTATTCAACGTCTCATTCCATAGCAGGCTCAAAAATTCAGCAGGTCTCCTAAGGCTTATTTTCCATTCCAATCCTATTACACAGAGACAGTGTATTAAAAGCGAGTGCATTTTCTGGCTCATAAATACCCTCATTTTATTTACAGTATCCCAAATGAAGAATGTATTTTTGCCATATTTACCTGGGGTTGCCTCAGCACTTTGAATATATTAACTTCCAATTTGGGCAACAGAAAGCGTTTTCCCCTCCAAATAAACTCACGGATCAGGGGTTGATGGAAGACATCCATAGAGCCTTAGGGCCAAATGACAGAGTATGACGTTTATCTGGATGCTGCAAGAGTTTGACCTCCAGTTTGGAAGGCCATTTTAATCTGCTGTCCTAATATTTGGTCATAGAGATCATAACTGTATCAAATGGGTTTCTGATGCCTTTGAACTGTTGTAGCTGTCGCGATAGGTAGATTGATGGTGTAACTGTGAGTGTCTATCTTACAAATTACCAGGTTTTTGTAAAATAATCTTACATGGCTAAGGTTTAAGCATTTTCTCAGTTTCTTATGTAGGAGTCATTCTGGATGTGGTATAAGCTGTATACTGTATGTTTTTCTTTGGGCTTGCAATACCATCCTTTATCTATGAAGTGGTTTTATGAGACTAAATGTTTTGTGCTATCCATCACTTTATGTTTCAATTTGGATATCTAACTTTTGAACCTATCATTCATTTTGCCAACATCACTTTGTTTTAGCATTGGCTAAAACAAAGTGATGTGAGCATAGGCATTGTCTACCATGGCATGAAAGCAATCAGGTGAAAACACATTGCTTGTGCCCTGGGCATTGCTGTTCACAAACCTCATCTCACGTCAGAGATATGGTATAACACCTTTGGATCCATGAAAAAGCACCTTGCACTGAAGTGAGAAATTGGCTACGAGTCATTATGCACAAACACCAAATGCCTTGGCATTTTCTGTCCCTGCCAAACAATCATCTTCCTCTCCTCTGTCTATTTGCAATTAATGATTGAATTTCAGCCCCCCAAAAATCCCATTTCTGCTTTGTGTATGTATCCCCAATACACACAGCTGCTACCAGTACACACGGCAGCATGCACAGCAAAGCTTATCTCCAGCCTTTAGATGGGGGCCTATGGAAACAGTCTTGATTATTTCCCTCCTTCTCCAAAGCACCGCTGTGTGCTTTGGGATTAGAGGCTTTCTGTGGCGGCTGCACATGCACACTCACTGGCTGGAGGCGAGAGAGAGAGAGAGAGTTCTTCTGCTCAATATAACCCCC
>NW_019525493.1:660977-670793 GCF_002814215.2 Seriola lalandi dorsalis
CCCCCTCCTCCCTACCTCCCTCCCCATGCCCGACACACTAGCCAGTCCTAGGAGTATTACATCACCCTGATGTAATGTCTAACCAATCACAACACAGCGGCGCTAAACCTTCCAGGATTATGGAAGTCGGTAGCTCAGACTGGGTAATGAGAGAGAGAGTGAGAGACGGAGAGACTAGCAGCATCACTCATACATATTTTCAAGAATAGCCCCTGGATCAATTTTGCCCCGGTTCCCTCTTATTCCTGAAGAACAGAAATAAAAATACACACTGTCAAGGTGCCTTCTAGTCTTGTAGTTGAGACTTGAGAGCTGCAGAAACTTGCACCACCACTGTTCTTGAAAAGTCAGCCGGATAATGAGGTGCAGTGTAGATACTTTTCAGGATGTTTTTTTCTGTTGTATCCCTTTGGATCTGTCGATTTAAAAACAGGTCAAAGTTGTGTTCATTTACATACACAATACCATAAATATTCAGAATAACATTACAGTATTTGAATCCCTTTATGTCTGTTGCCCTATAGTTCACTGGCTATGTTGATGTTAACGATGATGATAATCATGATGATGAACATGATGTCGTTAGGGGTGAAGACAGTGCTAGGAGTTGGTCAGAGAATTTGACTTTAAGGAACAAAAAGGCTTTCTGGGGGGGGCAGCTAGTCAAATTTGTTTTGTTTTATTTTATTTTATGTATTTTGTACTATGATACAATGTAATTGGATACTTCCTCTTTTTTTTTCTTTTTTTCTTTTTCTTTTTCTTTTTTTTACTATTCTGCTTTCATAGTCTGAATTCTCCATTATAGTTTGCAGTCTTTTTATGTTTATTAGCTGATGAGAAATGCCTTTTTGGGACAAATAAAATGACCTCAGAAGTCTTTATGAATACAGGGACTTGACAGTTTTTCACAGTCCAACTCCGCACACTATGTATTGTGAACTCACTCATTATGTTTTTAGCGGTACGCTGTATGTTGGCCCGTACATATTGTGTGTGTTCTGAATGTGTTTGTCTCTGTATGATTTGCTGTTGTTGTTTGCACATCCTTTTAATTGAAGTGACACAGACCTCTGTCGGCCAAAGGTAATATGACTCTCGTCAGGAGCAAAGGAGAAAGAAGTGTGATGTTGTTGTAGAGCAGGTCAGGGTAGTTCTGATGGTCAACAAATAATGGACTCTGACACAGGTTACTAACAGTTAACATTGCTTTCTTTTAACCATAATGATGAAGGTCCCCTAACCTTAAAAAGTGTTTTTCTTTTGTTTTGTTTTTTTATTTGTCTGTATCCTGTGCATAAAGTACTGATTTTCTATTTATTTGTTTTATAAGCACATCTGGCATCACTTGCCTGGTTATGTGTTTGCACTTCAGTGAGGAGTAATATGAGTAAAATTAGCCAATTATCTTGTCCTAAAAATGTGTGAGTGTCTACTTCTAGATGTCAGGGTTAGAAGGCGGTCTTTAGTGTCCTCTGAGCCGTGTCTGCCTATTAACTCAGCTCTTTGTTGTCTTCGGTCTCCATGGAAGATGAAGAGTGCCTATCACGGTGATTGGCACTGCATAGTGTCACCTCTTTTTCTTAAGACATACACACAGTAGACACCTATACACCCTCCCCCTCCAACCATCACCTCTATTGCACAAGTCAGACACACATACACACTCATCCCTACATACACCCTGCAGGCAAAGACAGCATCAGACAGCGTAGCAGCAACAGCATCAGCATCAGCTTGCAGTTTGCCATTTTCTGTGGCGTGCATGGTGTATGACTGTCATACCAGTACACTGAGTGTGCCACACCGCTGCTCTGGGTGCCGGAGGGGGAAACTCACACATCTGTGTGGTAAATGTATGTAGCTGCAATGGGAACACTACAGGGAAATTACTGCATTGTATAGGACAGCATGGGAATGCTCAGTTCTGCCAGGAAAGTCTCACTCTGGGAATGATGAAGCACTGATGGGATAGCAGTAGGCAGCATGCTGCTGAGAAACGCTCACTTCCAGAATCAATGTTCCATACCACCCATACTTATCTGCACTTAGGTTATTTCACACTGCAGTGGTAAAATTGCAGCTGTTTCAGTGTTTCCACTATTTCTAGTGTACTGTATGTAAGTGGAAGGTTCATAGCAAAGTCGTCAAGGTAAAACAGTTTTGATCGGTATCAAGGGGCCTTACACTTTCCAATTTCGGAGCCGATTCCAAAGTCAAAAGCATACGTAGCAGTTTTGCTGGGGCTGACATCAGGTTTCATATTTTGCCTTGTGTGTGTGTGCGCATGTGCGTGTGTGTGTGTGTGCGTGTGTGTAAGCACAACTGAGGTAATTCTAACACCCTCATACTTAAAGCCCTGTGTGCACGTGTGAGGGAGAGGTGGTAGCGTCTGTGGTGTCAGGTTTGCTTTTGCCTCAGGTCTCAGTGGAGGCGGACATTGAGAAAACTGAGGCTGGTTTACCTGACACACTCCTAATTCCTCCCCACCTCCTGGGAACATCCACACCCCGGCGTTTTTTGTCTTTGCTTTCCCATTTGAACCTCTGCCAAATGGGACGAGGCCAGAGGAAACTGCCACATTCAGTCCCTCTCTGCTACTGCTACTATAGTCAGAGTCACTACCTCTTGCTCTCTCATTCACTCTCTTGTTCTCGCTTTCATTCTCATTCTCTCTGTCTTTTCACTTTCAGATCAAGCAACCTCCCCCAATTCTCTCACTGCCCCCCCCCCCCTTGTCTCATTCCGTCCTCTCGCAAGCTCACTACCATATTCGCTGTGCAATATATGCAACTTTGGATTGCAAAACAGGCAGAAAAATGAGACATTCTGTAACGCGGGCGTCTCATTAGAAATATATATTCAAGTCATTCAGAGCACAGCTTTCAAATTTCACATACAGAGATGTGGAGGAGAGAGAAAGAGAGGGAGACAGACAGAAAGAGAGAGGAAAGATTAATGTAAATCTCAAAATAAGGAAGGCATTAATATTTCATTAGTGCCTCTTTTTTCTCTCTGAGTGACAGAAGAGAGGAGATAGTGGCTGATTTAATGATTTTAGAGTCTCTTCCTTTCATTCTTTCTCTCTCTCGCTCCCTCCAATGTTGCTGCCTCCCCCAGTTTCCCAGTCAGCAGATGGGCTTAGCCTCATTTTTTTCTGAATTCCTCACAGACCCAGCTGCACATAATTACAGTCAATTCTGCCTTATCTCTCAAATTAAAAAGATTAGATTATTTGTGAAAGAAATGTATGCAGCTCCTCTCAACTGATAGTGGATACTAGACTACGTAGCCAGGTTATATGCATTATACCCCCCACAAACACACACATATACACATATGTATTTTAATCCACAGTGTGCAGATATCGACTTCCTGCATATCATTTACAGATACTATGTCAATGTACATTATTATCTTCAATAAACTGTCTGTTTTGAGAGAGTATCACACTCGTGTTTTCACATTTTTTTCAGAAGATACTATAGTTATGGATATGTACTGTGTGTATCAAAGACTAGAGATTCAGCTGTGAATCAGCAACCAACTTTGAATCTTTGTGGGACTGATTCCGTATCAGTATTGCATATTGCCTCTTGCTTTGCTCAGATAAGATACAGCAAGGTTTTCTGATACACTATTCGGCACAGCTGGAGTGTTTCTGTACTGTGTAGAGCATATTTAGCTAGCGTCATAGGTGTTAACACCTGTGTGCAACAATAAGGAAGGCACAGCACAAACAGCCACATGGACAACAGGGTAAACATACGATATTTTACATATCTGATCTCTCAATTTAAAAGTTTGGATACGAGCAAAAAAATTTATTTGAATTTATTTAAAGGTATAAATGGGTTTTTAATGAAATTTTGAAATAGATAGGTTGGGATGTGGAACAATACATCAATTTGTCCGTCTATTGATCGTCTACAGTAATGTTGTTTGATTAGTCTGCTCTGGCCTCCAGCAGAAAGAGTCATTGCTGAGTGGGAATGCAATATAATCCAGATTTCCCTCGAGCCACCCAAGGGATTAGTTTACTCCCCATCACCCCCAGCATTACCAATTGATTGGCTGATTGAGAGCACATTCATTCCAGGTCATGTACTGTATTCAGCCCTCCAGCAGTGGAAATGTTCTTCAAATCTGCATAGATTCAGCTGTTTTGTTGTCACCCTAACACTACTTGTATTGATTATGTTTCTTTGAAGCACATTTGGAAACATATGCTGGATGTTACTGATTTTCGCATGCAGTTACGTGATGGTATCTTTGAAGGGAAAATACACGATCTGTGGTTTACATCTCTGGATTCACTTGCTGTCTGATGATGTGTTTTGTGAGGTGAAGTGAGGTGGGTGACATCACTTTGAGATATTTCACATTGACACGTATAGCTTAATGGGGAACATTGGCTCCAAATATTGGTGTCACATGACGTTCTACCATAGAATAGTTTCTCCAAAAACAGTGTTTTTAATATTTAGAAAAGCAATGTGAGTGTTAAGAAACCAACAACAAAAGAATGGGGGGTAGAAGACCTAAAAAGGTTTGTCCTCTAAGTTGGCCCTATTTTTGCTGCAGTGTGGTGCACCATTGGCCAACCTAATATACATGCAAGTGCAAATCAAGGTGGAATAACGCCTCCTGTCTAATAGTGTCAGAATTAATGGTTTGCATCTCAAGCATCAAGGTACACAAGAAAATTACTGCTGAATACTAAAAAGTAAATTTCACCATATTAACATAAATGGCATTTAGCCGCCACTCTTTTTTTTAAAGAAGCTTAACAATGCTGCTGTAATCATGATTGAGACACCGCCATCAGATCAAGTGGAAAGAGACTTGGCGGCAATCAGATCTTCTCAGTGATTAGCTGACCATGAGTGCAAGAGGTGCTACAGCGGGAAGACTTGCATAATGATCTAACAAGTCTCTACTCATTCACTAAATTGAATAATATATGAGATGAAGTCATATTTTTTCATCATGTGAAATGCAGAATGAGGATAGAATGCCTCGTTGTAAAAAGGCAGTAACCCATGCGATGCAAGCTAGAGTGTTGTCTTTGGAAGACTATAGTCTAACTAGTTTTTATTGACCTTATGGAACTTCCTTCAGGGGCAAGACAAGTTTTCCCCTCAGATGTTCTGTGACCAAAGATGCTCTGACTGACGGGGCTTATGGTTCAGGATGCTTCAGACAGCGCTTCTGTCACCCTTAATCACAGTCTGTGATTGGACAAAGACACTCATTAAGTAAAGCAGAGTAAAAACACATGTTTGTCCTTCAAATACACATCCCTAATCGATCAGCATCATTACGCACAGATTAAATCGCTGTCTAAGTGCTCTCGGATATATTTAATTGAACCCTTTGATGGTTGTGTTAGTGGATTGTTGCTTAAAGCCCGTGTTACCTTTGAGGTGTTTACCATTTAAGACATGCTTTGTACTCGCCCTGTTTTATTACGGTATTTTGCTATTCTGGAGACATTGTTTTCTTATTGATCATTAGTCAGTTTCACGAGGGAAAGCACCATCAATAGAGGTGACATTGGCACTAAAACTGTCACTGGCGAAGTATAATGAAATAAGCTCTTTAATGGTTGAGGCATCACTGAGGTCTGTGTGATTGCGGGCACCTGGTTGCGTTGGATATACAGCTTGTTGAAGAGTGGTATATTTCAAATTGACACCTTTCATTCCACTCTAACACAGCCATTATACAATGACTATAAACTGCACTTTTTACACTGCACATAATAATAATCATCATTATTGTGTAATTAAAAATCAGTTGCTGTAATGTTGCACATAAAATCTGAGCTTGGTGCACTGAGTTGACGTATTTCAGATGGGAGAGTTTTATCAATACTTGTTTAATCCAATCTGGAAATGATACAGACACAGTGGGAATAATGTACATGCATAAGGGTTAGCTGAGGCTTCACTGTGGAAAGCATTTGTTTCTTAGTGGTTGATGTCTGTGAAGACAGTCATGCTGTGCTGTGTTTAGTCTGAGCAGACATTCATGTGGAGTTGGGGAGGATTTCCCTATTCAGGCCGAGAACAGTGAGTACACTTTACATTACCATGTGTCTTTGTCACTTTGCGTGTGTGTGTGTGCATGCACGCACAAGAGATGTTTTAACTGAAATGTTTACACTCTCTTTCTGAGTAAAGTGAAGGCCTAAACTTTACACCAGGCCTCTTTGCTCTACTGAGGTTGAACAGACGAACAGAACAGTAACATTTCTGTTCACTTGTCCCACTAACACACACTCAAACACACACACACACACACATACACATACACATACACACACACACACACACACACACACACTCTATACTGCCTGTATTGCCATCAGCTAAACAGATACGCTCGGTCACAAGATTTCTCTGTTAGATCCCTCAAAGGGAACGTATCATTGATTGTAAAATATCAAAGAAAAAACACATCCCAGTAGGAAGGAAATAGGCCAAACACAACATTCATGAGAATGATTTTCTTGAGTCGAGCAGGATGTTTGAGTTATCTGGGAGTAGGTTGTTGTGATGATGAGACTGCCAGTTATAAGCTATAAAAACATAAGAAAAGATACTTCCCGGGTACATAGGACATACATTACTTGCTTATCTATGATAGAAGGACATTGCAAAGAAAAACACTGACATTAGTGGTTCCAATATCCAATGTTATCAATGGAAGCTATAATAGAGATTTTGTATTAAAAGGATTCGCTGTGGCTAAAACACAGTAAATGAACATCACTCAGTCTGAGAGTAGGATTAATTAACATCACCTTAATGTAATCTACTGTTAATGTATTTAACCTCCACATTTCGTATTCTTGAATGCAGAAAGGAGCTTTTTCAGTAATCTAAGTCACATTGTTGTCCATTTTTGTCGCCCTCCACAAAAGGCTGCTATAATGTTTGGACAGCAGTGCTCATCACATTCCCATGAATTATGGGAAGTGACGTAAACAGAAAAGTCTTTTAATCAAATGTTTCTTTCCATTAATGAAATGTCTCCCCCCTTATCTGGTTCCCTTATGATCCATATGTTAATGTCTAATACGGAACTATTTATCTGTTCAATTTGCCCTCTCTCTCTCTTTCTCCCCATCTCTCTTATCTAAAATTGTGCTGTAAATTTGGCACTGTGAATGATTATGCTTATCGACCTGCCCGTAGACCTCATATTAAAATTTTGTGGCATGATTAGCCTATTTATCTATATAATTGGATTGGAGTTTGTGTCTAAGTGTGTATGTGTGAAAGCTGCTGATTTAAAGGACCAAGAGAAATAAATACCAAGAAAGATGGCCAACACAATTGTGCCTCAGATTAATTTCATTTGCATACAATCAATAGTTTCACCCTTGAAATTTTTTGGAGTCTAATCAAGTTATACTTGCCCATGAGATTATTGAAAAGAAAACAACCTCAGGCATGGTGTAAAATGAGACAACATAGAATTTACTATCCTAGGGATTAGTGTCATGAGACCAGGGAGATTTGCACAGGCAAAATGTGAACACTGCAACACAATGCATTACAATAGTTTCCGGCATGGTGTAATTCTTGCAAACATCCCTAGGCTATTTATACCACTCCACTAGAATCTAATTGTGTCCAATATATAATCCAACTAAGAGTTACAGTGGCAGGGGTTCAAGTCCTGTCTAACATGAATATTTAAGAGGTGCGGTGTTGAGGACAAGTGTGACAATTTGTGTTTGCCACTGTTTAACTGACTGCCACTGAGGCTGCAGAGGGTTGAATGGACACAGTGGAGCATGTGTTATTATGTTGGCTTCATTTGTGCTTAGCAATAGAGAGAAAATATGTTGAACTATTCAGAAAAATAGATGAATTCAAAATAAATGACATCATGGATTTTATATTTTTATTTTTGTATGTGTGTGTGCTTATGTATGTGTGTCATTGAAGACCTCTGTACCCCATTATGGTGCGGTCTAAGGGGCATGCCTAACACGAAATTATGCTCTTAGTTTTTGAGTAGCACAAACACACACATACATGTGCACACTCTTGTGCCCACACACACACACACACACACACACACACACACACACACACACTTTTGTACTGTTTTGGATCACAAAGTAAAGGAATTTCATTACCCCTCCAAAATTGATTGGGTAATGTTTCTCTAAAATCAATAGCGCTTCACTCAGTTTACTAATTGGATTACTTGTTTTTGCTCAAGGATGTCCAAATACCAAGGTAATTTGAATTGTTTATGAAATTATTACCTTGAAAGTAGGGGCTAATGTCAGTGACTAATGCACCTATATTTATTCATCTCTCGCAAACATAAGATGCTTTCACAAAACACTCACAATAATAATATAGGTCGAGTTGGCTGTGAATGCCAGTAACTGGGATATTAATAGCCTTAATACTAATCATTAATGAAGCTGTGCTTATTGAGGCTGCTATGAGGACATGCTTGCCGAGTGTTTATTAATCAGGGAATAATAAGTAATCCGTGAACATTAATGGAAATGGATGAGACTAATGGATGACGCCTGCTCTCTCCCACACTTAAGCCTCAGACTTCATTACTGACAGGCAGATTAGTGGAAAGGAGAAAGAGCATAACAGACTCCACCTGTGAACGTGCGTGCCCACGCAAACACACTCTTTCTCTCTCTCCTGTGACAACATGATGGAACACTGTCAAGCTCATTTGCTCTTCAATAGACTATACGTAATTAACAGTATCCTCTCAGAGAAGCTGCTGAGAATAAAATGAATAGACATCAAATAAATCATCTGGCAAGGTTGACTTCTTCAATGCCTCCAATCTTATTATGACATTTTTCACCAGTGGCCTCACTGCCTCAGAAGCTCCTCTGGATGGATATGGGAGTGTTTTTGTGTCCGCTGCATGGCTGGTGGATAGATTTTTTTTCTCATCCTCTCTCACTAACCATGACGGCTGTAGTCGCTCACTTCACACTAGCTGTCGCAGCGCAAAGTTAATTTCACCCAGGCCCTGAAATGTCCTTTAACCATACTCCATGAGCACATACCCAAGACTCATCATACATCATCTGGATCTAATGTAGATGGGGGAATTCTATAATATATCCCGAACTGTTCAGATTGCGTATTGCTATCACATCAACCAAAGGGTTAAGCACTTAGGAGAGTCATGACAATACAAAGTTCTCCCTGCTGCACTATAACATGCTCTGTGAAAGTGATAAGAGTGTCTGATCATGCATCCCAGCATTCTATATCAGTCTCTCTATAATGGATCCCCCCAATGGCTCCTTGTGGCTGCATTATTTAGATGGAATAAAACGCCGGAAGGAAGGGAGGAAGGAAGTTGGGATTCAGTGTTTCATAAACCAGGGAGTGTGATCGTCTTAATGTTGACTGGAGCCTGTGACAATGACTGTAGCCACGTTTTTGCACTACCTAGGGGGTTATTACGGTGAAAGACATCCAGGTTATTTATTTTTGTTGCTGTTAAGTGTGTGTGTGGTGCGAGTGTAGGCAAAGAGAAAAGAGCGGAAGAGGTGACGGATGAGGCAAAGTTCTCTGGTTCCATTTCTGAATTATTGTGAATGAAAGACTTTTTTTGGAAAATACTTCCAGTATACTGATGAAAACTACCAAAGCTTTTGACATTTTGGGAGATATGTTTATTCACTTTGTTGCTGAGAGTTAGATGAGAAGATTGGTACAATTCTCATGTCTGCATCATTGATATGAAGCTACCACCATCAGCAAGTTAGCTTAGCTTAGCACAAGGATTGGAGAGAGGGGGAAA
>NW_019525493.1:670843-672598 GCF_002814215.2 Seriola lalandi dorsalis
TGGATAGATTTTTTTTCTCATCCTCTCTCACTAACCATGACGGCTGTAGTCGCTCACTTCACACTAGCTGTCGCAGCGCAAAGTTAATTTCACCCAGGCCCTGAAATGTCCTTTAACCATACTCCATGAGCACATACCCAAGACTCATCATACATCATCTGGATCTAATGTAGATGGGGGAATTCTATAATATATCCCGAACTGTTCAGATTGCGTATTGCTATCACATCAACCAAAGGGTTAAGCACTTAGGAGAGTCATGACAATACAAAGTTCTCCCTGCTGCACTATAACATGCTCTGTGAAAGTGATAAGAGTGTCTGATCATGCATCCCAGCATTCTATATCAGTCTCTCTATAATGGATCCCCCCAATGGCTCCTTGTGGCTGCATTATTTAGATGGAATAAAACGCCGGAAGGAAGGGAGGAAGGAAGTTGGGATTCAGTGTTTCATAAACCAGGGAGTGTGATCGTCTTAATGTTGACTGGAGCCTGTGACAATGACTGTAGCCACGTTTTTGCACTACCTAGGGGGTTATTACGGTGAAAGACATCCAGGTTATTTATTTTTGTTGCTGTTAAGTGTGTGTGTGGTGCGAGTGTAGGCAAAGAGAAAAGAGCGGAAGAGGTGACGGATGAGGCAAAGTTCTCTGGTTCCATTTCTGAATTATTGTGAATGAAAGACTTTTTTTGGAAAATACTTCCAGTATACTGATGAAAACTACCAAAGCTTTTGACATTTTGGGAGATATGTTTATTCACTTTGTTGCTGAGAGTTAGATGAGAAGATTGGTACAATTCTCATGTCTGCATCATTGATATGAAGCTACCACCATCAGCAAGTTAGCTTAGCTTAGCACAAGGATTGGAGAGAGGGGGAAAACAAACCAAAATGTACTGAATGCTATACAGTATATGTTTTGGCTTAGAAAATAAAAAAGATGCTGAAATCACTTGACAGTGTGTCAGTGAGCTGACGTGATTGTACCCAAACTGAGGGGCAGACCCAGACCAGGAAATTTCAGGCTGAACATAGGGACCTAATTTCTCTGTCAGTGAAGCATGGGCAACAGGGCACAGACTGAGGGATCTCCAAGCCGTGTGAAAAATGCCACTGATCATCATGCTCAAGCATTTTTTCTTTCTGTCATGGCTGTCGCCGGCGAGCAAAGCAGAGCCCAGAAGTCTCCATCATCAGCCTCAAACCCCGGGGACAGGAGAAATCACATTATATCTGCTGTCACACAAAGTCACTGTCAAGGTGTGGTGGAGAGAGCACACAGCAGCTTTGGTGTGATGCTGGAGACCCAGAAATACCTCAGGCGCCTCATCTCAGCCCCCCGGCTAGAACCAAGCTCCAATTCTAACAAGTGAGGCACATTTCACAGTGATTTAATGTAGAGAAACACCTCTCTCATCTCGTTTGTACTTACAAAACCTCTGAGTCTTAAAATTCTGTATGCTGAGGTGATCGTGGAGTGTAAAGAGTGCAGCAGACGGGATATGCAATTTAGTTAACCTTGTGTTCACTTCAGGCACTTCATCACAATTTGATAAAGAGGGTTTCATTTTAACACTGGCTCGCCCCCTCCAGGTTTTCTAATAAGAGGAACTGCCTATCAAACCTGTGCCATGGATGATGAAACTGCAGTGCAATAGTGAACGGAGAGGTGTGGAGGAGAGCTGTGTGCATCAGTGTGCTTGTTCAGCACACACAAGCATGCACACTCTCTCTCTCTCTCTCTCTCTCTCTC
>NW_019525493.1:672648-683114 GCF_002814215.2 Seriola lalandi dorsalis
AAAACAAACCAAAATGTACTGAATGCTATACAGTATATGTTTTGGCTTAGAAAATAAAAAAGATGCTGAAATCACTTGACAGTGTGTCAGTGAGCTGACGTGATTGTACCCAAACTGAGGGGCAGACCCAGACCAGGAAATTTCAGGCTGAACATAGGGACCTAATTTCTCTGTCAGTGAAGCATGGGCAACAGGGCACAGACTGAGGGATCTCCAAGCCGTGTGAAAAATGCCACTGATCATCATGCTCAAGCATTTTTTCTTTCTGTCATGGCTGTCGCCGGCGAGCAAAGCAGAGCCCAGAAGTCTCCATCATCAGCCTCAAACCCCGGGGACAGGAGAAATCACATTATATCTGCTGTCACACAAAGTCACTGTCAAGGTGTGGTGGAGAGAGCACACAGCAGCTTTGGTGTGATGCTGGAGACCCAGAAATACCTCAGGCGCCTCATCTCAGCCCCCCGGCTAGAACCAAGCTCCAATTCTAACAAGTGAGGCACATTTCACAGTGATTTAATGTAGAGAAACACCTCTCTCATCTCGTTTGTACTTACAAAACCTCTGAGTCTTAAAATTCTGTATGCTGAGGTGATCGTGGAGTGTAAAGAGTGCAGCAGACGGGATATGCAATTTAGTTAACCTTGTGTTCACTTCAGGCACTTCATCACAATTTGATAAAGAGGGTTTCATTTTAACACTGGCTCGCCCCCTCCAGGTTTTCTAATAAGAGGAACTGCCTATCAAACCTGTGCCATGGATGATGAAACTGCAGTGCAATAGTGAACGGAGAGGTGTGGAGGAGAGCTGTGTGCATCAGTGTGCTTGTTCAGCACACACAAGCATGCACACTCTCTCTCTCTCTCTCTCTCTCTCTCTCCCTCTCTCTCTCTGGCACGCACACATTTTGCTCTGCTGACCATGTTGTGTTGATGGACTTCCAGAGGGACTGTGTCTCAGGAGGTGCAGCTGCTGCCCAGTGCAAGACAAAAAAAAAACAAAAAGTGGTAGGATTCCTGGAGATGGAATTAAGCACAAGCACACACACACACACACACATACACGTACACACCAAGCTCTGGAGGAACGTGGTGTCACTTCACTCATTCAGCCATGTCTGTGGATCAATTTATCACTTTTTTTATCAGTCACTTCAAGCTGCAGTATGTGTAATCTCTGTTCAGTTGGTGTGGATTCGAATAATGTTTTCCTTTTTTTTTTTTTTGTCCTGTAGCCGGTGGAGTGATGGGAGAAAAACGAGGGGAAAGAGAGGAAAAGAGAATAGAATAGAGGAAATAGAGCACTGTTGTTGGTTGACTGTGGTGCAGTTACTTCTTCTCCTAACTGCAAACAAAAGAATATCCAGTCGTTAGGATGAGTTTGTCATTGTTTAAGGGCCTTTAGGGATTGTATCTCATAAACCTTTCATAGAGTGTTTCCAGCGAATGTGAGGCATTTTTTAATTCCAAAGTCTTTGATTCTCTGGAGGAAACCAAGACACTGGAACTTGCCACGGCGTGCTCATACTGTATCTATGCCCGCCATCTGAATTCCCAGGGAACTTAAAAGCACACGCTTTGTTATTCATGATCACTGTAAGTTTCCATGGGTTGTTTGCCTTTCTCACCCAGTTTATGTGTTGGAAGTCGTTAGTCATTCAGCACGGCGTGCTGGTTACAGATGTTAATGACAGATCGGTTTAGATTGTTATTCAGGACATTAACATCCAACAGTGACTGGTGGCTCGACACGCCCCGGACCTTTGGCTCTCTCTAGCTCCCGCAGCAGCAGCAGCCCACCCTTCCAGCCCACCTTGCACTCCCTCACCACCAGAGTGGAATCAGCAAAAACAGACCCCCAATCCCTCAGAGAGGCCAACTCTATTTCATGTCATGAATAGCAAACGGGCTGTGTATGGTAAAAAGAAAGAAAACAAAAAAGTTTGGTACACACTTTTCTTCCCCCTTTTTTAAAGAACTAGGCTACAGATGTGTACCAACAAGGTGCTTTTTAGTCTGTATACCACAGCTGGTGATGAATACAATCAGAGTATGGCTATTGTTCATCACATTATAAAGCACAGAGGCTTACTTCTTTGTCTAATAGGAAATACATACCCATTAACTAGGAAAAAACAATTTGTGCTTTCATGCATTTGTTCTGCTTCAGTTCCTGGAAATGCATTTACATGTTGAAATATTATTAGAACCAGGACACATACACAGTAATTGTAAGGTGATAGATTATCGGCCAGGATAAAGAAGATGTAGCTTATTCTCTGCACGTTAAAATGAGGTTTGCACTGCATTATCCATCTAAGTTAAGTTAATTTCATCATGGGGCACCATGCTTTAACATGCTCTTTAGTCACACAAGTAAACACATAGGAGGCAGCCACTTGCATATTTACCATAGGAAGCTATCTGTAAAATTGAGCATAGACAAGTGAATACTGCTGGGTACATAATAGTGGATGGCACCGTGGAGACATTTTGCCGTATATGTGATGCTTTTCTCATCTTTGAGTAAATGGATGAGGTTGATTAGCTGCTGCTCATTATGACCGGGATGGTGGAGTGAGTTGAGCCTGGCAGATCTGGCCTCATTTCCCTTCATGTTGCTGCAAATTAAATGGATCCCATGTAGCAATGAAGGCTCAAAGCTTGGCCTTGGTCTTCATCTGATGAAATGGTACATCTGTTATGGGAAATAGGGTGTGTGTGTATGTGTGTGTGTGTGTGTGAGAGAGAGAGAGGGAGAGAGAGTAAAATGGAACAAGAGGGAGGCAGAAAGAAAAAGAGGGAAAAGGAGAGAGAGTAGGTAAATAGATCGATACACCCCACTTCACCGTGGCCCTACTGACAGAGTGAGTGAGAGTTAAAGTGAGAAATGATAAGATCATAGCACTGTAAATTCCTCTTTTATGCTGCCCGGTGCGCCGTGTTTCTCTGCATGTTGAGGGAACCCAGAAAAGGCTCTAAATCATAGGATGAGTTCTGAAGACAAAATATTAACACAGCGATCCATTTCCACGCGTTCTGGAGAAAGCACGATCTCTTAGCCTCAGCACGAGGAGCTGAGCACCTCTAGGTTCCACAGGGGCAGATGATGTATGAAGTGGCTGCTCTGTTTGGGGTGAACAGTAACAGAGGAGAGCAACAAAAGGAGAGAGGTGGGAACAGAGGGGACAGTGAGAGCGAAGGGAAGGAACTGAAAGAGTGTTGCTGCATGAACAAAATGAGGTGTTTATTTTCAGCCACTACACAGTGGTCACACCGGCCTATATGGGGCATTTGTCACACTATATGTACAGTCTATTGTCTAACCATTACCTATGGTTTGAACATGTGATGGAATACCAGGCATCACAGATGATGTAAATCCGAGTTTGGACACTTAGTTTGGCGACAAAGTTTCCTGATCCGCCCTGTTTGTGCCGAACAGGCTATTGAGAGGCACTGATGCTTAACCTCACACTTTGTGAAAAGAAAGGGCCAACTCATGACTCTCAAGAGAGCCTTAGAAACTTACGTAGCACACTTACCTGAAAAGACAATGACATTTATCAAGTGTCACAGGGAGAGTGCTGATGCTGGATCACTGACGAGGTCCTTTTCACACCCTCATTCATAATAAAGAGGCAAACATTTTCTACGTCAGCACTCTCAGCTTTTGGTGAAGATGCTACGATAGAGGCCATTGAGTGTTTCACAGTCTTTATACCCTATGAAAGTATAGTAAAACAAAGTTTTGAGGCTACAGCTGTCGCCATCTTTGTTGTCTACAGTTCCCCCGTTTGCAGGACTCATTCTCGTCTGTCGCATGGTTAGGTCAGTGGAAAAGACACTGTTTGAGCCAGATGTTCATGCTTCTCTGCTCTGCAGTGATACAACAGACTGACTCTCCTCGGTAAATCCACTTATCATTTCTAGACTGGCTGTTTGAACAGAATAGCTCCCGCTCTGTCATTCCTGCTCACCAAGCATTATTTCAACTACCTGTGCTCTCCATGCAGAAAAATTACTCAAGCAGAAGCCGGACTCACTCACTAAAGTACTGTCCATTTTCTCGGTTTAGTTTGAGAGAGGAAGTTACAGTGTCGGAAAATGTAAAATATTTCTTTAGCAAACACCTACAGGAAGATTTAGTTGGTTGACCACCAATATTAATACCAGAATTAACCAGCGTTACTTATTCCTTTCAAAAGCAAAGAAAAGATGCAAGAAAAAAAAAATGTCAACAAATATTTTTCATCATCATTTCTGAATCACTGTTCTTTAGCCTTGATTGACTGGCCAGCATGCTTATAAAAGCACATATGGAAAAAAAAAAAAGACCTATATATTTATACTTTATATACAATACCTTCTGTCTCTCTGTCAAACACGCACCCAGAGTACAAAGCCAAAATGAGCAAGCCCATAATGATTAGGGACTGGAAACTGCGGGGCGAGGAGAGATCCGGATTGAACTCCATTAGCACTGAACCGAGAGAACACCCAGCATGACTCTCACCTGCTTGCTTTGAGACCCCCCAAATAGTCCCACATCTCCAATTCCCTGATAAACATGCACACACACACACACACACACACACACACACATGCACACACACACACACACACAAACACACAGGCAAACACACACACACATACAGTAACCCTCAACTCTGACCCGACTAAGCTAACAGGATGTGTTGTGCATCTATAAACATGAATTCCATCTACAGAGAATAAATAGATACACATGGATATGCATAGCGCAACACAGGGTGTAGCTTTGCATGTTATGTTCAAATGCTATCTTCTCGATCATGGGATTCAGACCACGGATGAAGTGTTTTTACCCAAATGGAGAGGAAATGAAAACAGATTTGTTTTTCAAAATGGAACGCCGGTAAAAAAGTGTTGCATTAATGAAGGTCAGGGCTGCATCTCTACCTACAACTTATTGCCATTGTTGGCAGAGTGGGTGATGTCACAAGTACTTGTTTGTGTGAGTGAGAAGGAGGAAGAGACAGAGAGACACAGTGAAGGGAGAAGAGACGGTTACTATGTGTGGCATGTTATGCTCAACTATAAGAACCAAATCAAGCAGCAAACCAAATGAGGAGTCGCAGTCTTCTGGGAGAGCCAGTCATTTGCATGGCGTTTAGTGAAGAAGCAACATGACAGTTAGCTGCTCCGCAACATGCTGTCAGACTACTGAACCTGCATAAAACCTGCTTATTAACAGCATTCAACTTTTGTTGTGGAATTTATAATGCTGTCTTATCACTGGCACGGAGCGCTTTTTGCTTTCCCCATCTCATTACAAAGTGCGGCATTAAATGACTTGAAAGGGTGGCGGCGCCTCGATCAGAAAGCAGGATGTGTTTATGTACAGTAACAGCATTTTTGGCTACCTGGGGGCAGCACAACAAGCTGTACAACACAATATTGACATACAATTCTTATAAGGTTGATATTGCAAACGTGTTAGTAAACACTTGCCTGTTTACACATCCAGTAGACATGGAGCAACATTAGCATTTGTTTAGAATCATGTTTGTGGACACCTGGTGAATACATGTCCAATATTCACTCTCTCTTTTTAGCTCTGTTTTGGTGTCCACCAGCTCCTTAGGGAAATATGTGGCTTTTTAGCTGTTAAATGCTCCACTGTCTTCACCAGCTAGTTGCTGACTTTGTCTGTCTGCTGTCTGATGCTGGTCAGGTGACATATTTTGTTTATCCAACTTTTTTTTTGTGTGCTGAAAACAGTTTCCTGCTGTGTGTGGAAAACACTCTGATGAGAACAGTGCTAGTGAACCAAAACAGTAAAGTTGCAAGCCTTAAAACCAAAACAATGAAATCTGAAATAAGCTGGAACCACCCAATAGAACTGTGTGAAATTATTATAATTTTTTTAATAAACCTTATAGATTATTATCAGTATGGGTTCATTGAGGGTGTGCAGCCATAATCACAATGCTGTTACATGCAAACCATAACCATAATTTCAAGCTCAGCTTTTTGAGACCTGTTAAACTGTAGTGCTTTTAAATCATGAATAATTCATCATACAGTACAGTACATGTATTCACACATAACTGTTGCTCCCATGTTAATGACTGCGACTGTCACTCCAGGAGCCTCACAGTGCAATTCCCATAGCTTCCTATATGTTTCAGCAGGCTGTTGGCAATGATAAAGACAGAGTATCATTCAGCCCTCTCATCTCGAGTTCATCATCTTCTAATGCTTTGTATAAATCCAAAGTCATGAGGAGCGTGGGACTCCATTTTGTAAGTTATTCAATTAACTAATGAGAAATGTTGTCTCGTTAATAACTGATCGAGGGTCGTCATTAAAGCGTAATCTAACAGCCACGTTACTCCTGCTCCACCCGCCCCCCTCAAACTGATCATTATGAGCCAAGTGGCACAGTCACCATAGTATCGTGGCTTCCAAAGTGTTTCATCAAGAGTTTTCATCAGAATCGAGATCAAATCGGAGGATTGTGATTGATGTCATGGTGCCGAGAACAATCAAGGATCCCCGATTTGTTACAAACCCCAGTAAAGCCGTTTTAAAGTGTGCTTAATGATGTATACCGCTTTTGTTTTGCATATTTATTTGATATTCATGAAGTGTCCAAGCACACTGACTTGACATGCGTCTCCATGGTGATAAATTATTGAGAGGTCTTTTCAGCGAGGCAGTTGAAAAGCAACTCCATTAATAATGAACAAGTCTGTGTACTCTTATAATTGTGTTATTTTCCCTGGAAAGTTCAGTCTCGCTTTTGTTGGGTGGCTTTGAAATGTGGACACTGGCCAGCACTTAGGAGCATGTTCTTTAAATGGAGCCAGTTGGTGTAACTTTCAGACGTGATGGGGATTTATCAAGTCGCTCCTGTCGGTGTTTAGCACTGTGATCGTACAAAGCTAACGCACTTTGCTTGAACAGATTTGGTTTTGTTTGTCAGTGGCATATTGGCCTCTTTTACTCATCTCTTTGGATGGGCTCGTATTCCAGACAAAAGGATGGAAAATTCTTTCTTGTTGCTGCTCTGAAATTCTGGTCTTTTCTTCCCAATGAGATTACCCCCTTCGATCATATGCCAGCCCTTGCCCTATTGTGAGGGTAAGCCCTAATGTTTAAACCCTTGGAATAATTCTGTTGCTGAGAGACTTTGGATCACATTAGTAGTCTTTTGCCAGGCTGCTCCACACCACGCCACGAAATACCGGTAGTTTCATCAGTCTGAAGTGTAGGGGCCTGTTTTTCGACAGAGTAGCTCCAGTGCTGTTTCTGTGAGAGGATTGGAGAGGACATGTGTAATGTGTGTGAAAGGATGTCCTGTTGAGTGAGAGCCAGCCTCATCTGTGCCAGCTCCCTACCTCTCCCTCTGCCCTCCCACCCCTCCCTTCTTTCTCAGTTTCTGCCACTCTGCTCCTCTTTCTCTCACTTTCCCTCTCTCGTGTCTTTCTGTCTCTGTAATGTCTCCCATTTCATTTTTACACACGGACAAAGCAACTAAAACACACACAATCCATGCCCAATGTCTCACTCAAGTGCAAACACACACCCACACAATCTGTCTCTCTGCTTCTCTCTCTCTCTCTCTCTTTTCCGTCCTTTTTTCCTCCCTTTTCTCTCATCCTCAGTCAATTATACAGATGTCTAATGCTTTCTCCCTGCTGTAGGGAGCGGACAGAGCATCTATCATCCTCGGGGGGATGTGGTGATGGTGGGGGGTGCGAGCCCCACGCTTTCCTCTGCAGTAGAACACTCGTTCCTCTGGGCTGGAAGGACGCCAGTCGACTGGGGATCAAACCTTGGCCCTCGGCCCGGCAGCAGGCTTCTACAGCTCCCTCCCTTCACCACCAGATCTGGGCCACATCCATGTGGGCCAGCAGCAGGCAGCTTTTTTGCTGGTATCTAATCTGTTGTTTGTTCTTGCAAGTGTGCTGTTGATGAGTAGAAAAGGATGTTGAGGAAGAAATAGAGGGGAGAAACATGCCGGTATCAGAGATACCGGCGGAGCCTCTGTGGCCTAAAGGTGATGTTTGCCAATCAGATTTCTGGGGATTGAATCAGTAGGATAAGACTACCAGGGCCACTAAGAAGTGCATGTGGGGGGGCGGGGGGGTACATGCTCTATAGTTCTGTCAGGCCATGATACTAAACTACTTTAACATGGTTCTTGAAGACAGTTGGGGTTTTTCCTCTATATTCTATACCAACCAAACATGTTAGAAAGGTGCAGCAACTATCCCTTTCTCCCAACTGCAAACAAGCTGAGATAGAGAAAATTGCGGGGTGAACTTAGGCCAGCTGACAAGAGACTGGAATGTTTTTTTTTAAACAACGTCCAATTTCTTTGCCGAAAACCAGAAGCACGGCAGACAAGCAAAATGTGAATAACAAGAACCTCACCTCATCAATATCTCAGCCAAGTCAGAGGAGGTAAGAGAGGTAAGGGTGAGTTCATAATCAAAACAGACTCAATATTTCATCACTTTGCAGATACATTTCTGCCTGGCTTGGCCAATTTTGCTGACTGGAAATTCGAGCATTCAGAGTTTTGAGGGTAACATTCAGAAGCAAAGATTCTTTCATTCAAAACACAAGTGGCCACTTGGGGCCTGTGATGCTTTACGGAGATGTTTTTAAATTGTACAGGTCTCCTGGAATCTGATACACTGGAAAAACCCTATTAACAAATAAATAATGCAGCATAAAAAGCTTTGTGGGATGAATTAACTGTCAAAATGTATTATGTTCACATTCACCAGCAAAATTGCTAAATACTCAACATGATGTAAAACAACCATAAAGCAAATGTAACTTCCTATTTGGCAACAGAACTGCATAAGAACCCATTACCAGCTATCAAAGTACACTACAAGTCTGATATACCGAGTTGTCCACATTCCAAAAGGTCAAGGGTTAACAAGTGAAACTGGATGCTGCGCCTGTGTCTATGTGGGTGAATATAGGACTGTGTAATCAATACACACATGCAGTTACCATGGCCTGTTGGAAACATTCCTGCCTTAGGGTGAGCAAGAAAGCAAAACTACACAGTGTAAAGGTGGGAAGGGGTTGTGTGGTTGATAGTGATATGCGATAGTGGTGGTGGTGTTGTGAAAGAGGGGGCCGGAGGTGGATATAACCCTGAAATGAGAGTGAAATAATGATCCTGGCATCCCTGCAGTTCAGGTACACCATAACCTCTGCCTACATATACTCAGCCCGTATGTGTGTGCTCACAGGCGCTGCAACTGCAGTGAAAGTGCAGGGGGGAAATGGCAATTCCCAGCTGTCAGCCTGACCTGCAGGTTAGCCGCTGTACTTCTGCCCGACCGGCTGTAAAATTAGGAGCAAACAAGGTGCTCTTTAAAAACAAGGGCTAGCATCCAAAGCCATGTCTCTCTGGGGTGAATAATTCATATTAAAAACATCACTCACAAAAGCACTAAAATATGCCCAGGGCTCTGAAGACCCAATGATGTGCCAAACCGAGGTAGGCTTGTATAAAATGCACATGTTGTGAGGGGGGAACACTGAATCCTCGCACTTGGAGGTGTGTTGGTATAAGTAGATCATGAAAAAAAAAAGATCCTCCTCCATCTAAAGCCAGTCATCCTGATCTAGGAATAAGTGCACATAGTAACGGAGTTGAATATCTCCATGTTGTATTCTTTCTTTTATCATTTGAGATGGGATATACTAAAGCGGGTCACTGGGCTTGGAGTGACTCTATTACTCAATGAGTCACACTAAAATTAGCTCGCTTTTCTTTTCTTTTTTTTTTAACAGCAGTGTGCCTTTTCAATTTTCTTTTAAACAGATGCCATGGGCCTTGCCCTGCACCCAAGAAAATAAAGCAGCTCGTATTTTCCATCTGAAGAACACACTTTGAGTAATAGTAGACAGAGGGAAATTGTTGATCTCACAACAATCCCTCTTTGTGTTTTGTTTAAACAGCTTTATTACTTGCAAATGGATGAGGTTTGAATCAGCAAAATGTTCGGAGAACAATTATAAGATAATGGGGCTTTGGTGGGTCCAAATATAAATCATGCATAAAGACAGAACATATACTTGAAGAAGGAGGACATAAGCTAGTGTTATGCTTTACAAATGCTATATGTAGCTATCACTGCCCCAGTAAAATAGGTCAATAGATTGTGTGTGCGTCTAATCTCTGATCAGATGGTGTTCTCATCCAGGGCTATTAATGTGCTGATCCACTAATTGGGAGAGCTTGCTCTCTTAATGCAATGGCCTTCTAAATGTGTCCATCCCAGTAATTTAATAATGGCCATTTCATGCTACTCTGACTTTTCAAACAGCTTGCTTGGGGCAGCCACAGGGACTGGTTATTGATTGAAACTGCTAGGCTGCCTGGGCTATGTTGTGGATGAGAGAGGCTGATCAGCCTGCTTCCCAGAGTCCAGATGCAACCACAGTCGTCCC
>NW_019525493.1:683134-697719 GCF_002814215.2 Seriola lalandi dorsalis
CGGTCTCCTTCCACATGCTACTTAGAAACACACAAACACAAAGCATAGACACACAAAGAAACAAGTGCATAGTCACACATGAATTTCTACATTCCACTGAGATCATCTGCACTGGGCTTGATCAGTTGAGCACAGATGAGAGCTTTAAATGGAAAAGAAAAGGGAAAATCTAGTGGGGGAAGAAAAAAAAATGTTACAGAACTCTGAAATGAAGACATGGGACCTCTTCAACAGCTCTTTTATTCCCCTACCTCCATGTGCAGCTCTGTGTATAGTCACTAGAGCCTGGTGCCTGTGTCTGAGGAGTAATGAGGAGAGGGCCGAGGAGGAGAGATAAGAGGAAGAGTGATGGAGGTCAGGCTGCAGCGTCGCTGGCAGCCCTCACGGACCTCACACACCACCCTCCTCCCCCTCCGACAGGCTGTCCAGGACACCGTTTGTTTGCACAAGGTGATAAATAATTTGGCCTGCGCTGACATGGATTAATGTGGCCCTTAGCCCCCTTTTCCTCCCTCTGCGTTCGGTCACTGAAATGTTTGGCCCCTCAAACTGGCTCTCCCTTAATGGCCAAAATGCATGAAATTCTTATCAGCTTTCAAAGCCAGGGACCAAGAAGTGACCCTGCTGGTGCTGTGAGGCTATCATGGAACTTACAGATGCTTTTATATATTTAGAGTAGTGCCCTGGACATGTTCCCTGAGGCATTTACAAGAATTCTAACAGAGTTTTGTGGCTCCCACTGTGCACTTTGAAATGTTTTCTACTCCAATTAGGAACGCTTGGAATACTTAGTTTAGATTTTTTTTCAACAGCAGAAGAATAATTGATATTTTAAAAAAATAATAAAGAGGGGCGGAAAACAATACTCCATTAGAAACCCACAAAGGGAATACTGATTAATGTGATGAACATAAACTGTAAGGCTTTATAGTATACAGCAATTTATAGTTAAACAGCAAATTGCACATCATAAGCGTAATGTACACATGCAAACTGAATCAGCTGATATATTCCTGCCCACAGCACAGAATCTACTGCAATGACCATATCACAGAGTGAGAGTTTGATTAAATGTTTCATGCAATGACATCGCAATCATACACCCTTAAACTAATGATGTACAGTAACCTGGACGCTAATCACACCCAGTAATTAGAAGTCCTTCAAATTACTGAACCGTGTACCCAAGGCCACAGTGAGAATTGTTTTGTTCACGTAACAAATTTGGCTCATGTGGCCTCATTTGTAGAAAGTTCTTGCTTACTTTGGGGCAAAAAAAAATGACAACTGCTTCGCACTGTAAACGACCAACACACTCATCTTCTGAACAAACTGTTTCCCTACTCAGCAAATTAAAAGGTGTTTTCTTGTCTTCTCTCCAGTTTTTGTCTTCACGGGGGTGTTTCTTTTCAAACTACATTATTAGAGGCACTTTAAAATATCTAAGATGTTTCTTGTTTCAATAATTAAACAGTGTACAGCTAAGGGCTCTCGTTCTAACTCTTAATGTGCATGCCCTATGGCCTTTATCTTTGATCTTTCATGCTACTCAGTGTGCTTTTGCATAATTTTAACTATAACGAGAAACACTTGAGCTGTTATATCCTTCCTCCCCCTCTCTCCCGCTCTCTCTCGCTCTCTCTCTCCCTCTCTCTCTCTCTCTCTCTCTCTCTGTGTCTCATGCTCTCGTAGCTTAAACAGGGGAGTGTTTCACTGTTCAGTTGTTGCAGATGTTAGATGCAGTGAGCTCATGTGTGATGCACAATGATGGACTAAACACTGACTCTGCATGTACATAAATGGACACATTTGCATAATTAAGTAGGAAGGTGTCTGGGTCTGTTGTAAAGGACAGTTTTTTCCACCATGCTTTGTGTGTTTAAAAATGTGTGCGTGTGTATGCGCTCACTTGTGGGTTCCAGATCAGACTCTGCAGAGCTCCATCATCCTCAGCCCAGGCCCCTGCAGGCATGGGTCATAGCTCCCCACACCGTGAAACACTCTTCACCATAGACCCTGGCTACCATAGCCGCACAGACAGCTCATCCCAACCCACGTCTGTCACACACACCCACACCCACAAACCCTCAGTTTCTCTGGGATAGAGCCTTGAGCTCAGGAGCAAGATGCATAAAACTCTGCTGCAGTTCTCCTCTCCTGCAGATTGCCATAAATTGATACTGACATGTCCTTAATCAAGTGTTTGAATATAAATATGTCAGTTCCCCTGGTTTTTAGACCTGGCAGTAAATAGACAGCAAAGAAGAAGTGCAGTCTCACTGTGTCATATTGGCAAGGTCCAAGCAACGGTCATTAGGCAACGCTACTATCCAGAGCAGTGATATGTTTTAGCACCTACATGAATTCATCACACATGCACCTGTAAACCATCAACCTTCTGAGAGAAATCAGAAATGATTTAGTTTATAGCACCCATATCGAAACAGAGCTTCACAGTGAAGGATCAAATGAAAAGAATATAAACACATGGAAATAAGACGATCAAACAATGGAAAACAATACAGCTGATAACAGAAAAAGGATAATAAAATCGCTCCCACAAAGCAGATTGAAGGCACATTTCATCATTTTTCAGTTAATATGAATTCATCACTTTATTAAACAAATGAAAACCATGCATCCTCCTGGTCTGAAATACAAGCACATTGTTGCTACACTCTCTTCTTGTATTAATACCTTCTCATGTGTGTAGATATAAATCTGTTCTGTAAATACCTCAGTGTGTTTATGTGTTGTGCTTACACATCAGTTATATATATATACATGGTCCTTGAGCTTTAAAGTGAAGAAGATGTCCTAATTATTTTCAGAAATTTTTTTTTCTATTTGAGAATCAGTACTTTATGTGTACGCAAGGAACATGTAATTTTTCTCTAATATCAGGTGTTGTTTTACAGCATTAGCCACAGTGCCCCATGACATCATTGTTAGCTTTCAGGATTAAGCACACTGTAATTAACATTAAGTAGCCCCCCTGTCCTCACCTCTTTTTCTTAACCCTTGCCTCTGTCTGTCTGTGTCTGTATCTGTGTGTCTTTCTTTCTTCGTCTCTTTCAGTCTCTGTATATTGACTACGGACTGGCTGTAGCTCCGAACAGCAGGCCCACACAGACCAAAGCACCAGCGATGGTGGATTAGTCTGTTGAATTATTCAAAGCCAAATTCCCCATTGAAATGTGTAAAAGGTCCCTTGCTGGGTTTAAAAACAGAGAGTACAGTTGGAGCTGACAACAAAAGGTTCAACTTCAAATAAAAGGCCCCCATCACTTTACCTAATTTGCATTGCAAGTTATTCATTTTAGCATTAGACTTTTGTTCTGACTTTGTGGTGAAAATTTTTAATCATGTCTAAAAAGCACTGATTTTGTGGGGGTCTTCTGTTGTTGACTGGTTTGACACACAAAACAAAACAATTAGCACCACAGGGTGCTTAGAAAAGTCTATTTTTGTTTGCTTTTTTCCCAAGTTTCTAACAAGATGCTGATGGTAAAAATCTTGTTAAAGTAAATGTGCAAGGCCTTGCCATGTTTCATGGTGTGATGTAACACTGAGGCAATATTTCCTATATAATTGTACACTGTAGTGCTCATTCAGCATAACAAAGTACGGGCTTAAGAAGAACACCTTGTCCATACAAGAGATTGTTAATGTACCTGAATGGAATAATTAGATGTAGCACTGTGAAATGAGGAAGTCAGACAAGTTTGGCAGCAGATTCAACATGTTTTGTTTTACATTTATGTAACACACACATAATTGTAGTTATGTAATTCCATTCATTATATACAATACAGTTATGCAGTGCAGCAACTTTGAAGTGCAATTAGAATAATGCCATGTCATGGCATTTGAAACATCAAGTACTGTGCTTTTACAAAAGTTCCCACATAATAGGCAAATGTGCTATTTTCACTGGTAGTGTAGCTTCTACCTATTGTTAATGAGCCTGTGTGAAACAGCCTTATTCACTTTATAGTAAGTTTAGTCAGTCAATTTTCCATTGTTACACCCTATATACTGGGTCAGAATTATCCCAAAATACAATGTAAAAAATTGTGCACAATCAATGATCACTAACTCACACAGTGTGTGAGTTACTGTAAGGACCAGTTGTCAAGTTGAGATTACCGTTCGCATCCTAAGCATAATATCAAAGTGTAAACAAGGATTTCTCATGTCACCCAGAGTGTGTCATTCAGTATAATATAATGCTAATATAACAAATTTAGTTCTATCCTGCCCTGGTCAGTATTTTTAACCCTGACATGACCAAATCTGCCAATAATACATCTGTCTTGTGATGTCTAATGATGTGAGTGCTCATAAATCCTTTTCTTTTATTATTATTATTATTATTATTATTATTATTTTACCATCTGACACACCAAAGTGTACAATAGTGAATAACTGAATGATTTTGGACACCTCTGCCTTGTATTAACACCAGCACCCAAATAGTCGGCATTGAGCACTTAATATTGTCGAATTAGACACTGCTGCTTTATCCTCCATTATGAAGGGACAGTGCAGCACCTGCTAACACACATCCCCACAGGAAAACTAAATCCACTAGACCAACAGTGCCACACAACTACAGTATGAAATACTTTGGACCCCAGAGAGGTGTGTGTGTGTTTGTGTGTGTTTGTTTGTCTGTCCGTCTGTCAGTCTGTCTGTCCGTCTGCCTGTCTGTTTGTGTAGTGTACGTTTGCAGGATAGGTGGTGTACCTTGATGAGGGAGAAGAGATGGAGGCAGTACTTCAAAGCAAACAGAATGAGCAAAGCTATTTATGTGTATCAATATATGTGCAGTTTCCCCAATGAGCTTTCCTTAAAACACCTGCCCACTGGCCTATACGTTTCTCTTGCTCCCTCTCTTTCGCCTGGTGTATATCACAGAGAGTTGAGAGACAGATATATAAACACATTTTTAGCCTCTCCTGGGCAGGTACATAAAGGGAAACTGAAATTATGTGAAGGCAATTCAGGTGTTTTCCTGCATACCTTAGACACGGTGGGACCCCATGGACAGATCTGTGCAATGTGCATAGACTATATGTCCTATTATGCTGTAAGAATGGCAGACACCGCAAATCATTTGTTAGCATGGAAATATGTAAAGGGGGTAAATATGGATTTATGTTGAGGAGCGGCCGCACCATCAAAGCATCACACTCTGATGCCAGTGGTGGAGTTCAATAAGCTGGAGAGATGAAAGCTAATGAAAGGCAAACACGATAAGGGTGTTGGTGGGGAGGGGGAGGAGGTATGGTAAGAGTGAGGGAAGGAGGGAAGGGGTGGGCGAGTGAGGGAGGATGCGAATGAGCAGGGAAGGAATACAGACGATGTGAGACGCTGTCTGGTGTGGTCCAATCAAGCCACAGGATATAACAGTAGTCAATAGGGGGAGATGAAAGGGATCTCAGTATGGAGGCTGTGTGGTCTCAGGGAGGACCCTGTGCATGTGTTAGCCTTTGTGTGTTCGTGAATGGCTGTGCGTGTGTGTGAGCATCAGCGAGTAAGTCAATGCCAGTGTGCTCCGTGTTTGTGCCAAGCCGGCCCATTCGTTTCTACACTGTAGCGGTAAATAAGTAGCCAGGAACACTTGCTGGCTGCCCTGGCTGTTGCACATTATAGAAGCTTCCTGCGGAGTCCCATGGGTACGATACACTATGTTCCAATCAAGCTGCCTTAGATCATACCTATCTACTGTACTGCAGCAACTGTATGGCATCACTATGTTTGCAAATCAGTCAGACATGAGGGAACACAGTGAAGGAACAGACTCATATGAACAATTTGATTAGCATATTGCCATTACATCTCTGTCTTTATTGAAGGTAGCATGCTGCGTAATTGCACACCTTCTTTAGAGACTTTCCTCCTGTGTGTTAAACCTGCAGCACAGCATGAGTCATGCGCTGGTGTTGATAAGGATAAGCCTGGGGTATGAAGTAGTTTGCTGTTAAAGTTGTGGTGTTTTTTGCGAGTGAATAATGCATGTATTACAATCATGGCTGAGCTAATGGCACACGGGCACTCATTAGCTATTTCTGGCTTCAGTTTCAGGCTTTGGCCCATAAGCCCTTAAGTGTACATGTCATTGACGAGACAAATCCAGCCTCCAGTCCACCGCTGAAAAAGCACCACTCCCCTCAGATGGATACACACGAAACGCATAAATGAACGTACACGTAAACCTTCGCCGTTACACGTTTTCTCTCCGTATATCTCTGCTTAGTGTATTCTAAAGCCCAGTGAATGAAAACATGGATCATGTTTGGCAACTCTTTAAGCCTGCGTTTCTCACACACAAATGAGGTAACTCTCCATACCTCATCTCCACTACGCCTACACTGTAGTAAACCGCTGATTGTGTAAAACGTGTTCTGGGCATAGGGGACTAGGGTTAAGACAACACCTGTAGAGAAACAATGGTTGCTTGTATAGAAGAGAAATGAATAAATAAAAACTCATTGCGATAGTTTTCATGATTCTCATTCTCCTTACTCCTGCTCTGTGCTGCATGGCTTACAGCCGGGAGAGCTATATGGCGATTTTCACACTCCACTGCTGACCCGTGAGGTGCACGGTGCTGGGTGGTTGCTTTTTCACAGAGAGAGGAAAGGAGAATGTTTCTGGAGAAAAGGATGAGTGTGGTTTGGTTAGGTTTGGTTTGACTCAGCAGCGTAGAAATGCTGATGCCAGAATTATCTCCACGGTAACATACGGAACTTTGAGTATTTTATCATCCAACTGCTTTGCTTTTCTATTTGTGTTATTCTGTTCTCTCTCTCTTCTTTGCAACAAAATATCATAGAGTATACGTCTGTAAGTTCAGTTCAGGTTGACTCAGTTGGTTCAGCTAGCGGTGTAAAATTGACAACTGAGTCCCTGTGAGTCATAGCACTGTCGTTCCCTAATTGGGGAGATCAGATCATCTCTGCGTATTAATGTATAACTAATTACCTGACCAGAGGTATTATTGCTACAAGTTTGCAGGTAAGCTATGCTGCCAGGGTCACTGCCTCCACACAAGTCTTTCTCTCCTCACTCATTACTGCAGTAATGAAGTTATGCCCCCCCCCCCTCTTTTACCTCATGTCCTTCTCATCTAGAGCCGGGTCAGTGTGCTGCTGTGTAGTTCTGTGAAATGTCTCTTCTCATAATGGCTTTTAGTGCATGAGCTTTTGCTGTCTTAATATGGTGTGTTATGTTATGTGTGTTAAGCATTCCTCTCTTACTCAGGAAAAAAAAGACAGTAAAACACTTTGAAATATGTGGACTTTGTATGTTTGATGTGCAAAGTATTTTTATTTGTTTTATGACTGTAGAAGGCGGATGACTTGGGCACATTGTAAAAAGGTGGATCATTGACAAAAAGGCTTGTCAAACACAGCCACATAATTTACAGACAATGACAGGCCTATGACATCATTTACACAGCAGTAACAGTTATTAGACTAAATGTTCATGGCAACACAGATTGCCTATTAACAGAAGAATGGTGTGCTTTATTGTTATGTTGCAGCATGTGTGAGCATTTGTGAGTTTGTTGGCTCAGAGCCAGGGAACCTGTTATTTGGGCTGCCTGCCCCCACCCCCCCACCCCTCTCTCTCTCTCTCACCCGCCAGGCATTTGAGAACTGGGGTACTTTTACACATAGTTAAACCCTGAACAGTCCAAAACTCAGCCTGCAGGCGCGCAGGCTCACACCATTGGATCAGGATAGCAGGACTGCCATCTGCTGGTCACACGGGGGAAAGGTACTGTATGTTGTACATTGGCAGAAAAAAAAGGGAGCAGGGAGGAGGGGTTATCTCACTTAACAAAATTTAAAGTCATCATTGCTGACATCTGAGGAGATCGGTGTCAGGGCCTGAAACCTTCCTGTCAGTCAGCCAAACACTTTGTTCATCAGATCAGATGCCAGTATCATTTGAATATCACAAGGCTCTTCACTCTCTTTGCAAAAAAGTAACAAAGTTTTCTCCAACGCAGAATTGACTCAAAGCAATCACCTGCATTTTTATCTCTGTCTGCCTGTCTGTTCTCATTCTTTTGACATTTTTAATCTGTCTTCAAATGCTGATATGTTCAGTATTGTGAGCACTTCTTGGTTGTGCAATACACTCAAAGGATCTGATCTGGAAGACAGAGCACGCCTGTCCTTTTTTTTTTTTTTTTTTTCATCATTACCCAGAAAAAAGTTTCTCCACCATTTCTAAAACAAGAAAGCAGTGTACCCAAAGGTACAAAAGCCCCAAGGCAGAGGGTAGATGTTCCTCTCAGCTGAATATGCACCACTCCTCTGGCATTGTTAAAAACCATTGGACCAAGAATGAGTCTTTACCCTCTTCAATACCAACAAAAACGGCATCTTTGCCTCTTTGCTTTTCCTTATTCGAGACTTACCAAAGGAAGGGCGGTGACTGAGAGGAGGGAGTGAGAGTGCAATGGAGAGAGAGAATTGGGATGAGATGAGGGAGGTGGGTGGGGCGCAGCTTTCGGACCCTCATTTACCCTGTCAGCCCTCCTAGCAGGGGATAGTGTTCAGGATCTATTGATCACAACTCAGTGGAGCAGTAATCCTACAGACTAGATTGATTCCGACTGTTGCCTAGGCCTCACTGCACTGCCCAATCCTCCCTCAATGCTTTCTCTGCCTCTGTACCTCTCCTCCCAATCCCTCGTTCCCTCCCCTCCATCGCTCATAAAGCATTGATATGCATGACGGCCAAGGGGCCCCATGAAGGAAGGGATGCAGGGAGGATTGGAGGGACGGGAGTTGGGGCATTAAGTGTGTGTACACTGCAACAGGAAATAGCTGGCAAGGTGACGGGTGCCTTGACACAAGACGGGGCCCCAAGGTGTCTATGAGCTGCCTGCCCCCCGGTTGCTCTCTCTCTCTTTTTGTCTCGCCAAAAATGATGAGTCATCGACTTTACATTTGCTCTGTGCTGGCTGGTCAGCGGGAGAGAGGTTTCTGTTAAACTAGGAAGGACTGGATGATTTTATAAGATGTTTTTTCTGGCAACCACTGTCCTCCGTATACTTGTTTACAGTAAGAAATACGTTATGGAAGTAAGTTTTCATCCCTCACCTATGTAGAATACTTAACCATTGAAAGGGACCTGAAGAATTAAAAGAGTTTTCAAATAATACTCCTTACCATTACTGTAAATATACACACAAGTGATGAATGAAGTCAAACACAAAAACAACATGTAGTGATGCATATTGTACTGTATGCTATCAACACATAAACATCTTATATTCAGTTTTTTGTATATTATATACAAGGGATTAAATGGAGTGTTGTGTCAGATTTCATCTCTTCAAGCACCACCACAACACTCGATCGATGTCCACAGTAATTGTGTTTTATATTCTTTCATTCACTTTGTGATACGAGCAGAGTACTTCTATGTAGACTGCATTTTGCTTTGTCGCAGTACTGAAAAGGAGGCGACTGCCATGCAATCGTCGTGTTTACGATCTTTCATTCATTGTTGTAGAGTGGTGATTGCAGTGAGCAGAAGGTTTGAAGTGGAAATGTCTTTACTAGATGCGTGTTAATGGAAAGGATGTGACTTCTGAGGCTCATGTCAGCTTCCTTAAAGGGGCTATTTGGAAGTTTTTCTCTTTCGGCCATTTACAAGACAAGAGTTTATAATGCGCCCTCTGAGCAGCGCTACATCTTCAGGGCAGATTGGAGGCTGAAGTGAGTCGCTATCGGAAAGTCACGGGACGGGCCGTTGTCACTCTCAGCTCTCTCCATCTGAAACTTGTAGGTGAAAAAATAAGTGGCCAGTCACAGCTCTAATGATCCCCATAGCGGCCATGGCCCCAGTGTGCTGTTACATTTTTGAAGAGGCGCACACAAGTTACTGCATTGACTACACTGTAGCCACGGAGCCTACACACATAGCCGCTGTAGCGATATCGTTTCCCCTCAATGAAGAACTATAAATCCATCTTAAATTACTTGCATTGATATGTAGTTAAGTCCATGGATATTCCCTAATGCCTGTTCCATGGAACTATGTGGACTTTTTTTCCCCTCCTCTTTTCTTTCTTTGCTACATATTAGCTCCCAGGCTTTGGCCCATTCAATTATTGCATTGGCATCTTATTTATTTCTCTCAATTATACATATTATTGACGGTGTAAAGCAAAGGACGATATAAGAACATTGGATAGTAACATGGCTAAAGCAACTGGTGAAATTGCACATTAAACCATAAGGAAACATGAAACTGGAATGATGTATCACTCCAGGGGGTAGCTCTGCCAGACAGATAGGAAAAACAATAGATTCAAAATTGAAAAGTAAAAAATTTATTAACCTAATGTGAGCACATGCAATTGGTGTAACAACCTGTTTGTGTCATATAGAGATACGGTGTAGGCCATGTGCTACCAGCAGGCATGAGGACACACTTGATGAATGGGAGGATCGGGTGTATTTAAGCACATTATTATAAGTCTGCCCTAAGCATATTATGCAGGGGGACAAATCTGCCCACATGAATTTTATGTAGTCTGCTTTGCATCTCGACAACAGTGTGTCCGTATTTATCTGTGTTTGGTAATGGTGGCCATGGGGCTGCCGTCATAAAGCCCACAAGTGTTTCGGGACCCTTCTGAAAGGTTTGCGGGACCACTTTTCAGAGCGCCTGACAGCTGCAGAGGGAGGTGGCTCAATCCTGCTATTCTTCCTGGCAGCGGCCCGTGCCAGGATTGAGGCTGGCTCGGCTGAGCTCTGCCACACACTACAGAGAGGGCACCAGCAGTGGGAACTCATCCTCACACCCCAACATACACAAAAACACAGACAAACATGGGCACAGAAGCAGGGGACCGCACACACACAAAACACGCAATATACAGGAAACAGAATGGCAGGATTTGAATTTCATATAGGCAGATGAGGTTGTACAGAATTCACTGTCAACACTTCTAAGTGAATGCAGATCCTATATACTAAAAAGTGGTTATGAAAAATCATCTTTTTGCATCAGTACCAAAACATAAAAAATGAGCAGGCTGAACAAATCCATTTGACAATAGCAGAGCCATAGAGCACTGTAAGAGTGAGACATTACGCGTCGACCTTGTCATAAGATAAGCCAAAAGTGTGATTGAACCTGGGTTTAGCTAATGTTCAGTGTAATTAAAATGTACAGTCTGAATAGTGGCGGTGCTTATGAAAGCGGCCTTCAAGAGCTAGAATAAAACTTAAAAAGGCTTAATCATTCCATAGACATAATTCATATGGTTAAGTTGATGGTCCCATATGGTTTAATGTTCAATTTTTGCGACATGGTTTCTGGATGTAATGACATTCAATTAAAAATCCATGTGCAATGACATTCTTGAATCATTAAGGCCTTTTTGACATTTGAGCACCCTGTTTCCTTAGCAGCTATGTCTTTTCATTCGAGCCTACCACCATTGCTTTTTTACTCAATGAGTCAGTTGGGTCACAGAGCCTGAGTCATAAAGACACTGTGATGTAAATGTTTACAGACAGCGGTGTAAGAATTTACTCCTGTCTTACTGCAGAGGGATTTATCCCCATCTAAAGAAATGATACATCCAAGTTTTCCTTTACCGGTGTAAACCTAAATTGTTTGCTCCCTTTTTACTTTCCAGCTGACAGACGTCTCTGTCCACAGACTCATGCTCAGGTTGGTTTGGAGACATGATAATATTGACAGCCAGGTTTAGTTTCTTAATCCTCAAAATCTGTCTTGTTTTTTCCTGCTTCTTGCTGATATACATTTCCCTCCATGGTTTCCTCTGGGCAGCCTTCTTTCTTCCTCAATCCCACTGTTTTTACTCTCCTTACTATCATTCAGTTTTGCTCTCCCCCCTCTTCCAGCCGTCTCAGAGGTTCTGGTATTAGGGGAATTCCTGAGGGGGATTTTCCCTGCTTTAGACTGTCAGTATGGCCCTTAAAAACTGTCTACTGCCAAAGACACAAGCGCGGGGTGTACAGGCTAACACATGTTACACAGTATAAGAACTTTATAGTAAATACGCTGGTTCAAACCGACATGTTTCTGTTTATCTGACTTCACTCTTTAAGTACAGTATAATACATACTCGCACTACTAGATTTTCACTACATCTCTATAGGCTTCTCCTCTCAGCATGAGACATTTGTTTGTCTGTACTTGATGCTGTCACTCTCAAAATGAAAATTACACCCCTCATTTGTTACTGACAAAGCTAGAAATTATGACAATTATATGTAAAGAAACATGTATTTTGTTTAATGTGTTCTTGATTTGCTGTTATTGCACTGTATGAGGAAAGATTTCTCTTCACTTTCTGGCAGAGGTAGCTCAGTTGACTATAGTTAACTATGACTAAACAGCAAAATTGGATGGACTGAATGACGATACTTGCCACTGTAGGGAGTAGGCAAAAAAAAGAACATTGTAACTGTTAGCTGCTCCATAGATTTATACAGTCTTTTATATGAAAATCCTCATAAGAAAATCCTAATTTCTTAATATGCTTTTAAAAAAGAACTAAACCCCCATAAAGATTTAGGACTATACCTCAAAAAAAGTGCCACATAGCACGACAGATAGAATTTAAATACAATTTTCTGAAGTTATTAACTCAATCCTATAAGCAGAGAAGCAAGCCAAAGTTATAATAACATCAGTACATTATACTTTTGCAGTTCACTACACATCATATTTACTTAGGTTGTTATGAATTATGTCAGTTACATCATTCAGCTATGCAGCTTCTTCTCCAATGCAATTAGCATTTAGGCATTAATCCGCAGTGCCACATATTTAAAAGCTTCGCTCCAATCAGTATTGCACTGGATTCCTCTACAGCCTGCCCATTTGGAAGAACATTATACTGGCATAATAGTACTGTAGTTTGGAACCTGCCCAGATCTGGTCCACTGTGACTAGAATCAGTAGAGGCACAGCAACAAGTATATTTACTTCTCCTCTGTGCCAATTTCTTCACTATCAGTGGAGCCACTGTGCTGTTAGATTGAACCGGAAGACGAGTGAAAACTTCCCCATACGTGTTCTTGTTGCACAGTGTCTCAAATTGTGAAATAACTGAAGATTCATCTTCATCAACATAATCTCCGCTGCCACACTCAGTCACAACCGATATTTGTCATTCTGCCGCATCACATCTCACTTAAGTCACCCAACCTCGCAAATACCTCTAAAACTTTCATTATTTATTACTTTACCACCGCTCTTAAAACAATCCTGGGCACACATTTACAGAGAGGGAGTTCAGGGATTTGTGGGAGAATTCAGCGAATATTCACTTCAACAATGACTGTGTGAATAAATGTGAATACATGTCTTTCTTTTTCTTATTTCAGATAGTGAAACTTAAAATCTGCAGTCAGGTAGCACATTTCGAATTTTCACAACACTGGCTGTAAACCCCCCCAGAAAAAAACAGGGAACCACAGCACCCCTGTCAGCTTTGTAAGACGCTTGATTGTTAGTCTGTTACCAAAATAATTACAAATGAATGCAGACGCTGAGAGAAAAGACAGTCGAATGACAGGAGAGCCCCGAGGCAGCTGATTTTTATGGCTGACAGCTGATGGTCACTCGCTGGTAAATGTGCTAACGAGGTGATAGAATTTTCTACAAAAGCAAAATAGCACTTGATCGTCCCTCCATTACAATGGCTGAATATCCTCTCTTTCCTTTGCAAAGGACTCCACAGATGGATAAGCAACAGTTTCGCAATTACTGAGGACCGGTTGGGGAAGGTGCGGATTGGCCTTCATAACAATGTCTTCCGCAGATGTAGGCTCTCTTAAGTGCTGATTTATTGGAGTTTGGCATCTGCTCCATTTGCATGGGGTTAATCTCAACTGGTTAAAGAAGAGAAGTTAACTCCCCTGTGGCCTGAAAAACAAGGTTTGATATGCAAATGACATCCCCTTAGCCCCCCGCATATTCAGAGCGTTTCTCCTCTTCAATAAGGTAATTGTTATTGTTGCTGAAGCATGTAAAAATATATTTGTATGAAAAAAGCAAGATAGTAAATGAGGGTGGGATGAGTCTTGCTGGTGTGGTAATTTTTTAAAGGCTGCACGAGGAAAAAAGAAGTAGAGATTCCTCAGTTCAGTAGTCTCACTCTTTTTGAACAACAAGCCGAGCATTGTGCTTTTTTTAATGCGGTCTCAGTGGACTTAATACTTGTTATTTTCTCCCTCTCCTTTCTCTCCTGCTCTCTCCTTCCACCTCAAATTCCCAACGCACTGTCTGTGCTCTTGCATCTGTAATCACAACGTTACCTCATTGGGGCCTGCCTTTGTAGCCTGTGTCTGTAGGTGCGCGTGTAGGTGCACGTGTGCGGTGGTGTGTGCGCATTTTCGAGGTTCTGCTGGGGGCTGCGAGGGGGCTTAGCAGCACACTGGGTTTCAATGGGAGCCCACACCACTGCTCTGCCAGTTCTTATCTCCTCCCATGCAGGAGAGCAGTGGCATCAAGCCGGTGGCTTATTAGAGAGGCAGGGAATGTATCCCAAATACCCACCCGACCCCCCC
>NW_019525493.1:697739-700245 GCF_002814215.2 Seriola lalandi dorsalis
ACCCCCCCACACACACTCACAAAGAGACACACAGCGGTGTGTGGACCTATGTTTCTATCTGGGCTTGTGGCAGGGCCCATGAGGAGAAAGTATGTCTAGGCGCACAGTGAGTGTTTATCGCCTTTTCTTTTGTGTTGACGATGCAAAAATAAATTGCGATTTGGAGACGCGAGCAGCAGCAGGAGAAGAAGCCTCACCACTTTATGTCGCCGATGGAAGCGCTCTGTTCTGCTTTAGGGTTGTATTTATAGTGATCAAGCAGAGAGAAAGAGAGCGGGAGCGAGTGAAACAGAGTAATAAGAAATACATTGTTTTTATATTGTTTTCTCTGACAGACGAGATGACGTTAGCCGTGATTTGGCTGTTATTGCCGCTGCTATGGGGTGAGGTGAAGTATTATTTGGGAGGTAAATGAGTGGAATCTGGACATTACAGTTGTTACTCTATTCTGCTGTTGGTAATGCCTTCATTACAGAGCTGCACCTCAGCCATTTTGCCTTGGCAAAAGGATAGTAATCACAGAATGAAAGGCCAGCAGGTCTTTTCAATAGCAACATCAAAGGCCCTGAACACAAACATTTACCATTTACCTACAATCAAACACAATCTTACTTCATCTATTTCTGCTTCACCCCTCTCCACTTACCTTGGTAATTTCAGAGGCCTTTTTTTTTTTTAGCCAAAACTGTACAGTAACAGCAGGAGATGAATTTATTTTATTTCATCACTGAATAGCGGGGTTGAAGGCACTTTGTTTCTGAGACTGTGTGAATATGAAAGACGAGGTGCACATGTATAAATGTGAGGGCTTTAAACGTGTGTATTAATCTTTAGGTTGGACTTCCTGTGAATACGTTTCCTGTAGGTGTGTGTGTGTGTGTGTGTGTGTGTGTGTGTGTGTGTGTGCAAGTGCAAGTGTGGGAAGATAATATTATGCATTTGCATGCAGAGCTTCAGTGTGGGAGAATGTCATTGATTTATAACCATGATGAAAGGTCAGTTCACCTTATTAAACAACACATAGGTATACCGCTGCATAGTATCGGATAACCATTAGAAGCCAATCTGTCCATTCCCACTGTGACTGGTAGAGGCATTAAGGTCTCGGCTAAAAAAAGTGCATATAAATCAGCTTTAAATGAGTTTACAAAACATACACCTGCATTATCTTGTAAAATTGCTTAAAATTATGGTTTATTATTCAGATATCATTCTTTTCCTGTTTTTCTCCTCTATGTGAAATCTTATTTCCTACAATTTATTTAAGTCTGCTGTCTCAATAGCACAAACTAAGCACTGAGTTTTTGAAGTGTAAATGTACTCATAGAGACATTTACACAGCTTATCCACAGAGTCGCTTTCAGAGATGTTTCCCATGTCACCTTAATAACCTCAATATGCTACAGCGACAGCGAAAAGTGGACTTGAGGGGCATGTGGGACAGGATGCTAGTGTATGAACTATGACTGTCCTAGCACATATGTGGCAAACAACAGGCGACTGTCTGCGTCAGACGCGTTCTCACCTACTCCTTCTAGTTTAGGCAACGGGTGGCGCTTGGGTAGAGTGTACAGGAGGCAGGACATGACGTGGCAACCCTAGTGTTTTGTTTACACCGTTCCTTGAATTTGTCTGACGATTTCAGCGTCAGCCCTTATAGACAGAAGTTCCTGAATCTCATCTCTCCGGTTAGACATTTTTCCTTAGCGTCTTTGTACAAATGACCCTTCTTCTTCACCCTTGGATGTTTGTATTCTTTAGCTTTCATGCCAGTCGCATAATAATTCTCCATACAATGACCTGCTCTATTCAAACATGGGCTCAATCGGACATTACACAGACACTGCACTAGGGAGTTGGAAGGTTAAAGTCCGTTTAATGGCCGGTGCGACTGATTCGGACGTTTGCGCTCTCACTTACAGCTCCTCAGGGTAATGTCTGGATAGGTTCAGGGTTGTGTGTGTGAAAGCATTTGGATTCTGCATTTGGCCTACACACAACCATTCACTCTCCATCTACCAATCCATCTATTTCACTCTCTTACCATGTCCTTCTCAGTTATTTTGTCTGATTAGCTATTGTTTAAAGTAGACCCCTGTAGATTGATTGCACGTGTATTCTGGCTTCAAGAGAGCACCATATCCCCATCATTGGCTTTGTTGTCTTCAGGCATTAGCATGTGTGTGTGGAACATTCTGGGGCCCACTTCTAATCGAGTGAACGGAGACGGGCCTCACAGAGCTCAGATGTTAGTGTTGAGAATCGCCTTGTGTATATGTGGGCGGGACTGTGTGAGAGACCAGATACAGTAAGTGTGCACAGTCTGTCTACAGGATGTGCGTGGGAGTGTTTTTCTATATCTTAGCAGCAGGTGTTTTTTATGGTTAAACATGCATATATGTTTGTATTTGCATATATGCACATGTGATAATGATGGTGGTGGTGCCTTTGTGTCTTTACATAACTGCGTGTGGCATGCATGCATACATGCTTGCCCCCCCCCACC
>NW_019525493.1:700265-730543 GCF_002814215.2 Seriola lalandi dorsalis
CCCCACCCCCCGCTATATCTTAAAGCTGGTTTTGCTCCCACCTGTACTGTCCCAACAGGTGCAGGCTAATGTTCAGAGCAGAAAACAGATGCAAAGAAGCTAGACTTAGCCAATGACAGACAGACGGACAGACCAATATAAAGGAAACCATCTGGGTCTGCAGTTGTTCCCCCTCAGCCTTCTGAAGGCTTCTGAATGCTGCCTGTGCCAGTCTCTGCTGGGGTGTGGCCTGGACCGAGAGATGGCACAGAGTGGATGATGAGATGGGGGATTCGGGCCCCAGCCTGGAGCTGCTCTGGAAGGGGAGTAGAAGAAGAGGCACCAGCAGGCCCTGGAGGTGATCCAACAGGCGCTCTCATCCTCTCAACTGTTGCAAAAGGATTGGTGGTTAGTGGGATAATCCACTGGCGTGGACGCTCCAGATAGCTGCCTCCACATGTGAGGAAGGAAGAGAAAAGAATAGTATACCCAACCAGCACAATGAGAGTCTTAGGCAGCCGTGGTACAGTTGCTTAAAGAAAAGCCTGAACTCTGCCAAATTATGTAAACAATTAAAGCACTAGGCCTGGGTTGGAATATTTTGTGCGTGGGTGATGCTATTTTTGATTGACTGGTTCATGTAGCTGTCATTTCATGCAGATCACCTCTAACCTACATTTCATTTAAATGGTTTCTCCCATAGCACAAAGATGCATTCCGTTTTAGTCACACGCTACCATCATACCTTTCTAACTGCTTAGTTCTCAAAAGAAATTGTCAAACTGTCATCTTGAAAAGTAGTGAATAAAGGTTTACAGGGCTTCTGTTAGTATGTGGGTAGAGCGGCTGGATTACCCACAATGCTGTGTAAACCAAGGACATTTATTCATCTTAATCTTTTCACCTGTTCCTCACCTTGATTGTGAAAATAATTTCAAAATGCTGCTTTTAAAGCATTTGTTAAGCAATATTTACATCAAGGATTTTATGTTTTTACCTGTGTCACTTTGTTTGTTGGTTTGTTTGTTTGTTTGTCAGCAGGATTACACAAAAAGTACTGAACTGATTTTCACCAAAACTTGGTGGAGGAATGGGTGATAGGCCAGGGAGGAACCCAAGCCGATCCAGTTAAAATCGCTTCCAGGACTATATATTTTTTGCACTTTTTTGCGAGATAAGGCAATTTTTAACATTTTTGTCAATTATTCAGGAAATAATGTATGGATGTTGATGTAAAAAATCAGCCGTATAGTGTCAAATGGTGTGTGAATTTATACAATCATGGATGTGTAGGATTGTTTTTTTCCGGGGGTATTAATTCTACTGAGTTCTAGTTTTAAATTAACATTGAGTGAAAGGGCATTTGGTTTGCCGGTTCCATACAGTCCAACAGCTTTCAACTATCCCCTAATATAACAGTCTGGCCTGCAACCACCAACCACAATGAGCTGATTGCACATCAGCAGCGCAGGATCAGGAATCATAGCCTACAGAAAATGCGTACGTTTACCCTATGGAGTTTTTCTGATAAATGATTATCATACCATATAAAACATTAGCAAAGCATATTTTTTTACCATTTAAAATTGTGCGTTGTTTACATCCATTGTTGCTTGCTTCTTCTTCACTGCCTTTGTTGGCACATTGCTGCATTTTTTGGCACGTTACTGCCACCAAATGTCGATGAGTGCAACAGTGTGAAACCGACAGCGGGATGTAAATCGTGCTGCCCGCATGTTCGTGCATATGCATCTTCATATGTTTGCAGAATACAAAAAAAAGATTGTTCCATAGCACAAGTAATGGTCAGAAACTCCACAAGGCATCTTTAATAAGCAAATAAGGATTGCTGTGAGTTTGTTTTTGGGTGTCTCTGACTTCTGTTGGTCAGAAATACTTATTCTAGCTTCAATGGATCATGTTTGTTTAAAACCTTGCTTCCACCTTTTCAAATCTGTTGTCCTTGGCTGGTGGATCTTTAATCTCTCTGTTTATCCCTATCCTTGGTTACAGACTTTGTTTGATGCCATTTCTGTTCAAGGGCACCACTAGATAATGCTCTACACCCTGTACGCAGCAGATGGGAACCATCCAGGGTGGCATCACGCCCATTTCCACAGGGTCATCCCGACTATTAGACCACCAACATCAGGTGACTGCTGGTGGGAAATCTCCACCAAGTGTTCAAGGAATGCAGGAATGAGCCAAGATGCTTCAGTGTGTGCCAGCTAACGCGACCTGGCAGCAAAGGTGTTTAGAAATTAACTCGAGAGATGTCAGATATCTCGGAGAGAGCAGAAACACATTCTAGGACTTTTGAAAGATCATTGGGTAAAATGTCAGGTTTGAGAAGGCACGACTGTGTCCTGCAGAGAAAACAATTAAGAACTGCATCATTCCTGCAAATGGGCAATACGTACTTAGTCTAATGCCTTACATAGCCTCAACATAAAATTTAAGATGAAACACATGCTTTTGAAATTTTCCAGTCCTGATTCATGGTTTTACATTTATACTACCCTATGCCTTCCTGGGTAGTAGCGTTTGAAGTGGAACCTTGGCAGTAAAGACCTTTCTCACAGGGGACATTATATTTGTCATACCAGGGGAAGCACAGGTGTAACTAATAACGGTAATAATGATGGCGCTATTCCATTTAGGTGTTCAAGTCACCATGCACAATAACAGGACACTGGCACAGCCACACAGGAATGTAATCCAGTCACCATTCATTTAATTAGTTACACCTGTGTATGAAGACTTAAAATGTACACTGTGTAACCTAAGATATGGCTAGACTGTGTATGGTCAATGTGCAAATTTGAGGATGTAGTCAAAAAGTGTAAACAACCACTTTCAATGGAAAGTAGCTACAGCCTGGAAAAGCCGGTAAATGTTATTAGCTAATATGTTTACTTTACGGTCATAATTTGCATTCTGCAATTTGCATTCTGCCTTGTATCAGCCATTCTCAGCCCTTTACCTGTTTGCAGGAAATAGTGATCTGAACGCAGCCCATTAATAGTACATTTAAACTAGCAGTCACTTTCAAGCCATTCGTGAGACACTACTGGCGACTGTCTTCTACGGAAAGTAGCTAAGGTTTGTCCCAAACTAGTCACTAGATTTGTCGTTAACTGCTTTTTTGTAAACGTGATGTAATAGAAACTGTTCACAAGTCATTTTGGAAGAGGGCCATTTAGGAACGGCCAATGGGGAAACTCCAAAACTCGGCTGGCTGAGCAATGGTTTAAATTCATCGCTCAGTAAGTCAGTCACAGACATTTGTGTTTCTAAAGCTCGCTGTTGCAGTCCAGCCTCAAAAGCATTACCCCATACAAATTGTGCAAACGTGACACTCAAATATTTTCATAGAATACCAACCCACCCTATTATCCCCAGTATTATTAGTCTGGAACATTATTACCCATTTATTGAGAAAATATAGCTACATATAATCTGATTGTTGTGTTCAGATAATTAGGCATAACTCCATCATTATGGTTATATTTTGTCCCATTACATTATTATTTTTTTCCCCGCATCCTTTTTTATGTATAATTGTCCTTTTTACACATGACATAGCACCATGTGATTTAAATAGAGCTTCAAACAGAGCTTATTTAGTCTGACAGCACTGGGAACCCACCATGTGTATTTTCCTACTGTACCTGTAAACTGTAATTAAGTTTCCTAAAATACTGAAATTCATAGAAAAATTGCAGAGGACAGTTCAGTGGGAGCTGAGGCCCGGCTCAGGTGGCAGATAATCAGTTAAGATGGGCAACATGTAAAAAAAAAAAGGCTTTTTTGAATTGATGGCTTAGTAACTGTTGACTATGGCATGTTATATTGCTTTCATACGTCATTTACGGCTCAGTTGCACATGTTTCCACAAAATATGTATGTCCTAAATAGATATGCCAATTACCCTAATGGAAACCAGTAAGCGTGACCGCTTCAATTAGCAGGCCTGTTCCCGTTTCATTTTTCCTTCAAAACCTCACAGAGTATGGTGATGAAACACAATGTATTGTGGCGGTTGTATGTTGCCCATTCTGCAGCTGGAAATTGAATGTTCCTTTTGCTTCAACCTGATCTGACACCACAACAGGATGATGTTGCCAACAGCGCATCCACACCAGAGGCATCAAATTAAAACACGGACTGTTTGCAAATGCATGGTCCTTCTGTGTATCTCAAACATTTTGGTGCTGGTGTAATTGGAATCAACACCATGTGAATGAAACACCGCGTTCACCAGGGCTCTGCCTCAGTGAAAGTGGTCACAGTCCGGTGACTATACACTGTATATCGAAGTTTCTGTTGTGTGTGATTGTGTGCTTGGAAAGATACAGTATGTGTTCACTACACACAAATGTGTACACACACCCACTAGTAAACACATCTATGGCTTTTCTCTACATTTAGTCATTAGCAGTCAAATGTAACACTACAGGAGAGAATACGGATGCAATTTAAAAATGTAGTCTTATATGAGGAATGTACATTTGTCTTAGCTTTTCAGCAGCAGTTTACTCATGCACCTATAGAGTCTACTAGTATAGTTCTTCCCTCCAACATGCACCAGTTACTCTCTCTCCACTCAATCTCCTTGTCCTTGTGGCTAATTTACAGGCTTGTTAGTAGGGAGGCTCCTGCAGTTCAAACTATTTCACTTAGGGCAACCAAAACATATTTCTTGTTTTTCTTTTTTCTCTGGATATGTAGCAATTATGGACAGGAAGGGCTCCCAGTTTTTCCATATTATGAGCTGTGCTAAACTGAAATAAGCTGGTCTGGTGCTCTTTGCTTTATTTTGGAGGCTGTGTTTTCATGAGGAAACTATATTTGGCCCCCTGCCCGTTTCCATTCTCCTTTTTCCATGAGTCGACCGGCTATTATGACTGTCAGTCATTTTCAAACATAAAGGGGCTCATTTGAAAAGGCTCAATGCAAATCTCATATCTTACATGAAACAGTCTTGATTTATTTTCCCTGAGCTTTTCTTCCTAAGTCTTCAGACAACCTCCCAACGCACACCCCGCAACAACCCCCCCCCCCCCCCCCCCCCGGCTGGAATCATGCCTTTCAACATCCAGTCAAAGGAATGGGGAAGTGCTCTGTGGACGGTTGCCACAGTCCTCCAGCACCTAACCCCCTCCCCAGCCACCCACCCACCTACCCCTTTTTCCTTTTCCTCCAGTCGATATCTGTCCACAGCAGGTGCCGAGCCGAGCCCAAAGATAGCAGTGATATTAAAAAAGGAAAAGTATTGGGAACTTCATTTATACTCTGCACACATGACTGTCATTCATCTTTTTCTGGGCAAAGCTGGATGACACACCTTATTATCAGCGGCTGCTGTGTCTGTGTTTGTGGATGCCTTTTTCTGTTTTTTGTGGATGTCAGGAAGATCTAAAGGTGGTGTATTCGTCCCAGAATCTATTACTCTACAAACACTGTTATTGAATAAACAGATCCAGACTTTAAATGTGTCTGTCTAGCTGATGTGTAGGATACATCTCTATGCTGCAAGTCCAGTTCTTCACCTTTGCTTGTAATCCTCTCCCCCTACTGGCACAGAATAGCCCCCTCAGTGGTTTGACTGTGTGCTGCGTTGATGACATGTGCTAACACGCCGTCTGAAACTGCCATCGCAAGGAAGTTGGGATGCTTTGCCTCCTGCGTGATGGCAGAGGAGGACGCACACTGCACCGGTGCCAGACGAGGCAGTGGGGGCCACCAATGAGGCAGCTGTGACCTTGCAAACAGAAGCCTAAAGTCTGAGCCAAAACCTCACCCTCCTTCCCCATGGTGAGGTCCAGTGTGCCAGCAACGCCAGGTGCCCCTCCAGAAGTGTTTGTGGAGGCCAGGATGGAGCTGCGGGCTGCCATCCTGGAGCTGTTTTACATTAGAATTGAGAGCACAGGAAAGACAATATTGACTGATTTTCTGGTTGCTAGTTCAGTGATTTGCAGATTTTCAATAGAACTCTGTTGACTCAACAATACTTCTGGCAAAATACTCTTGGCTCAAATTGTAAAGTGTGCATAATAAACATTCTGTTTTAATATTCAGATGTTACAAACAGATTTATTTCCTTCTTGTTATATGATTTTCTGTATGCTGATCCGCCATCTATTCATTTTTGAACCACTTATCCGATTAAGTTGTAGTTTTGTTGTCCCGCTTTCAACAACTGAATCCAACTTTTAGAAACTTTAAACCAGAACATCAGATCAAGAACTTTATGTCATTATAGAATTTAAATTCAGAACTTTTTTCGCAAGCCACTTGGGCATCGTCTTCAAGCCAGTTCTACAGTGGCAGGATGATGCTCATTTGGAGCTTATATCCCACAGCTTCAGCCTTGAGATCTCCATAATCACCAAACCCCCCACTGTGAAAAGATTATCAAAGAATGCATGTAGCAAGTCATCTCTCACCACAGAGTCCTTGAGGCTAAGAGGCAAAACATGCATACATCAAGTAAAACATTGCTGAACATAATTAGCTTGCTCATCCCAGTGGTCACTGGAACTTTAAAATCGATACGACCATTTTTTAAAACAACAGAGAACACTCAGCACCAGTTCCTCAGTGCATGCTTATGTCAAAACAGGTCTGCAACGCAAAGTTGTGTGATTGTTTATTCCAGTCTCGCATCTTCTCTTGAATTATGAATCAAGTTATCTTTGCTGTAAAGGGAAGCTGTAGACATGGTTCATGTGGATCCACAGCTGCTCTATTTGTGGAGATTTTCTCCAGACAGGGAGGCAAACTTGGTCCTCAAGCTGCAATTGTGGTTTTCAGGGGTAATGCTCCACAGACTCCCACCCAATAAAATCTGGTTTCAGGGAAAGTTTGGAGCATCGAGTTCATAAGTACTCAGTGTTTATCACATGATTTGTGCAGCATGGTAGGCCTCTCTCTTTCTAACTTTTCTACCTTGTCAGCATTGCTCCTTTTGCATAATGTTACAATTAGCTTTGGTTAAATGCAGTGTGAGGGCATGTGAAAGAGTAACCGAGGAGACATGTAAAGGTTGATAAATACACCAAGAGATCTTGAGGTCTTTTTGCTCTGTTTTCAATTTCCTTTCCCACATTCTCCCACATGAAATGGAATAACCTTCACTGCTTATATAACCTTCTGCATTTGATTACCATATTAACGTCCTTAACAGCATGAAGCTAATTTGTGAGCTATGGATGTCTTTGGAGAAGGTCACAGTAATGAAGTGTACACCAAGAACATGATTTCAGCTTCACTTATTAAACATTTGCTAATTGTTTATATTTGCGTGATTAGAAATTTTAATAAGAAAAGAATGCTCCGGACGTTATGTGCGGTACCTGTGGCTCTCGTCTCTTCTTTTCCGTGGACCATCCCACTCTTCTTTCCACCACTGGTGTTTCTAATTATCTCCTCTGACACAAGATACTCTCGCAATTTCACCTTGTTATAGTTAAGAGATGGTTGGATGGTAGAACCATATTTTCTGGGGTGGTTCTCTGCTAATCGTCTGGCTATCGGCCTGAACAGGATTATACTGAGGTTCTCTAGGAAAACAGCACAAATACATTTTTTATTTAGATCTTGTTCATATATTCACAGTATATACATCTGTCAGAAGAGATTTCATTTGGAAAACATCTTACCTTCCAACTAGTTATGTAGGACCTAAATATTCTCTAACAGCCATGGTAATGGTTCTGTGACACTGCACTAAGGCACTGCATTCAGCTAAATGCTAACATCAGCATGCTAACATGCTCACAGTCACAAAGCTAACATGCTGGTGTTAAGTACTGTGGGTGCCATCTTATTCATTCAGTGTGTTAACATGCTAACAGTTGCCAACTAACACAAAACACAAAGTGCACCTGACATCAGCCAAAGTATTGGACAAATTAAAATTTTGACCTGATGACGGCTCCAGAGGAAAATCTTCTTCTTCTGTGGACCATGGATGTGTGTACCAAATCAAATGGTAATCCACATTATTCCCTTTTTTATTGTCTCAGTATGGAAACTAAAACAACAGCCCTTTAATGAATCCTACGTTTATGATTATATCCATTTTTTGTTGAAACTAGTTTAGAGAGGTGTTGAATCAACTTTATGTTCATTTTAAAGACTGCAGTTTGTGGTGCTGTTGAATCGTATTGTATTATACTATACTATTATAGGGGTTTCTAATATCCAGTCTACCCTCTTTGACGTACATGGAAAAATATTAGAAACATCTCTCAGTATATAATGCAGTATAATTTATTAGGACCACAAAGGAGGAAATAAGCTGAATCAATACCTCTGCACAGCAGTTTCAACAGAAACTAAACATTACAGCCTCCACGAAGGTGGGTGCTATGGTGTAATACGTTTCTTTTGCCTAGGTGTACTTCATAAACTGGCAGTTAAGTTTAATATAGAGTTATTTTCTAAATTTGTCTTGATAACCAAAATGCTAACACATTCTCTTTAATATTTACATAAAGCTAAATAGCAGCATATAGCATGGTCAGTAATAAGCTGTCATATTAACAAAGTGATATCACATGAGTTGATTTAACAAGCTTAAAAATGTCAGTGCACACAGACAGAGATGATGCAATCAAACGTCAACGGATTTTAACGAGATGGCAGGAAATGCAGACTAATTACAAATGCAGACTAATTACTGAGTCTCCACTTAATGTTGTGGTAACAGTGAAAAAGAAAGACTAGAAAATCACGTCCTAGAGAGTGCATGTGCGCTAAGATAAATAATAGAGAGACAGAGCATGTCACACAAAGCGAGACGAGAGCAGAGTGTGAGCTAAAGAGTCAGAAGGGACAAGAAAGAGGATGTCCTTAAAGAGAGTGTTTTCTTTTTAAACTAAATACATCTTCAAAAGGAAACCCCACAATGTCTGGGTGAAGCCACCTGCACACAGAGGGCAGGCTGCCACTGTTTCAATGGGCGCTGCATGCACACCCCAGCGGGCTTCCAGATAGCGGCTAAAGAGCTTATTTCCCAAATCTCTTTATCCTTTCTAGAACTGTGAGACGTTGACAGAAAGTCAGTTAACTCTAGCCAGTGGCAGCTGCATGGGTTTTGCATAATTAATTATTTATACGGAGCCAGACATAGTAATTACCATCCAGATGAATATGATATTCTAATCAGGCAGGCTTTAATTTTAATTGCCCTCCAGCATCTAACTGTCAGTGCTGGCCTGGCTTGATAAAGTGGAGAGTCTCTAAACACCATTAGACATCTGCTCTGAGAGCATTGCCTCCACTACCCACCATCCCCGCCATCCGCCATAAAAATCAATACAGGACCGGGGTGTGTGCGTGCGTGTGATCCTGCTCATTTTTCTATGGAAAGCCATTTTTCGTCAATGACAAAACCAGAGCAGGGCTTGAAGCTACGGAGCCCCCTCCCTGATGATTGATGAGGCCTCCAGGATTTGGTGTTTCTTTTTATTTCTTTTCTTTCTTTCTCTTTTTTGTATATCTATATTGTACAGAAGAGCTTATTACGCTTCTTTTTTTGTTTTCCTCTAAATAGACTGTTTTCTGACAGGAAAGATGGAAGGGGCGATTTAAAATTTGTTTCCAGGCAAATCATCCCTCGTACAGTATGTCTGCACTAGAGACAGTAATATTCTGATTTAGTGTGATGGTTAGCGCAACTATTAATATTAATCATTTATATGAAACAAAATCCACATTTTCATGGCAGATGCGTGTTTGTAAGATTTACCAAATGTTTGACAGTTATGTGATGATTTATACTTGTGGCTCACCAGTTTCTTAGATTTGGGAATTTCACGTCTACTGATGCCCAGCTTTCTGAGACCCCTTGACAGATCTCAGTGCAGCAGGCACCATAATCCCAACAGCTGTTACCGTGGCAAGATTTTTTTTTTTTTCTGTACAGTTTCCAACCACAATTCCAATAGAAAAATATTATCACACATTTCACACAGGTCTTACAGTTAGCGCCAGGGCCAGCTGTAGGGATTGAATTGCATACTCTAATTTCAGATACTTACAGGATACGATGAAATGTGGATTTTATATGATTATATTTTACTATTAAGAGGAATCTCTTGCGGTGTATCGGTAACTAAGGGCACATACCTCTCTAAACCTTGTGACATGAGTGTCTTAATTCAACAAGATGTGCTTTGCTCTGGCGGGTGGCTCTTTTATTTAATGCATATTCACTAATCAGTCGTAGGAAACAAACCACTGGCAAACAGATATCTACAGTATATGAACAGCTGATTGGGGAAATAGCAGTCACTAGTTTGGGATATGATTTTCCAATAGATTGCACACTATGCGGCTCTCTGCGCGTGCCTTGCGTGGAGTTAAGCCTGCACCTGCAGTGTTGCACAGAGAGATGAACTGTGTGGAAATGAAAACACTTAAGCTTCCTTAACACAATCTGGAAAGGCAAGGAAACATATGGAATCCACAGTTATTATGGCTCTGCACCTCAAGTGAGAAGATGGATGTCTTCACAGATGTGCCTGACAGAGTGATAAACCCAGTGGTCTTACCAGTTTGGTGCATTTCCCAAAGCACTAAATGAAAATGAGAGAGATGTTAACTTATATTACATGCAATGACTTATTTTACCCCCCTTGTATCTTATTTTATTTCACGTTTTTCAGCCTAACTGTTTATTGTTTTCAGCTTACTGCCACCAGCAAGAGAAAATGGAACAGTAATTGACAGCACTTGCAAGAATATTTGAGTCCTTCAAAAACCCTTGGTTCTCACCTAAACCTCCCATTGTTTCTCATCATCATTGTGCATTCACAGAGTAGCACAACATTCCTCTATGCAGCTTGGCTCAAGTTTTTTTGATCTCCACACATTGCAACTGAGGTGAGGGGGAAGTAAGGTCCTCAGATGTCTATGGCTCCTCATGCCCAAAGTTTGAATTTCATTAAAGACCTTCTCTGCTCCCTCGGCTACCAGGAACAAAGCGTGAGCTGGACTCAATGGTAATCCTGCCTGCGAGGCGCTGGTGTCAAAGGTCGCTCGTCGCCAGCAGATGAATCCTGTGGTTGGGGTGGCAGAGGCTATGATGGAGAAGAGAAGAAGACAGAGGAGCTATTTTTCTCAGGTTATCCAGGGAGAATCTAATGAGGAGGATTGGAGGAGAGAGGAGCCATGCTGCTGCTTGGGTGGAGACAAGAGGCGAGCAGCGGGAAGACTTCAATACAGAAAGCAACAGAGAGGAGGATGAGGTGGAGAGGGAGAAAACTCTAATGTGTAACATGAAAAGAAAGGGAGAGTGAGACATAAGGCACAATCAGAGGTTGCATTCTATGGTGTTGCGTGAGAGCCACTCAGTGCCGGAGGACAAGCCCAAGGCTAATAAAGCTGAAAGTTGGTAGACGCTCTGACCTTGCTTTGGAAAGCAAAGCCCTAATAAGGACACACAGAAAAAAAAAAAAACTTTGCTGTTTCTCTCCAGAGCAAACACTCTCTCCATCCCTATTTCATACACTCTCCTTTCATTATAGCACAGAGAGGAAGAGGAACCTATAGGCACCCTAATGAAGGGGACCGTTGGATCGGATACATTAAAAGGAGGGATTAGACAGTGTCTGACATGGAAACTGACTTTGAACATGTTCGCAGTGCATGATTAGTAATAGACTGTGAAATTTCTAACTCAATTATAAGAGGCTTTCATAGTAATAGGATTTTAGAATGTGAGAGCATCAGTAATTTTAGTTTCATCTGTCAAACACTGCTTTGGTGCATGTTACACTTAGTTATATGGTAAAAGAAAAAAAATTAAACGTGTAATGTTTAAGTGCTTTCATGACTTTTACACTTTTACTCTGACTTTAACAGTGATAACTCCTTTTATACAATGAAAGCACCAGTTTCACAGAGGTTTTTTTTTTTTTTTTCACTTTTAGTTTTGCATGACTGGTTTTGCAAAGCAGATCAGATGTAGACATAACATATTTGGATTAGCTACGATTTCTTACCCTCTCCTTTGCTTTGATTTTACATAAAAGTATTTGGTAAATATGTGGGCCGTGACTACAAGGGTTTGTGGGGCCAGTTCTTCTAAGTAGAGTCAGTGGAGTTGATCCCCAGTCACAGTTTCCTTCCACTTCATTAAACGGGTAATTATCTCTCTATACATTCATTTACTGAAACCCTAATGTGACTTTTTATAAGGAAAAAGTGAGAAAATCCCCACAAAAGAGAAAACATTGCATCCACACGCGGGAATCTAAGGGAGGAAATTAACATGTAGTCCACAAAATCTGGGAATATCTATTAATCCTTCACACAGGATGAGTCAGAAATGCTTGATTTTATATTTTTGATGTGACTTCTTCCGGTTCTGCCTGATCTTTTTCAGTCATCTGTAGAATGGAAATGTTTTTTCTCCATGCTGCGCTGGTTCCTCACAGCCGAATGTGGGTGATAAGTTAGAGGTGCTTTCATCAGAGCAGCCGGCCTAGAGCTGGCTGCACTAAGAAACTTTGACAAGTAGTCAATGTGAGTTCTCCTGGGGTGTGTGTTTTTCTACTCAGGCTCAGTCAGTCAGAGCACTTTTTGGACCCCTGGAGATAAAGAGAACTTCCACCATACCCTAATACTGTAGATAATTTGTGCCATGATGTTTTTATAACGAGGCAAGGGATTAGGGTTTCGTTCAGGCTTTCCTTCATGAATTCAAGATTAACAACAGGGTCTGTCTGCACAACCAATTTAAAGGAGGAGAGATTTGAACCCGCCAGATACATCTGAGGATATCTCGGACTCCGATATTGAAGTGTTATCAGAGGGACAGAGACAGAGAGGGAGAGAGGAAGTATCAGTCAAACAAGTGACCACTATGCTGTTCATGCAAGTGAATCCAGTTGTATAGCCATTACATGCGTGTCAGAGTTTGTTTCTCCAAGACCTTTAACACAGCCTACTGAACATGCCAGAGCAAATCCCTGTGAATTGGCCCAGCGCTCCAACATTAATCTGAGGCAGGGGTGACCATCCACAGTCTAAATTGAGCCCTCAGAGACCATTCACCCAGAGAGAAAGCGTTGTTAGAGAGCTGGAGGGACCAGGAAGGTACAGTATGCCCCAAGTCCAACAGCTAATGCTGCTGGAGATGAGATAAGGGCTATCAGCTGCCCGGCTCCACTGAGAGGAAGTGCTGCATTTTGATGCTAAGAGCAGCAACAGCAGCAGCAGCAGCAGCAGCTCCCGCCGACAGGCACAGAGATCTAAATGCGAGCTCAGGCAGGCATCAAAGGCCATTTCGGGAGCCAATATAAGTGGAATGCCAATAGAAAATGGTCCAAAGATGCATGGCACTGATGCAGCCCTTTGTGCCAAAAAAATACCCATTGTCTCACAGTCCCTGTTGTGGAGATAGTTTATCAGTCTGTAGTTATTTCTGTCGGATTCACAGTAAGTGATTTTTTTTTTTTTCACTCTGTTGTTCTGTGTTGTGTTCAGCTTTGCTCTCTTTTGTTCAGATTCACCTAACAAGTCATAAAGCAGCGGGAATACATACATTAACATTTGATTGACTGTACGTCCTAGTTAAAAACATAACTAATTTCTCTCCAGTAGTCGACATTATTGTTTCGACCTTAGTAACTTTCTTTATTTGCCGCTGTTGCTTTCAGGAGAACCAGTGATTGCTAATCATTTTCATTTGCATATGAAGATAAGTCTAATATGGTTGCTGGCTAATCCCCTCCCTCTAAGTGCTGGATAACAGACCATTTTTAGCTTTTAATCCATTAATGAAATTTGTTTGCTCATTGACTTGAATCATCACCGTAATTACAGGGATGAATTTATCATTTCAAGCTATTTGAAATGATGGGTATTGTACGTGGCATTTGCATATATGAATTAATGACAGTGATGTGTCATTAATTGATATGATTTTTCATAGTCATTACAGTGCAAGCCAAATACTCGTGGGTGCCTTAATGAGACGTGAAGAGTTAAGGTGAAAATTTCAACAACATAAAAGTTAACTAATATTTGCATGCAACTTTTCACTGTTTTTTTTTTTTTTTTTACATTCATTCAAAGCGGAATATTCCAGATTGGAAACAGTTTAAGTACTTACATATATATACTGTACTTTAAGTGATTTGCATGAAATGTAAATGGGAGAGCCATCTCATAATTTATGTATATGGTGACCCATTACTCTGACATGAACACATCTCACACACTCGCAGAGGAGAGGCGAAGGTGCATTCAAAATTACAGTGCCTAGACCTTCATCTGACATCCTTAAATGCATGCAATTTTACTGGTCAGCACTTTGAAATCATTAACCATTGTTTAGTGTCTAATGCACGTATTAATTATGCATGCTGGTTAAGATGTACGTACAGTACCTTGCTATAGCCCTTTAAATCTCTTAGGGCACATTTTTAGCTGCTATCATTGATTGCTCACAGCTCCTCCGCTACACTCACCGCTGACAATTTGCAGATGCAACATTTTGGAAGCTTGTGTGATTGTTTGGTACAGCGCACACTGTCCCCTGTGTCTTGATTTAGCCAAAGAAAGTACTCGCTCTGTGATTCATAAAGATCTTTTGGCTCGTGTTGTCAGTGCTGGATGCTGGAGGTTTGTGAAGAAGGCTGCCCAGTAGCTGTGGATCACAAACACAGAAGTAGTCATTGCACACAAACCACTGTCAGTTCTCATCACTCCCAAAGACCCTGAGGGCTGGACTGTGCATGTGAGTGAGGTGCTTACTTTGTGTTCCTCAGTCCTGATAGCCACCCTTGAGGCACCTTTCATCCGGAGATGTGCTCTCTGCTATTTTCAGCCCCTCTATATGTGAGTGCTGGAACCATCAAGAAGCACTAGATTGGAAAACCTGAGAGTGGCATCAAATAAATCTAAGGTTCCACAAGCATTTCACCCCACCTATTACAGAGCTCCAACTGACCAGCCAACACAGCATCTAGTTAATAAATAGTTTCCACTGTGATGACTCCTGGGAAAGAGGAAGGAAAAACAAAACATCCCATCCCGTTCCACAGTCTGCATTTAGATTTTTATGTCAAAACCACAGGGGAAAAGGAAAGTACAGTTTTTGCTGCATACCTGATAAGAGCAAAATATGTAACGGCGTGACTTTTTCTTTTTTTTCTTTTTCGACTAAAGGCTATTATTTTCATGCAAGATTCAGTTCAATAGCACAGGACATGTTTACCAAAGCCACTATCTTTTTATGCAGTCACCATTGCCATGATTTCTTTCCTTCCGTCATTCACCCACTGGGATGATAATCCTGCTGAATGATTAACATTCTGAGCCCCTCTGTTTGAGTGGGACGAGTTCAGAATCCTTGAACCTGAAATTCAAAGCTATCAGGTGTTGCTAATGTGTTTCCAATTTCCTCCCATCCTCCTAATGCAACCCGCTGAAAAACTGCATCAATATTACAGCGAGCGGTGCTTTTCGCCACAATGCTGCCTGTAAGCGTACAAGACAGCTTTCACATCTGATTATGACCCCTCATAAGCAGCAACTGGCGTATCTCTCTAACTCCTGCCCCTAAACATCGCTTAGGGCTACAGAGGCGTTCATATGGCCCCAATCTCTCCATGTCAGAGTGGCAGGAGGGTAATCGCTGGTGACAGAACTGCCCGTCTGAGTAGCTTTCTCCGCTGTGTGCGTGTGTATGCATTTTTGTGTGTGTTATACCCTGTCTGTCTGAGTGGCCGCACAGTGGCAGATGTGAATCTTTCCCCATCTCCGCAATAGGCCTCAGGTCTATCGCTTCTCCTCCACCCATTCCTCCTCCTCCTCATAGTGTGACTCCTGCCATTCACCTGGGAGCACGAGGAGCGATGATGAGCTTCTTGTCCCAAGGCTGCCTAAGGAGATCCTGGGATACTGTGACGGTGTCACGCGACCCATCCAGGGCTTCTGGGAGAATCGAGCCGCTGACATGCAGACAAAGCGGTGGCCAGGCTCTTTGTTACATGTGGCTGTGCCGTCTGTGCATTTGTGTGTGTGTGTGTTTGTACTCATGTCATATATGAAACAGGAATGACAGAGGTGGACAGTGTCACAGGGGAAGCCCTCTCTTTCTTCCAGCTTTGAAATCACACACAAACACACTGTTCACACATGCACACTGTCCAGCGCCCTGGCATATAGAGGCACCTTGAGGATAAGAATGCTTATCCATTCCCTCTCCTCTATTCTGTGCAATCTTAACACTGCACATGCTGTTTTGGATTCACTCTGAAGCTCCCTTTTATTTAGGACAAAATCTTTGTGTCACTGTTTTGAATCTCTCTTTTGGATCTGACAGTGGCATTGCTTGATAACTGAACCCTGAACAAAGACCATGTCTGCCTGTCTGAGGCTCTTTACACTCTGTTTACTCTCACTATCACACAACAGGAATTTAGAACTGGAATATGAACTACATTCGCAAGCCTGTAATGCCATGGACTTGCTAGAAAAAAGTAAAAATGAAGGGAAATTGCTTTAAAAACAAATATCTCTGTAGTTATTTTCCCTAGAAAAAAAAGATTGCTTCCTTTAGAATCATATTTGCACTGGAATCAAACTATAGCAATGTCTTTACAGCCATGAAACTATCAGCAGCATGTCTGTTAGTGCTGGTGTTACTGTAACTAAAAGGATACAGTTGCTGCCTTCAGAATTCCTCCTCATCTGCATAACAATTGCAGGATACAATGAGTAAATTTATGACCATGTCTGACAGTTTTTAACCATGAATGCAATACTATGTACGGAAGAGAGAAAAAGAGAAAGAAGGGGGGTAGTCAAAACAGGGAGAAAAAAAACAGATGGACAGAAAGAGGTGAAGGATGGAGAGTGTGTCTGTGTAGGGGGGATGGGATGGTGGGATGTGCTTCATTATTTTGCTGCTCAGTTTATTCTTAGCTTGTATGACAACTGCCAGGTTTAGGGAAAATCCAAATTTCAAACACTGAGCTACCACATAGCCTTGGGCAAATGCGCTAAAATCCCCTCCTCATACTGTCTACCTCATAAATTGTTAACATTCAAAGCACTGAGACAGCGCTACAAACTTTCTCCCAATATTCATGCGCTACTTGTCATACTCCTGTCACACTCTTTAGACAGATGAATGTAATATTAATCCTCCCACTACCCCTCCTCTGGCTTGCCCCTAACACCCCCCTCTCAATGCTGCCATGACTCCTATATTTTCCTGCTTGGCCCTGGTCCAACTGAGCTGTCAGACCAAGGCCTCATCTTAACCCCCGTCCGTTGACGTCAAGCCGGTGCGAAGCATTTGTGCGTGGCATCTGCCAAATGGCGATGGCCTGTCAGGCTCCTCTCTCTGTCTGTCAGTGAGTAATTGGCAGACATACAGTATGTGCAGATACATGCAGGTGGCTGTCTCCGTTCAGTGGTACCTTCCATCCCCACCTCAGGACCCCCAAGGGGCCAGTTTAAGCAGCGGTCCTGTGGCGGCAGCCTGCTTGTGTATATATTATGGGCAATATCCTGCACTCCTTCACAAACTTTAAGTGCCAAAATAAAACATAATTGGCCGTCTGGAGTTGAGGCGTAATGGCATGTATTCATTTTAGGGATTGAAAAGTTTTCCTCCTGCATGGAAAATGATGGTGAGATGTTTTGTGTTTGTTTATTTAACAGATGGCATTTGTTCTCTGGTCTTACTAACCCTGTACCTCCTGCAGTATGCCAGACTTAAAATTCAGCAGCATATGTGATACAGCAGGGGTGTTAGTCACGGTGCAATAGCCAAATCCCAAACAGGTTGTAAATGCAGGTCTGCCTTTCTAGTCCCTCTGTCTACATCCCCATTGCCCTGCTAAAACCTGAGTTCCCAGTGTTCAGAGATTTGCTGGAGGCTGCACTGAGAGCTGCTTACCTGTCAAACATGAGGCAGAGTTAGTCACTGTAACACAGGGATTGTCAAATAAAGTGTCTAAGAGTGTTAGTCACCATTCAGGTTGAAGCTCTTCCTCTGCTCTTGACCAGTCACCATGTTCAAACCTGGTATCACCCAAGCAAAGCAGCTCTTTATTAAAAAAACATGTATGACCTGCATACACAAAGCATGAAATTTATAACTGGACTTTTATTGGATTTTTCTTTATATATATATATATATATATGTATATATATATATATATATATATATATATATATATGTATATGTATGTCACTACTGGTACCTCTGTGCTTTCAACTGATGAATTTGGGTGAACACACATACCTTGAGCAACATTAAATCACTTTATCCTGTGTGTAATGGGTAAAACTTCTGGGAAATTTGTCTTATCCGATCTTGATGGGTTTAGGCAGCATTGTGAATTGTTGCTAAACAGCCTAAAGATTTTTACTTTTCATCCCCAAATTCTTGCTACATACTAATTTCATCTAATTTTAAAGGTGCTATATGTAAGAATGTGAAGAAATGTACACGTATTAATCACTTTTTTATCACAAAAATATGAATGGATTGTAATGTAACTTTAAAAAGTTAGACCTTCCCCGATTTCCTTGCTTGTATATAAGCCTAAGACTAATTTCTTCATAAAGGACAAATTTTCCGGGAAAATCCAAAGGATGTGATGTTTATGCTCACTCCCAAGTGCCTTGTCTCAATGCCTCTCTTTCACTCCCATACAGCACCAACAGTGTGCAAACCTAGCTTACGTTAGCTTAGAAATATAGTTCACTAACATCAACAAACTCCTGGTTCCTAGCACAACACAGACGCAACACAAACCAACAATAAGTACAAAAACCAACAAAAGTTTTATCCAGCGAAGCCTCTCTGGCCGAACGGGAATGTGACCCACGTTGGGGAAAAACTAGGGTCAACATCAGCTGAAAACAATATTAACTTTTATAAATGCTCTTTCAAAAAAACATAATGTTACTCAAACTATAACCTCACATATCCACACTTGTTTTAGCACTACGCCAGCACTTGAGAGTCAAAAATAGTCAAAATTATAATTTACAGTTAAACTATAATAACAGTATAACTTTTACTTTTACTTTTTTACTTTTACAGTTTAACTTAATTACCTAATTTATCAACATGATGGCCATCTGTACTACTGGGACATATCCCAGTGGGCCACCGTATCAGTGGCCCTTTGGACCGCCAAATATTCTTATATTTTTGTTACTGTCTCTGTCAGTCTCTTTGCCAACCCTCTACTGTGTGCCTGTTATTTGGGGTGCACATGAGAGCATGCAGCATGCAGGTCCAGGGTGTCACAACGCCGCCCGGTAGACGTTCCCTCCATGCACTTGTGGTTATGTCACTGCCAATCTCTCGTCTCCAGTCCCAATTAATCCCATTCAAAACTCCAGATGGTCTGGCAGTGATGGAAGGGTAGACTGCTCCCTCTTCTTCTCCTGTAATCCTTAAATTGGCACTATCCAACGCCATACAGGGCTGAATTTCTTTCCCAGTCCGACCAACACGTCACTGTTTTGGCCAATGCCCAGGATGCTCACTCATGCTGACCCACAGAGTGCGAGCTCAGGAAACAAAAGCAAACACTAAGAACCTCAACAAGACAACAAGACAAGAACCTCAGTCATTACTTTTCGCCTGACCACATAAAGGGCACACACTTCCTGAGTTGGCACTGAATGTTGGCATTGGATGTAAATTGTGAGAGTCAAAGTGCGTCTGTATACACCACTGCCCACCATTAAGGTAATGAAACAAGGAAGATGGACAGGGGCAGCCAAAAGTTACAGTAGTTAGTGTTTGAGGTGTCAAACAGTGCTGAAAGAATGTCAACAAGTATGCTGCAGTACTTTTCACTGTAATCTGTAATATTTGCATATGCCCATTATGTCCAACAGTAATGGATCATGTGCATTTTTTGTAGAGTAGTTTTTATCTTCAATCTAATCATATGTACAGGGCATTTTTGTATCCAAAATGTAATGTGGTCAAATAAAAAAAGCAAAAAACAAAAACACACACACACCTACACCCACACACACACTTGGCTGACCTTAAAATTAAAGAAGCAAATATAGACAAACCTGACCTCACACCTTAGGCTAGAATCTGCCAATTTAAGCACTAGGCCAGAAGCCAGTTCACTGGAAAATGATGCACAAGCGCTCTTAGGCTTTATGGTGTTTTGTAATATCCATGAAAATTCTAAAAGTTCATAGATGGTGAGTCAAAATGAGCTGAATGCATTGATTTTGGACATAAGTACTGTATGACATTTCCTTCTAGCTCACCAGCTAAGCTCCTAACAAGCAGCTAAAGTCTATTGATTTGCCTCAACTTTACCCTGTTGCATCCATAATCATGTTCCAGTGTTGATGATTCCAGTTTCACGATATGCAGCCCATGTTCAAATTGCTAAGTTTTTATGGATTACTGTACGTGCAGACCGACGCCTGGGTAAGTGAACGGAAGCCTTAATACTATTCAGCTCCTGTGCTGTATGAAGAGTAAATCTCTCATTAGTATGTAAACAGGACCGTAGTGGGTCAAAACAACGAGACCCGATGGACTTCCACTCAGAATAATGTGGCCTCGAGTCTTTCCACTGACAGACATTCGGAGCCCAGGAGCTACGAGAGCCAGACCGCCAGCCTCCCCGCTGACTCCAGCCGGCAATCAACAGCATTGTGAGGCCACTGAGAGGTCAATACACGATCCAGACACTTATCAACCGCCTCCCAGTAGCCTCCAGACCGGTAACATCTCCTTAAGTAAATTGTGAGTGCAAGTCACTAAGTGTTCTTCCACCCTGACACTTCAGTGACCTCAGTAGGCATCGCTGATTTTCCCTCTTCACCCCTTCTTCAAATCACACTGTCTCTCTATGGCTTCCTGCCTCCCTCTTTCCTCACCATCAGACGTTGGCTGATTGCACTTGCTATTCATTTCATCCTGGGTTCTATATTCCTTCCATCTCATTTGGTAGAAAAAAGCATCTGGAAATCCGAGTCCAGGATTCCTTTTTCTATCACCCCCCTCTCCTTTTCTTTACCTGTTTCTTCATTATTCTCAAGTATTCTTCTTGATATATACCATTTCTCATCGTGTTTGTTCCTCTTCTTTATGTTCTGCAAAGTGAATCGGGAAGGTGAGGCTGGCTGTTGTTCTCTTTAGCTGCCATATTTTTAAATTAACACTACAAATGTGTTCTGAGGGCAGAGAAATATGAATGCTTCCTGATCTGGAACGCATTGGTGGACGGGTTGTAGTGGCAGCATCGCCACCCCCCTCCTCTTCCCCCTACCAATATTATTTCCATCTCCTTCGACAAGGGAGATGGCTTTTGTACTGGCGTATGGTATAGTGCACCATACTGGAACTAAAAGACTGAATCAAGTGGCCTGATCCAACTCTCCCTAGGGGTTCAACGCCACAGAGCCGAGAGATTATAGACTCACAATTCCTGTCCTTCAGAGGACCCCACTGTGACATTCCACCATGCACAAACCATTCTCAAACATGTTCCCACAATGCAAAACAGGGTTAGGGTTAGTTTTTGTGATGGTGGAGAAAAGATACAGAAATCTATAGGCATGTTCCATACTAAAGCACGCCACATTGACTATATATTGAAAATGTTGTATACATGAGAAGAATAGGAAAGGGAAGATCACATTCAAAGGGGAAAAAATCATATCATCCACAGGAGTGCTTTCCAGTATGTGACTGTCTGGCATTCAAAATTGATGCCAGTCTGTTTTTATTCAGCTTTCTGTGGATCTGCAGGTGCTGTTGCCACGGCGCCTTTAAATATTTTATGCCCCTCCAACTTTTATGCGCCAGCCAATGATTCCACGATATCGATTCATTTCACCAATCAAAACACCATGTCGTTGCCCTCACATGTCGAGGCCCTGGCTCCTGATATTCTCCCCTCGTTTTTCTGCTTGATTAATCAATAAATGCCCCTGCAATTTTGCCCAATTAGTTTCACACTCTTCCCATCGATTAAACGGGGAGGAAAAACATATTCCATTTTGATGCACATCAGAGGGAACTCAGACACCTCATCAGGTGGTATTGATCACAGCCAGTCGCCCTTACTGAGCTGTGTACCAATGACCTCCATCATTAGGCCCCACCGCTGCTGTCTTATGCACTACAGACAAGTGCTGCTGTCACCCCGCCTCCCCTCACCCAGTATATCCAACCACCCCCCCTCATCATCTCATTGCTTTGCTATACCCCTTTCCTGTCCTCTTTTTCTCCTCTGCTTCATCACCTATGTCCATTCCTCTGCCCTGTCTACCTCACCTCTCCTCCCTCCTTCCTCCACGCTGCCCTCCCCTCTTGTTTCCCTACATATTCCTTCCCGCCTGTAATCAGATCATGGCGACCCCCTGCTGGTGTTAATGGAGGTGGGAATCATCCCTGGGTGTCAGGATGCATCTCATCTCTCAGGTGCTCGCCTGCCAGTAATGAGGACGGGCACTGTCAAAACCCGGCCTCCCGCTGTGCCAGACACGCATGAGGGCATAATGAGCACTGCGTATAAATAAAGAGAAAAGAAAAAAAAAAAAAAGTTCAACTCTTCCCTTGTTCCACCACCTGTTATGGTATGAGCTGAGCTTGTCTGCATGCGGCTGTGTTTTCTGATGCCTCACAGCCCCCAGAGCACGATATTATTAAATGCAGTGTATTTTCCAGTGCAAATATATGCTCTCAAATGTCCAGTGGCATTTTTTTAATGAATGTTGAGGACTGTGTTCAACAAGGCTCATCAAAAGTGTCAAGTGCTATTCAAGAGAGACAACTCAGAAATCAAGATGCTTTCCACAGCAGTTGGTGTGGTGCATATAAAAATACAGCAGCTGTATTTACAATAAATGGACATATTCTTCTTAATTTATCCAGGGGCAAAGCAGATTAATTGACAACTATGTGATGTAAATGTTACAGATTAAGCCAAATGGTCAATTTCATCTGGAGTCCCTGGGGCAGGTGGGTGTTAAATGTTTAGATATATACATATAGAGAGAGAGAGAAAGGTCGGCACGACAAAGGGCAAACAAATGGCCCTAAAGCACAAACAGCGGGTTAACAGCTCACAGAAGTAAATTTGAAGACACACAGAGTAAAAGCCCAAGTGAAAATCAAACCTTTACAACTGCAGACAAGACTAAATATTACAAAGTATAAGCCAAAGTCACATAGCATGTAGAAAAAAAACACATGTAAAGACAATTGACAATATTACACATAACATTTAGGGTTTTACAGAAATTTAATGATCATCGATAGACCGATCACTAAGAGCTTTTTTCCTGTCTTTGTACCGAAGTACTTTAACATTAGTATTTTAGTATTATTAGTATTATGAAAATGAATTCACATATTTCACCAAAGTTTCTCAAACTCAAATATTATAGTTTGCTAAAACTTAAAATTAATGATAACAATTGGGGTTTTGTTTAATAATTGTACATCTCTTTGTCCAGTGCTTTGAATAACACATGAACACAAATGATTACATCATCAGCATAGACATAAAATAATCAGTAGAGATAAACATATGATAGGTCATTGACGTTTAACCTGAACAGCAGGAGAACCAGAATTGACCCCTGTGGTACACTGCATATCCTGATGATGAAACAAAGGACCAATACCACCCTCTGTAGCTTTCACAGTCTCCAAGCAGTTTAAAGTTTCAGCAGAGTAATGCTTCCTAAAGCCAAAAGACATGCAGACAGATAGAAACGGAGCTGTTAAAAGATGTAGAGAGACTTGTTCTACTATGATGTATTACCACTTCTCAGCAGGTTTGGACATGATAGTGATAATGCAGATTACTCTGTGGTTGTTATTGTCTTTGTTCCCTGATTCATGGACGGAAGAAAAATAAATAAATAATTTTACGCTGTGGGAAAACTCTCTGTGTAGTACACAGATTAATAACCTTGGTTAAGGGACAGATTAGTGATTCTTTATGGGTCTTAAGAAACAGAGTGTCTTTTCTGTGTTTGTCTTTGGCCCTATAACTCTTAAGAGGGCTGAAAATCCTGTCAACTTAGGGCTCTTAAGAGAGAATGTTGCTAAATGAGTATTAACTGGTTCTACTACAAAAAACTGTCTGTTTGTGTGTGTCTCTGTGTGTGTGAGAGAGAGTTGGGGCAGGGAGTTTTTCTTGTAGCCGCAAAATGATTATCAGTATCTTCTGACACTAAACTGTGGTCTTGGGTGTAGTTTAATGTTAAATTAAGTTTGAACTTTACTCTTTTTCAAATTTAGTTTTATGTTTTGTATTGCATGGCTAACAATGCTTATCAAAAAAGTTTCACTTTTCACTTTGTTTCTGGGTAGATTAAAAGGTGTGCCTATCATGTTCCATTCTACATTTGAAGTATCATTTGAGCGCATGATCTCTTTGCTTTAAGCAGGCCATATATTTTTATTCAGCCAAGGAAAGTTCTGCCAGTTCGATTTACTCTTCACTTACCTCATAAAGCTCTTCAGAGTTCTGAAATAGAGGCACAAACAGGGCTGGTCTAAGCCTTTATGGGGCCCTAAGCAGAATTTGATTTGGGGGCTCCTCACCACCTCAGTGCCACCAATACTATTGACTATTGTCAATACTTGATCATTCTCCCATTTACCCATCATCAATTTTATTAGCTGTTGCTGTGTTGCTCTCACAGTAGTATAAGTCAGCCTGTTAGCGTAATATTGTATTGCATTTTTGTAAGATTACCATTGACATAATACATCACAACAACAACAAAGAAAAAAACATTTAAAGCTCTCTTGTGGGACCCTTCAAGCACTTTTGAGGGCCCTCTGGTGGCCACAGGGGCCCTGAGTACGCTGTTAATTTGCCTATACCTCGGGTCAGCTCTGGGCACCAAGATATTATTTTTACACAGTTCTGAAAGAGACTCACTGTCCAGTTTAGTCCATTTTCTGACTATGAGTATAAGATGATGATCAGTCGATCCCTAGAGAAGAAAAGACTTCATAAAGTTCATTGTTGAAGCTCAGATCCATTTGTGTTTTTAGATGCTCTGGTAACCTTAGTGAGGTAAACTGAAGCTTTTTGATTCCCCCTTAACTGGACCCTTGAGCAAACAATACAGTTTATCATAAAATGTGTTATTACAAAAGGCTGAATAATGAAACTCATAACACGTCTAACTGGCATTTGTTGGGCTAACAATTCAGCCACAGTGTCTCACAGTGTTGCATTTGGTCATTTCAAGTGACTATGCAGTAGTGCATGTGACTTCTTCTACATGACTCAACAGTTTAAAATAGTTTTGTATTTTTTAAAACAATGGAGTTTTCATACAACCATATTAACCCCACCATGTCAGAGAAACACTAACCCAATCAAACTGTGTGCAACTTAAGAGGAAGACGGAGTATTTCAGAGAGAAAGTTTGAGTCAGAAAGGTGCCTATCTCCTTAGAGTAGAAGGTCAAGAGCAGGTCGGCAGATATCATCTAATCTAAACACCTTTGTAATTCTTTTTATCAACAAATGTGCTGGCAGGAATGTTTTCTCGTCCATAACATGCGGCCGTAGATGGAGCGCTTGTAAACTGAGACACCACTCCCTTGATTATTGTTAGTGAGATTTGTATTTTCATTTAAGGTGGCATGCTAGTAGGCTTGTACCCTCAGCATGACTCCAGTGAGATTATAAGTAGCAGAACATGTAGGTATTATACCTTGTATTCAGTCAAGTGTTACTCTAAAGTAATCTTCTTTGATCTTGAATAATTCTTGGAACAAGGTGTTTGGTGAGGAGATTTTTTTTTTTTGAGAAGCAAATTGCAACGAGGCAGCACCTGCCTTACTGCACACCTCAACCTCTGCCTGTGGCATCTCTAACAGGGAAAAGCAACTACTTCAGTGACAGCTACTAACTTTTGCAACAGAAGACATCACTGACAATACTGGTGGGGTTTTATGCTTCTAATATTCTTATAGGCACTTCTCATTTTTCAGTTGTGTACCGTAATTACAAGCAAATGTGCCTCTCTATCTAAATAAATGTCTTTACCATGTGGAAAAGTATAGCCTCGAGCAGCACTGGTCAATACAGACAGACAGATCAATATATGAATGGTCCTTTCATTATTCAACTAATGCATGTTGGTTTTGCATGCAAGGCAGAGAGCGAAGCAACATAAAAATAGTATTACCCCTAACACCAGCTGTGTGTTTGTGTTACTTGTACCACTCTCATTATACATGTATGAGAAATTAACCGCAAAAAGCAATAGGCCGTGCATTTAAAATGTTGCATTAATAAGTTGGTAAGACTCATTCCTTGGTGATGTTGTTATTCCTCAACGTAAATCGTATATAAAAAATAAATCATGGTGTATGTTTCAGAGCTAGATCAAAAGGCTGTCGGGTGCTGCTCCACTCAGTTGGTAAAGTTTTATTTTTTTTCTCTCTCTCATGGATTCTAACCTATTGCTGTAAAATCATACTGGGCTTTGAGCTTGTTGATGTGTGAAAACTTTCAACAAAAAGCTTCTTGAGACCTCTTTAGTTTGCATTGCTACTACCTTTTGATGGGAACTACATAAATTATGCATGGGCTGAGCATTAGGGCTGAATTTAAACCCTAGTGTTATACACCAGCGCCTCAAGATATCTGAACACACAATCAATAATTCTCCATCAGCCGGGGAGGCTTCCGAGAGGCCCACACAGTCTTCTTTGAAGCCGCCTGACAAGTTAAACCCGGTCCAGTTTCTTTTCTACTAATGGCCAGCCTCTTAGGAGAAAATGACATGTGCTGCTGTAAAGTCTTATTTTTATGTGGCCCAATTGTAAGACATAGAAGGTATTACAGGGATCAGTTCTAGACTTAGTTTTAGTGTTAGACAGTGCGCTACACTGTGAAAAAGAGAGGAAGGAGAAGGGATCCTCTTTGAAAATATCATCAGCTCAAAAATGTAAGAAACAAAATCCATTTCAGTTCTGCAGTTTTAAAAGGATGACAGTAAAGGTTGGTGTAAAAGCACTTTAAATCCCCAAATGTTTCAATCATGAGGTTTCCTTCTCTCTCTCTCTCTCTCCCTCTCTCTCTCTCTTCCTCTCTCCTTTTTTGGAAGTGTGCCCTTTGGCAATATTCTCCGAAAGGAGCGAGAGTTAGAGATTTAGAACATTTGCGCTAATGAAGCATGCCTCCTCTTTTTAATTCCTTGAACAAGCCATCGATCAGTTAGCAACACAGCTATGTTTGCATCCCTTTGTGTCTCATTTAGACCTTGCTTTGATTGATACATGGATTCTACCTAGAACAAAAAAAAAGATCATTCCCATGAGAAATGAGCCAAAGACTTGCAACACCAGCCTAGAAACATGAAAAGGATTTTTCTCAAATTTTTTTCTCTCTCTCTCTCTCTGTCTCTCTCTCTCTGTGTCAATCTATCTGTCTGTCTCGGTTGCTCTGTTTCTAGACTTAAGGTAGTTGTCACATCTGGGGTGGAGGGTTACTCATGTGGTGCAACTTCGAGGCAATCTACTAGAAACACAGAGCTAGAAGCATGAAGATTTGTTTCTCTTTCTTCCATGCCCAACTTGAAACCGTGTGTGTGTGTGTGTGTGTGTGTGTGTGTGTGTGTTTGTGTGTGTGTATGTGTATGTGTATGTGTATGTGTGTGTGTGTGTGTGAGAGAGAGAGAGAGAGAGAGAGAGAGACATACTTGAACATGGATCTGTGAGGGAACTACAGATAAGCATTTCTATTCAACTGAAACACAAAGGTCTACTTTACAGGAAGAAATGTTCCACACACCATACCAAGGTTTACCAGGGACATGTTGGACAAAAATCAATAAATTAATCCAAAAGAACTAGAGGGTCACATTGAAGGTCCACTAACAAAACTACAGGTAATACAAAGGAGACAGTTTAGAAGAATTTCTGGAATTGAAACGAAACAAGAATGAGCTTACCTTGCTATCCATCAAATGTCCATTTAACTCAAACCCCCTTTTAAAAGATCAAAAAGTTTCTGTCATGGATTAGAAAAGCTGGCCCTGCTTTTTGTAACAACAAATGGTGACAATTTACTTCACTTAAATTAACAAACCGTCACTTCTTTGAAGCATTGATGATATATTTACCTCACAGGCGAGCGTACCGGGCATTTCTCCACGAGATTTGTTTTGTTGTCTCCTGTGCAGTCAGAAGCAGACCCGCCAAGGACAACGTAACTAGACTGGCCAGACAATGTCGTCGCCTGCATGATGCAAGAATTTGACAGAATGCTCAAGCCACATGACAAAGGTCCCCTTCGGACACCTTTCAGCACCTCTGTCGCAACAGCGAAAGCATCAGGGACAGCTCGCCAGAGGAAGCAATTAGTGCTCCCTGGATTGGAACCACCAGTCTGCCAGTTGCCAGGCAGAAATTTAATTAATTTATTTTTTTGACCTCAAACATTGATCATACGCGAGTGAAGGTACAGCTATGTGTGTCAGAGATTACCAATTATTAGTGGCAGACTTTAAGACTCGAGCTTTTCAGTGTGTCAAACTCTTTTAGTTTTGTCACAACGTGAAAGTCTGAGTTTACTCTCTCAAGTTGTGTCAGTGTATAATCAAGATGTTTATGTTCCACTGGATTTTGCTTTGCTCCCAAGAAACCGAGGAGATTGTTTGGGCGATTTCGGAGAGTCAGGTTGAAATTCATGCCTTGTCTTGTCCTGTTGTGTCCTCTCCTCTGGATTCACATTTCAGCCGTTCATCTAAACAGTATTGACCACAAGGGCACCCGCTGACAAACATACAATGAATTGCAGTCAAAAGGAATAGGTTGTGAGTCTGGGTTTTCCCTCTTAACAACCATCGCCGCGGAGACCGTGAAGTGAAACAGTCAAGTAACTGTCAGCCGAGACAGTGGAGCGAGAAGAGAGGCAGAGAGAGAGAGAGAGAACGACGGAGGGAAAGAGGAGTATATAAACAGCCTCCCTGTAACAAGTTTGTTTTTTCAAGGTGTCAGGTTCCACGGCCAAGTTTACGGTTATCTGTGAGGTCTATCCTGTTTGGTTTGGCATGCGCCCGGGCTGCAGCAATAAATTTCACTGAACGCTATGAACCGTTAATTAGGCTGGCAAATGGAGCTTGTAATTTGGCAGAGGCAAAACCCACAGCACTTTGAATTGCAGATACACTGCTACAGAGGCTGAAAGAAGCTGCAACTGCTCCGATGAGCAGTTTCTGTATGAACTTTCAGTATGTGTGTGTGCGAGAGAGATCTGATTGTGTGCCTGTGTGTGTGTGTATATATATATATGTGTTAATTTCTATAGAAGTAGGTGTACGGCAGTTTGGATTTGGCCATGCATGTAGATATGTAGTGTATGTGTATGTGGTGTTTCTTTGGAGGATCTGAAAGCTTCCTGGCAGCTGCTAATCTTCCACCAAAAGCAAGGCTTTCACTTGGCACACCCCTCTTTTCTCTGTCTGTCTCAAACTGGATGGAAATGAAATGGGCTCTTTTATGGTGAGCGAGTCGCTCAAAATGGCTAGACAATCGAGCGTGGCGGAGCATTGAAACAACTCGGAGGAGCTGTGATTTACTTTCATCTACATAAAATCACAGGGCTATTTGATCACCCGGCGAACTCACGCCGCAGCCTGAATGAAACCTGACCGAAAGGAGAGAAGTTTTATCAGGCGTTGGATAAGTGCTGCAGTCCGTGTAAAAAAATAATTAAATAAATAAAAGCGGAGCGAGGTGGAAGAGAGAAAAGGGTGAAAATAGATGCATGTAAGTACAGGCTCAGTACTCTGTCCATCACTATGGCCTTTGGATACATTCTGAATGTGGTGTAGAGGTTAGCAAGGTGAGGCATGCTGCTAGAAGCCCAGCCAAAGGAAGATATAGAAGACACACTCACACATACATGTAGAGTTGGTGTGCCATGGGACTCCACAACAGTACTACAGGATCAATTACTGACTGGTTGCTGGAGGGGTCATGCTGCATCGAGTGTCCAGGGAGGGAGGTCGATCAATGCTGACTGCAGAGGGGTCCATCATACCAAACACACAATATACATGGTGGGAGCAGCACTTACCCGCCGTGTACCGACATACCACTTATATGTTATATTTTTTATTTTTTTTAACAAGCCCCCCTGCACAGTGCTGATAACAAGGGTGACCATTCATACATGCAACAACACACAACCTTGTGATGGTCTGTTATGTACACTGCCCACCCAGTGCAACACCTACACCATATCTCCAGGTGACCCCCCCCCCCCCCCCCCCCCCCCC